>NC_052238.1:13168062-13504491 GCF_013401445.1 Tripterygium wilfordii | reverse complement strand
GATGAGGGCCTCAGCATCACGTACTCCTCGATTGTACATCGATCGTGGCTTTATTGAGGGTCACAACCGACTTTTCAATGATTATTTTGCTGAGAATCCGGTTTATCCTCATGACCGATTCAGAAGAAGATTGCGAATGAGACGTGATCTATTTCTTCGCATCCAGTCTGCATTAGAGGCTCATGAACCTTATTTTCAGCAAAAAATGGATGCAGCTGGAAAGTTGGGATTATCTTCACTTCAGAAGATTACAGCTGCGTTACGAATGCTTGCATATGGTGTCTCTGCCGACCTTTTGGATGAGTATGTGCTAATCGGAGAGAGCACTGCGGTGTTGTCTATGAAGAAATTTGTGAAAACAGTGATATCTGTTTTTGGAAACGAATACTTGCGATCCCCAAATAGCGATGATGTTGCGAGATTGTTGGCTATCGGTGAAAGTCGAGGCTTCCCCGGAATGTTAGGAAGTATTGATTGCATGCACTGGAAGTGGAAGAATTGTCCAACCGCTTGGAAGGGGCAGTTCACTGGTCATATTCACGAACCAACACTTATATTAGAAGCTATCGCATCGTATGACCTATGGATTTGGCATGCATTCTTCGGATTGCCGGGTTCTCATAATGACATCAATGTATTGGATCGTTCGTTTGTGTTTTCAGATCTAACTCAAGGACGTTTCCCACCAGTGCACTATTATGTCAATGATCACCATTACTCAATGGGTTACTATCTCGCTGACGGTATCTACCCATCGTGGGCGACTTTTGTCAAAACAATTCCTATGCCACAAACCAATAAGGCTAGACATTTCAAAAGGATGCAAGAATCTTGCCGAAAGGATGTTGAGCGTGCTTTCGGTGTTCTTCAAGCAAGGTTTGCAATAGTACGCGGGCCAGCTCGCTACTTCAAACGTTCAACACTTCATGATATAATGTTGGCGTGCATAATATTACACAATATGATTGTTAAAGATGAACGACATTTACACGTTCAACCTGACATTACAGACATGTATGATCAAGCTGAAGATGGTCCTCCTACGCCAGTACTGGAGCACTTACGAACTCGTGAGTTTCAAGACTTTGTTAACCAATACATCCGCATTCAGGATAGAGAAATACATACCCAACTTCAAGCTGACCTTGTGGAGCATTTGTGGAACATTAATAGCAATGCTTAGTAATGTTTTTGTTCAATTTGTTTATTTGCTTAGTAAATTTTTCATATGTGTGTAAGTTTCTAATTTATATATCATTAGTATGTCTTTATGAATTAATGATTTCGGCATAAATTATTACATAACAAATGATTTATGAAAAATGATTTCATCAACACCGAGACAATATTATATAGTTTTTTTTATGTTACAGAATCGGTTCAAGTGCGCTGGAGTTATTGCATTCACAACCCATGTCGGTATTATAACGATTTCTAACAGATACCGATGCAAGTCATATTTGATGAATATCTGTACGGATGAAACTGCATTTTGTCTACAGATTGTGTTTTACAGTAACCAATGGGAATGCTCTTAGGTTCACTATTTGCAAGCCTATGTAAGTCAGACTTGTTGTCAACTCATTCAAAGAAAAGCTCAGCCATAACTCTAGAAAGGTCTTATATGGAAAAAAACAAATCAAAAACAATTCACCCACTTGATAGAGTAAAAAGAGAGAAGACTCTAGAGAGGAGATATCCTGACCGAGAGAGACTTCATTCTCCTTCTTGTATCAAAATGATGTGTTCTGTTTTATAATATATCATATGTTTTCTATTTTTTCAATACTTCATTCTCTGAAAAAGTCTCGAGTACATTCATACTAAAATTCGTACAGCTTACAACATATATATATACACACATACATATATATACATATATTGAAACAAAGTAAAAGATTAGAATTCTCTAGATAAAGAAATAAAAAAATCCATAAGACAGTCAAACAACTATTTTATGTACAACTACTTACTATAAATATTCCATATTGAGTGAAATGACGTAATAGGTGGTTGCCCAAATGGATTTGCCTCAACATGTCTTTGAACATTTACGGCACTAGCTACATCTTTCAACTACAACCTCAAGTCACCTCCCACATCTGTTGAGAGCCATGGGCACGAAGGGGAAATAATCAACCATCATAGTTTAGAAAGATCACATGGCCAAAGATTAACCACGAGAAACAAGTTGAACTCAAAAAGTAACATAAATATCTTATGTACTGAACAATCTTCAGTATTTGTAAACTTGTAAGAATATGGGAATATCAATGTGTGTGCATCAGAGAGGATAATTTTAAACAAACTGTATTCGAAGCATGAAATGGAGCATAAAATGCTACTTTAAAGTACTATTAAGTTCACCGGCTTGCGTCACGCCTTATTAAACGTATCATCCGACAACAATGTGTTTGATTCATTAAATTCTCCCTTTTCCCATAATTTATTCAATTCCTTCAAGATCAAGGGTGTATTTATGTTCTCAAATGTCTTGAATCCAATGTCGGTATAGTGAGACTGATCCTGTACCAGGCTAATTTTCATGCACCTGGTGTAATACCTTGGCAAGGAAATGCATTTAAATGATAAAATGCAAAAAAAAAAAAAAAACCACTCCAAGTAGTGGCGTATGCACGTTGGTTACTGGGAAACAAGGTCAGTGAATTCATGGTAACATAGCAACTCACATAAACAAAAAGGACATACCCAATAGAAACACAACTTGTCTCTGTTGTCTCTCATCAGAAATTCAATCAGCGGGTCTAGATTTTTCATTTAGTTACGTTGGCACATTACCACATAGTCGTCTTCAAACTTCAATCACCGACACTCCCGGATACGTCTCCAAGTCGTGATCCCAGTTACGACACTCCTTCACAAGGACCTGTGAACAATGAGAAAATTGGCTTCACAATTCTTTTCAGTATTTGTCATTAAAAGCCACTTTCAAAAATGGATCCTTAACCACTTAATTTTTTGAATTCTTTGATTCTAAGTTATATATTAGACACTTAAATGTGTTGAAAACCATTGTTTTGATAATTTTCTTTAAATGAGTCAATATAAATCATTAATCTTTACTACCTATCAAAAAAGATAGCTAGGAGTTGACGGCTTTAAAAGAAACAAAGTGAAAATTTTAAGAAGAGTTTTAAAATGTATTAATTTTTTTTTGTTCTATAAATCATCACATTAGAAACATTTTTTAAGTATTGAAAAGGATTGCACAAAAATTTTCTCATGGATCAAATGGGCCATCTCATCACATTAACTAATAAAATCATTAAATCTTCTATCCTTTAAGTTAGTAAAAAAAAAAAAAAGTGCAGTGCATCAAACTTAATTGGGAAATCAAGAAATTAATTATTTTTTCTATAAAAATAATTGATTGCTTTTAGTTAGGTTGCTATGGTGAACTCTTTCCAAAAAAAAAAAAAAGTTGCTTTGGTGAAATAAATTTATAAATTCAAAATCATTAATTGTAATTTTAAAAGGAAATGTCGAGGGGAGTTTTCAAATTTTGCCAAACCAACTTTTAAATTTCCCTACAAAATTCAATAATGCAACTCTCTTAGGTTATGTTTGTTGATCAAGGAATGGTAATGGACATTACATCACTTTATTATTACGACTTCTATGTTTGGTTGGTCTTGAGAACAATTGTAATGGAATGACCATAGGAATGATCATTCCCTTGTTAGTAATAATGACCATTCCCACTTCCCCTATGAATGGTCATTCCTATTCTCCTGGAATGGTCAACTATTTCATTTTTACTATTGTACCCCCATTAATAAAACATCTCATTAAAACATAAGTATATTATGATCAACAAACATTTCATTACCATTACATTCCCACATATATTTTACATACCAAAAATAATATTATCATTATACTTATTGGAATACATTTATTTTTTTCAAAAATATAACATTAGATTTTAAAATCTAAAATATATATAATTATATTTTAAAAAATAATATAATATAAATGTTTTTATTATATTATATTTTAAAGTCTATTAAACATATATAATAATATTTTAAAAATAATATAATATAAATATTTTAATCATATAATGTTTTAAAATTGGGGAAATTAGATAGAATGGCAAAAAATAATATTTATATCCCAACAAGGACAAAGAGGGAAAAACTTTAGAAAAAAATACAAATATTGTTGAGTGAATAAAATATCATTCCTATTGTAAACACTTTATTCTTTATTTCATCATTCTTCTTTCTTCGGCGCTTCTCTTCTTCCTTCCTTGGACGTCTCTCTTTTTCTTCTTTCTTCACTGCTTCTTCTCTCTTCTTCCTAGATCGACTCTTCTTCCATTGCTTGCAACATAGATCAACATTTTTCTTCTACTTCCTCTTTCTTGCGACTAAGATCGGGATCGAGGCTCCTTATTCTTCTTTCACTTTCAGCAGAGACAGATCTTCAAAGTAGAGTTTTGATCTAGAGAGAGAAATAGAGAACGAATATGAAAAGGTGTTTTCTATCTTCAATATCTGATATTATATATGTTTTGTATATGTAAATATTATATATGTTTTGTATTTATCAATAATCTTCTGAAATCGAATATGTAGATATTATATCTGTTTTGAATCTGTTTTGATATGTTATCAGTTTTGGTCCTTTTGAAACTTCAAACAGATGACATTTAATTAAAGACAAATAATATTTTAACAAGACAAATAACATTATGACAAATATCAAATTAATCGAAACAGATAACATATCACATACAGTTTACATATCTCAAATAAGAACCAAAAAATCACGAAAATCATCACAGAAAATTCTAAAAATAATGATGTGATGACAGATAGAAGGAGAACAACAAGATCTACAAGCCCCATGATGAGTATGAGTAGATCTAGTTTGAATACAACAAAAATCGGGATGAAAAATCACTGAAAATGCCATAGAATTGTTGAATAAGCCATGGGGGGTGAGGACAAAGCTTTCGACATTGGAGATGAAGATTCCAGCCGAGGTCGGAGATGAATCACGCCGTGTGTCATGTTTGAGAATGAAGATGAGGATATTTTAGACAATTAAATCATATCTTTTAAACTTTATGGATTTTATGGAATACAACTTTTAAGAGTGTAATTGTCGGAATAATAGTTTTAAGAGATGGACTTATCATCAATTTTCCCTTTAAAATTTATGAAGAGATAAATGGTATTTTGGTCAAAAAATAATTTATTCCTATTCCATTCCAACAAATATTTTGTTTGCATACCAAACATTATAATTTTCCATCCCAAAAACTGAGAGAATTTCTATACAATATATTGTCAATTTTCAAATGGTCTTAGAGCACTCACACTGGTATCTGTAAACCAGTGTGAGTCGTTATTATCTAGAGTAAAAATGAAAGATTGCTTAAAAGATGGGTCTACATTGGTATCGGTAAAAAAACTGTATAATACCGACAATTTATTTTTTGTGCCAGAGTTGTTGCAACGCTACAATAATCTGTACAAGATAAAATTAATATTTTATTGAGCTTTATATCTCCATACTCTCTCTCATCTTCATCTTATCTCTCTGCTCACTCTCATCTCTCCCTCCCTGCTCATTCACATCCGCAGCAGAGTTAATATTAATAACTTAATATTAAAATATAAATAACAACACAAATGTTAAATTAATAAAAATATTAAATATTAAATTAGTAACATATAAATTAAAAGCTTACGCATACGGAAGTTTAATCGAACAACAACATTACGAGAAAATAAACATATCGAACAACAATATTACTAAGCATTGCTATGAATGTTCCACAAATGCTACACAAGGTCAGCTTGAAGTTGAGTATGTATTTCTCTGTCTTGGATGCGGATGTATTGGTCAATAAAGTCTCGAAACTAGATATTCGTTTCCAAAAATAGATATCAACGTTTTAACAAATATCTTCATAGACAATATTGCTGTGCTCTCCCCGATTCTCACATACTCATCCAAAAGGTCGGCGGAGACACCGTATGCAAGCATTCGAAATGCAGCTGTAATTTTTTGAAGTGAAGATAACCCCAACTTTCCAGCTGCATCCATTTTTTGTTGAAAAAAGGGTTCATGAGCTTCTATGGCAGACTGAATGCGAAGGAATAGATCACGTCGCATTCAAAATCTTCTTCTGAATCTATTAGGAGGTAAACCGGATTCTCTGCAAAATAATCATTGAAAAGTCGTTCGTGACCTTCAATAAAGCCACGATCAATATACAATCGTGGAGTACGTGATGATGAGGCTCGCATCCTCTCTAACCTCTGTTGCTTCGCTTCGAATATGAGCATCTCTTCTAACTCTTCATCAGAGGAAGAGTCGAAAAGAGATTCTTGAAACCATTTTTTAAAAAATGAACCCATTTGATTGTGGAAATGATGATAGCAAATACAATAGAGTTGAAATTGGAGAGCAAGAATGAAGGAAGCAATTGTTGTAAGCAACAAATTAAGGTCGCCTCTTTTTATAAATTTAGAAATATAACCGTTAGGAATCTTTACTTTTCAAATATAGCCGTTGAAAATATTTACTTTTCAAATATAACCGTTAAAAATCTGTACTTTTGAAATATAACCGTTGGGAATATTTGATTTTACTTTATTATATATTAATAAATATTATTAAAATTAAAATTAATTGTTTTGTCTAAAATTAATATATAAACTAGATTATATTTCGTAAACATTTTAATCCTTACTTGAAATCATATAATACACATAAGAAATATTAAAATAAGATAAAACTAATATTTTAATACGATAGAGATTTAAAATAGAGATACTGATGCAGTGTATGTTAAATAGAGAATCTGTAAACTATCAAAAAGTGGTATTTTGTAGATAAAATAGAGAATCTGTTAAGAGATACCAATGTGAATGCTCTTACATGGACAATTTGCAACAATTTTCTTTTTTTAACCTTCACTTTATATTGGAGTGACTATTAATACCCTCATTCTCTCTCCACTTTTTTTTACCCCACATTTTTAGTTTGGATTAGTTAATAATTTAATTCTTTAAATAAAAATATTAAAAATTATTTGAAAAGTAATTGATAATATATTTATTTTAATTTTTTTATTAATTTATAAATTATTTTTTTTGAAAAGTTAATTTATAAATTATTTGTTATTTATTTAATCATTTATTTTAATATGTTTCAACTTTAACACATAATACCCATGAACGTAATTTATACAACTATTTTAACAACATTTATGCTACCAACAAAAGTACAACCAAACACCTACTAACATTTCAAAAACCATATCTACAACTATTTATTATCTACCATATATGTTATAATTTATGTTATTGTCAAAATTGTGCGCGAAATGACCACATTATAATCCGTCATTATTATAACACTCTTTGATGCAACCAACGTATGATAATAATGGTCATTCCTATTCCCACTCCCATTATCATTCGGCATTCCCATTAGTTACTCCAACCAAACGTAACCTTATTAGTATTTCCCACCAAAATAAAATTTGATAAGAAAAATATAACAAGGAAAAAAACGAGAGGAGGGTGATTAAAAAGAAAAAAAAAAAAAACACAGCTAACCGACGATCAAAATTCAAAACAATGAAGTTGACTGGTGGAGAGGTCCATCAGACACCCTACATCCTGCCACAGACGATTCTCCCACCCCTTCCTATTGCTTGAAGTCTTGTTTAATCTCCAAAATTTCTCCTTCCTTCCAAAATCAGAGAGACAAAAAACGGTGTCCGAAGTTTCCCTATTCGCTCTCTCCCTCTCTCGCTCGAGATCAAACCCAGCTCTCTATGTTTCTTTCAGACATTTACACTGCGTATATGTACGTATAATCTGTATGTATGTACATGTATTTGTCTCTTGATTCGTGCTCTCTGATCTTTCACTCCCTCTTCAAACCCTAAACAAACTCCTCCACTCGAGAAACCCTAATCATCTTGTATCAATCCCTATATTCCTCTTGGAGCTCAAGGCAGCATCAATTGAATTGTACGCCAGTTAAGCTTCTCTAGGTGAGAATAGGTGTTCTCCTTCTTCTTGTATCTGCTTCTAGTTCGTCTTGAGTGATTGTTTATATGCTTAATTAAGTTCTTCGTCGCAAGCTGTTGGGTTATTCTGTTAGGGTTACATTGATTGGTAATTTTTTTAAGAAAAATTTTAGTTAACTCATCTTGAATGGGCATATCTTCCATGTATACCTTGTTCTCACTCAATGGTTGCTTTATGTTTTGGTTCAATATGCTTATAAATAACTGATAACCAAGGGTAAAGGAATTGGATTATTTGCGGTTTAGGGGGTTTTATGAGGTAGACAAGTACAACTGAGTACAATTGGGATTTTGCTTGGAGATCAAATGCTAGTACGGGTGGGGTCTTTAGGGAATTTCCAATTCCTCCCATGCATGATTGCTTCCCGATTTCTGTTGATGGGGAAGTACAGTACCCGGATGTTATCCATAAGCTTCTCCTCACGCCCACCCCAGCTCAGCATCCAGCCATGCTTGAATCATTTTGTACCCCACTATGCCTTTTATGAAAGTGTGGTTGAAGCAGGTTGGTTTCACTGATACGATTAGAAATTGTAGGGAAAATCTTCAAACACGGGGTTTATACAAGTTTTGTTGTCACGTCTGAAGTCTGAACTGAAATCTGTCAAATCCCTTCTCAAGAGAAGGAAGAAAGGAACTTTTAGGGAATAAGACATCATCATGACTAAGATCAGTCCGCTGAATTTAATATACATGGAAGAAACTCCTCCATCTTATGGCTAGTATCTACCAAAGATCCAATTGCATGTCCAGGCTGGAAGTAGATGATGGAATAATTGGGGGTGAGGAGTTAAGGACACGAATTTGCAGTTGTTATGAGGGTTTGTTCGTAGAGGATTTCACCAGGACACTACTGGTGGGTGACATTCAGTTGTAAAATGCTGGTGAGGAGGAGAAAATAAAAGTCGGCCTTGATGATTGTGTAGGTGACAGGGCGCCGTGCCCTGATGGTTTTTCCTCTGCTTTTTTAAAGAACCTGGACAACAATGGAAGAGAAAAATACTGTTTTTAGAGATTTTCATACTCATGGGGGACTTTGTGGACGCTATGAATTCAAGTTTTATCGCTTTTATCCCAAAGGAGAGTCGAGCTTCAAAGATGCGAAAATTTTGTCCCATTGGCCTAGTGGGAAGCACCTATTTTTATTTTTTAATTTCGGAAGTGTTAGCAGCAAGGTGCAAAATAATTGAGTGTGACATCTTCGTTTCCATAAATGTGACATACAATGACTTTCCAGGTTGCTGGAAGTTAGTGCATTGATACCCGAGTTTTAAAGGGGTTTTTTTCATGGGTGTTTCCGAGATGATCTTGAATTTGTAAGTCTTGTGTTCTGGAAGTAGAGTTTCTTATAGAGTATCTTGAAACCTTGTAGGTATTAAAGAGAATGGTGCATTTGCTTCTGATTCAACTAAAACTCTATAGTCTATAAGCTTTACTGTATTTGTTTTTCATCCCATTTGATGTCGTTGGATTGTTGTACCTTTCTTTCTTCTTCTTCTTTTTTTTTTCCAACTGCCTTTATTTTCTTTTTGGTTCGCCTGTCACTCATCCTTTTTATTTGCTTGTGGAATCAGTGAAACTTATGCCAGGCTTTGTTGTTGTAGGAGAGACGACAGGAAGCGAGATGAATATGCAACAAGCTGTACAGTCCAAACCTTCTTCCAATGGGTTTGCTCGACGGCGAGGTGAGAGAGATGTGGGTCCTAGGCTGGAGAGTAAGTCTGGAAAATCAAATACAAACAGATTAAATAATACTGGTAAACTCTTTTGACACTATTATTTTCTGTTAATACTATGTCAATTTATCTAATACTAGTTGTAATAGGTGCACCGGCTGGTGGCAGAGTTGGAAATTTTGAGGGTCATTCTCATGATCGTTTAGTTTATATGACAACATGCCTTATTGGGCAACCTGTACAAGTGCAGTTGAAAGATGGATCCATATATTCTGGAATATTTCATGCTGGGTTGGTTCACCCATCCACTGCTGACCGGGAGTTTGGTAGGCTCTGCTCAATCAATTTGATTTTGTTCAAAGGATTGTGCTTTTGTCACTTACATGTCAATCCATTCCCTATGTTGTCACTTACACTATTTAGTAAACACTTGGTTGCTTGTTGCTTTTAGGAGTTATTTTGAAAATGGCATGCCTGACAAAGGATGGTTCTTCTCGATGGCAGAGGGCAGAGCTTGTTAACAAGCCTCCCACGAAAACTTTTATCATACCTGGCAAAGAGCTTGTACAAGTTGTAGCAAAGGTTTTACTCCTTGTTTTTTGAATGCTTGTCTGAATTTTCAATGAGGATTCTTTTCTATGGTGTCATTAGATGTAGTTGACATGACTTTTTTTTATCATGCTACAAATATTATTCTTGAATGCAAAACATGCACGCAATTTTGATATTTACGAACTGAACATAATTGAATATTTAAATTAAAATTTGCACATATGGGCTTTGTTCGTAATATGTTTCATGCTACTTAGTTGCCTGATCTTGTTACTTTCTTAATGAGTCCAGGATGTGCCTGTCTCGGCAGATGCGTTTTCAAATGATCTGCTACATGAGAAGCACCAGGAAATTTTACTCGACTCCAGCATATCACATTCTCGTTTTGTGGACGTGGAGAGAGAACTGGAACGATGGGTCCCTGATAATGATGATCCACAGTGTCCAGAACTGGATGATATATTTGGTGGCCCTTGGAATAGGTTGCTAAAATAACTCCTTTTTCTTCTGCAAGTCTTTTAGTAATTATTATATATTTTAGAAAACTTATCTAATTAAATAAGATTAAGGCTGATTGATGTTTGTTGTGTCTATAGTAATAACCTTATTCTAGTTGCATTAGCCTGCCCCTTTCCAGTTTCAACTGATTGCCTTACCTGCATCTTGTTTGACGAGTCTTCTGAAGTCAAAAGGTTTTTTGTTTTTTTTTTCCTTGGCATTTTGGTACCCACTATGCATATACCGTAGAAAACAAATATCTGTATGGAAAATTAGTGTCCTCTGAGTTGCTTAACTCGGGTTAGATTATAAGAGAGACTCGGATTTGTATAGTTCATGTTTGATGCAACCCAAACCAATTGTATCGTTTTTCTTTTACAATAAGTAATAATGTATATTGGTATTTTACATGGACATGGTGTACTAGCTAGGTGGGAAATGGTATGTGGTCCTACTGGCTTATTTGTTCCTTGGTCTGGGAGCAATATGACATGGATGCTATATCATATCAGTCACCAAGGGGGGTGCTGCCATATACATGATAGACTGAGCTATATTCTCATCTACTAGGTTTGGTGTTTATTGAGTCAAGGTTTACAATCATGGAATTCTCAGGTGGAATCCCAATATAATGGGTGGCCACTCAGAGGATGCAGATTCATTTTATCAATCTCTGTCTGTTTGCGCTTCTCATTTTGTATTTAATTGTTGGTTAGATAGGCAAAGTAAAAACTAAGTGGGCAATATATCTCTTGCATAAGGGACCATATGGTTTGAGTGAAAAGGTCAATGGAATGATGGAAACAAGACACCTGCATATGTTTTGGTGTATAGTCCCTCGGAGAGATTTGCATTGCGGAATAGGTTTACGTTGCGGCTTCCCATGTATTAATAGTTTTCATGATTGGTTGTTCACTTCTTTCTACTGTTTTGTTTCTTTTTAACTCCTGGGAAAGTTTTTTTGCTTTCAGTTCTTTAGATATTCTGCTAGTGCTACATTCCTGTTCATTTTCTCATTTTAGGGGTTGGAATCAGTTTGAAACGAATGAAACATTATTTGGAGTAAAAAGCACTTTTGATGAGGAACTCTACACCACAAAACTTGAAAGGGGTCCTCAGATGAGAGAGCTGGAAAAGGAAGCTTTAAGGATTGCCAGGGAAATTGAGGGTGAGGAAACCCACGATCTTCATCTGGCAGAGGTGAGTTTATCTTGTAGCTGGTTTCGCCATTTCTGTCGGTCGGGTTAATTTGTCCATCCAAACCTCATTCATTTATCATGTTTTTGAATGGAAAATGATTTTATTATTTTGATCTTTTTAACAGGAAAGAGGTACAAGTTTCCATGATAAATTTGATATTGATGAGGAGACCAGATTCTCTTCAGTCTATAGAGGTAGTGGGGTTGATGATAGTGGATATGAAGAAAATGAGGATAGATTGTTGGACTCTTGCAATATTGAAACCTTTGGAACATCATCTGCTCCTGTCGTCAAGATGAACGCTGATTTGATCCATCGGAAAAACAGTGATGAAACTCAATTGTTACCGAGCTCTTCCTTACTGGTAGTTCTCTATATCATTCTGTGGTATTTCAATTAGCTTTTATAAAATGACTTTGTGATTCATTAAATCGTGTTTGGATGAAGCTTTGTTAAGATTTTTGAAGTTAGGTGGTTATCATAAATGGACTCTTCTGCTTTACATGTGATGTAAGCAACTTATGACATTCTGCCGCTGCTGGACTTGAATATATGTACTTCCAAGATACACCTGGAGAATTAGAGATCAATGTTTGTTTAGGGTAGGACTTTGGAATAACATAATTATGTGATAGTCCTTGGGTACAAGATGCAATATGACTCAAATGTCTTGAAATATGTTTGCATGGGTTCTTACATCTATGCTGCTTCTGGACACCTTTGTACTGGCCATCTCATGCTATATTATTCAGATGGAACCGCAAAATTTTCACATTATCTCGTGATATTTATGTCTGATTTGTTTTAGGAGCATTTCGTTTCCCTAAACATCCTCTGCTTTGAAGCTTGTCTATTAATTATTTTAGCTGCTCTTTTCTGCATGATAGCCCCATTGCCAGGAGTCTATTGTGAATTTATCTTGTATCTTGGTTGTGACTATAGAAGAGAAGTAGAGAACAAAAACAATGTATGGACATGCTGTTACTCTAAATTGTGCGCTAAAGAAACATTCATGAGTTGGGTGGAATGGTTCCTCTATGCCAACTTGTCTAGGTGGTTGTGCTTTCTTGCTAGTTTGCCGTCTACCATAAATGTTGTGGGTAATTAATTTACACGCCCTTGCCTATTATTTACACTTGGCTGACTACCTTAAATGAGAACATTTTTGGTATGGGGGATGTTTCGACTTACTAAAATGTTAGATTTTGTTGAAGGGAATTGAGAAATTGTCAACAAGATGTTTCATTTTGATTTCCCCCGAACTCTTGAGTCAAGCATGCACACCATCTAAATTGGAGTTGAGAGAGTGCAATGGCTAGAGTCACCTCATTGGTCAACAATGTCATCTTGGAGGTAATTTTAGAGCACTGCCGCGTAGGATCACCCGAAGCCAACAAAAATAGTAATTTCTGCTCTCACCTAAATCACTGGCGATCTTCTGGTTCTTGCCATGTAAAACTCTTCCTAGAAATCTTCTTTCATAGAGAGAATTTAGTTCTTCCCATTATGTCAGAGACTAGGAAGCACCGACTCGGATGTGGGGATGTGGGTGCGGGGACGCGGGGATTCGCAAAACCTCAAAGAATCCTATATTTGAGGGCGGTTGGACTCGGCGAATAAAAAATATTTATATATATATTTTATATACATATTCTAGAATTATAAAATGTAATATAAATAACTCCATGCATATTGTACTACTTCAAATGTAATAAAAGTCAATTACAATACCATTTATAAAGTATTGTTCACACTTCCAAATTACAAAATATAGTAGTAGAGTAGTAGTTGTGGATTAAATAATAGAAATTTCCACTTGAACTCGTTGTTTTTGTATCTAAAAGGCAGAAGCACAATAATATCAAAAAAAAATTATGGGTCGTTGGGAAAAACTTAAAGAAGAGGTTGGGAGAAGCTGACGGGAAAATAGAAGAGAAGAGGTTGGAGAAGAGAAGAGAAGAGATCCATCACATACCTGAAGTCGAAGGATTAGATTAAGGCTCTAGAGAACTCATAAATTGAATTTGCTTTCTCACTCCACATATTATGTGGGGTAAGGTATGCGTACAACTTGCATGCATGTCCCTGACCCCACCCACTGTGGGAGCCTTGTGCAATGTGCACTGGTGTTGTTTACCTTTATTAGAGGAAAGGGGTGGTGGCGGGTGATTCACTGACCCGAAGATCACTGGGGAAAGTTGCATCAAAGCAATGGTAGTGAGGCATGGTCAAAAGAGTGGTGAAGTTCTTTGTGCCATTGAATTCAATCCAGTTAATCCTTGGGGTTCCATATAGGTATATGCATGCACAAATACTTTTCATTTGAACGGATGGATTGCTTTTTGGTATTCCAAATCTTAGAATGATGTCTAGTATGAACTGTTAAATTTGGCTTATATTGGCCCATACACTCCCTTAAAGGACCTATTAGGGAGAGGAGAGGGTACCACATGTATGCACATACAATTCACCCAAACTAGAAGATGTGGGACATTTATCTCTTAACACTCCCCCCTCACTTGTGGGCTGGCAAACCATGACCCAAGAAACGGGTGGATGTAAGGCCATCCAAAAACACATCTCTAGGGGGCTGCTTTGATACCATGTTAAGTTTGGCTTATAGTGGCCCATGCACTCTCCCTAAAAGGACCTATTAGTGAAAGGAGAGGGTACAACATATTGCCATACAATTTAGCCAAAGTAGAGGATGTGGGGCATTTATCTCTTAACGTGTACATCAATACTTTGTATATTTAATTTCTCATCAGGTTCAAAATTTGCATTTTCCTATCCATGAAAAGAAAAAAGTGCAGTTGGAACTCAAACTGAATTCGATATTTAAGTTGTATGGTTCCTTCTACAACTAGTTATAATAGATTCAGAATGTCTCTATTCAATCTTTTATTTTTATGGTTAGTGACCAATTTAATATGCAAGTTATTTTTAATTGTTCTTGCAGCATCGGTTAAATGTGCCTGGAAGTGTATTCAAAAGGTTCATGAAATGTCTTGGTTAAAGCAATAAGTACTGCTTAAAAAAATCAATATAGAAATACAGGCAATGGCCATATAGTGCCATCTGAAACGCAATCATTCATGATTGCACCCTAATGACTGTAACTTACAAATCGTCATGCTGTTTAAATTTTCTATTATATTGCTTTTGTGACTATGTTTGGATTTGCTATTGTGCTTTAGTATTTACCCAGATATTTTTCCGTCTTTGTATATGCAGGATGAGGCAAATTTCTCACAATCAAATGACGGTGCAATTTATTGTCCCACTGGTTCTTTCGATCAATCTAGTCATGTGGCTTCTGAGTTAACTTCCAGCAGTTTCTCCATCTCAGAATGTGAAAACAGGTTTATAATAGTTTCCTCTATTTTTAATCTTATTTTCATGAAACTAGTCTGACTTGCATCTTATTTCATGAGATTGGCACTATGCAGATGGATTGATCTGTAATTTTCTTTTTTTTCCTTTTTGTGGAAATTCAATGTTTGGAAATTGCAGGATTGAGGACAATCCACGCAGTGGGCATCAAGGAGAGAATATTTCTAAAGAACATATTCAAGAACAGATGGTGAGAGTTTCATAACTGTTTGAATTTTCCTCCTTATGGAGATGCCTCATATTAAGATTTTGTTTAGTTAATTCTAACATCTGCTCTTTTCCCCCTTATGTCCATATCAACGAAGGTACTTCAGGATGCTCAATGGTCAAAACTTGAGGGTGAGTGAAATTCTTGTTGAAAGCTTATTTACCTTGCTAAATTTGGTGATGAAAGTGTAACACGAAAGAGTGAAAACATTCATTTACTTGGTAGTTTTTTTAATTGTTCTTTTGCATTTGTCTATATCCACTTTAAGCTTTATAACCTCTTATTTCCTTCCCTTGGTTTTTTTAATATTTTGTGTCTGGAACGTAGCATGCATTTTCCATTCTATTTAACCAAAATTACCCATTTCATTTCTCAAAATGAGGAAGTTTTAATTTTTTATGGAGTTAAATTTTCACTGTTTTGCTGCTGATTGTGCGATTATATGTGATGTAGATTCACAGTCGTCACTGATTCGCAAGAAAGATGGCTTGGACAAAGGGGCTCTATCCTCTACTGCCACGGCTTATTCTCCTCCATCCCATGTTTCATTGACGGGTCACGAAAGGACCGTTTCTCCAGTTGAATTGTCAGAGGTCGCAGTATCTACCAAGGTACACAGTGAAGCACAATTGGGGAATGCTTCTGGGCGGCCTGGTAGTTCTGCATCATCAAGTTCTGGCTTTTTAAGTGCTGCTAAAGCTTCTAGTGGTCTCGGTGTGTCACCGAGCTCATCTATGGGTTCATTATCTTCTGAGAGATCTACATTGAACCCTCATGCTAAGGTATGCTGATGTATGTCAACCTGATATTCCTTTCTGTCACCTATTTTTGGAGGCTCTGTTTGTTTTTTGTTTTTTTTCGGTGCTTCGTTTTGTAACTCTTGTGTGGCTAATATATCTGGTTCTCTGTCCCTCCCTCTTTCTTTTGGGTCATCAGGAATTTAAACTCAATCCCAATGCCAAGAGTTTCACCCCCTGTCAAACATCTGTCAGGCCCGCTTCCCCTGTGTCCGACGGTTCCTTCTATTATCCATCTGGGGTTTCTGCTGTACCACATATGCCTGGTGTGCCTATGGGTGTAGGGGTAAGTACTGTGCTCTCACTTCTTTCACTGTGGTGAATGTGTGTGTGTGTGTATGGGTTTCTTATTTTGAAGTGGCCTTGTTTTATTTGTTTGAAACATAGTTAGTGTAGCCTTTGTTTCGTTGGGTTTAGCAGTAGCAACATCTTAAGGGGCAGCTTGTGACATTGCTTATCTTTATCATAATAAATGTATTATGAGACTTGTTTTATAGTGATTGTTAATTTTTTCTGGAGTGAACTTCTGTGGAAAGGAAAGTCAATGGAGGTGAAACTTTGTTTTTCTAGTCATTGTGCAGATCTTTTATCAGGAATATTGCATTCTTTGTGACAGTTCTGATATCTTGTGGTCGTTGCAGTTGGGAATTTAGACTCATTTACACATGAAATGTTCTACGACAATTCTTCATAATGTTGTTGAATGTATTTTCCTGACAACTACAAATTAGTCTATGCCACTTTAATGTGGCTTCATCATCATATTTGGTGAATTGCAAGGACATATTTCATATATGCTATAAGAGTTTATAATGTCAGTGAATTATGGTGAGTGTTAAGTGTGTTTGTTAATTGATTGCACCTTGTTGCACAGTTGGGAAGATGGAAATAGTACCGCTGATGATTGTGCATAAGTGAAAAATACATGCAAGTTTTCCCTTTTAGTTCTTTATAAATGTGATTTTTCTCATAGAAAAAGAAACGTGGACAAAAGGAGTATGTGTATGTATTTATATGCCGGAGTTGCTCAAGGTTTGGCTTAATTTCCTGAATTTTGCAGATTGGACCACCATTTAGTGTGCACCAGCCTGTGCTTTTTAATCCCCAGGTTGCTCCAATGCAGACACCGCAAGCATATTTTCCTCCAACTGGGCATCAGGTGCTACAGTGCTTTTGATTCTTGGTATCCCGTGAGCTTGCTGGGTTTTTTTTTTTTTTGAATATGGTATAAATACGTATACATGTATCATGCTTTTGCAGTTTGGCCAGCAGATGCTTCTTGGCCATCCAAGGCAAGTTCTGTACATGCCCAGTTATCAACAGGTAAGGAATGTGGATCCCTTTTCTGCATATATTATGAACTTTTTGTTCTCATTCTAATCAGTAATCTTTATACTAGTACATACTTCAATTTCATTCACTACCAATTTGATCCTCAACCATGGTCCAGCAACACATCAGGTTGATGGACATGAATCATTATTATTTCTCCCATGGAACATAAAGGGGGATGTCTTCTTTAATAGAATAGCAGTTAAATGGACATTCAGACTCAAATGATCCTTTTGAGTATGAGTGGGATGCTTCGAGGAGAAGAACATTTAAAACACAGAGTGCCGTCGGTTTATTTCAAAGCACATTCATAGTGATCATTTGACATTTTTCTTTAACTTATAAAAAATTTTATTTTGAACATTTAATGAAGATATACTTTCCATGAGTTAATCATGTGCCTTATAGTTGTGGGGGTAAGTCTAATTCTTAACTGACGCAATGCTGTATTTTGTTATTACACAGGAAATGCCATATAAAGGACGGGATTTTTAGCCAGATGATTGGCTGACCCAAATTCTTGGCAGTTTTAACTCTGCTCACAAAGAATAAACTTCTGAGAGACTGCTTGGAAAAAAAATTTGTTCATGACCCCCTAATCCATGGAGTGTTCACTCTTTTCAGATGTATTTTATTGCCCCGTACACCTTTCTTATGCTGAAATGATTTATTGACTTTGCTAACTTCATATTTTCTTCTTGTTTTTTTTTTTTCCTTTTGTGATGAGTAGTGTGCTATTAAATGTCTGTTGCATCTAGCGTAGCATGGCTAACCAATTCATTTGTTTAGTTAATCATGATAACTTGCCAAGTGCCTGGTTTGTGGAGAATTATATTACTCATGAATCAAGTCTATCAGCCATAGCGTGCTAGTCTTTAGAAACCATGATATGTAACTTTGGGAAATCGAATGGAGATTGATGTTTGCAGTTCATGGCATTTTAAACAGTTTGATTTTTCTGGATGATGCATAACAGAAGCTACGTTACTTTTGATAGAAAGAGATCCAGTTTTTATTTGACTTGCAGAAGGCATATATATATATGGTAATTGTTCAAAGGCAACGGTGTGGGAGAAATGGTATTGGCAGGGCTAGTAGCCAAAATTTATAGAGCATGCACATATTAGTAGCCGTTGTTAAATGTCTGGTTTGAGACATATATACCGGTGAAAGCGCAAGTCGCGAAAAGGTCCCTTCCATGGGCATTTGGTTCGCAAAGTTCAGCCTGAGTATCGGTTTGCGATAATTTTAGGCAAAGTTGGCAGCTCATGTGCTTTGAATTTGTGACCACTAGAAAAAGAGAGAGGAGCTTAGCCAACTGGTAAAATAAAATATAATCGCCTAATAAGCATTTTCGAAACTGTCGTGGTCGGATAGAGACAGCTCTTTTTCTATGCCAAATAATCTCTCCATTCTATCAACTATTTTAGACTTGTTCCTCGTTACTTTATATATCAAACAAGACATGTCCATGTCTAGCAAATATTAAATGAAAGCATCTAATACGACACACAGATGGATAAACTTGAACTAATCAAATCATAGTATATTGTGAATGGTTTAAGTCGCACTATTGGTAATATTAAATTCAACAGTAGTGCTACGTAGCCCATGAGAGCTCAAATATCTTAAAAGAAATTTTAAAACTTCTCAAAATACATGTTATATTATTTTTTAAAAAAAATACATATTCAGAATCAGTACATAAAGCTCTTTTTAACAAGATTTATTGTCGATGAGTTTTATAAGATGAATCTTAATTCTATTGTTTTTTTCAAAGGAATTTCAAAAATAATGGATTCAAAATTAAAACAATGAATTCTAGACTCTGTTTTAAAAAACAATATAATCTATATTAAAACAATAAATTTTGGATAATAAATTCTGGATAAAATAATGAAATAATCCAGTTGGGCTCTTTTGGGCTACTAAATTGTTAGATTACATGTCATTTTGGTAAATTCAATATTCTTCTCGTTTAGTAAAATAATTTCAATTATTTTTTTTATTTGATGTCGATAAAGAAAAAAAAAGGAAAAAGAAAAAGATAATGATTATCGTACTCCTGAATCCTGATGATGAAATGATGTAGAATATAGAAACATTCAATTCTAGTAGATTACGAAGTGATAAAGACGAGACTCGCAAAGTTCAACGCTCTTTCAATTAAAGTAGTAAAGTTGTTTGACTTGCAACAAAACCCAAGCAATTAACTTAGGAGGGAGAAAAAGATACTTAAGATGTCCAAATTAACGGGCAAAAATATACATTTATCCCTAAATTATACCCTTGATTTTATTTTGTCCTCGAACTTTTTCTCTTAAAATCGTCCCTAAACTATTTAAAGATACCTCATTTATCCCTTAAATGATTCTGACATAAAAAAAAATCATACGTGACATCTCACTTGACTTAATTTTCACACATGTCATCCCACTTGACTAAAAGTACTCGACATTAATAGTTTAAAAATAATATCGTTACCGTTTATCAAAGTTTTCCAACTAGGATTTTACTTTGATATGCCAAATAGATGTCACGTTAGATTTTTTTCGGCTACTCTCTTACTTGAAGGACGAAATAGATGTCTTTCAATAGTTAAAGGACGAAGTTAAGAATAAAAAAAGTTTAAGGATAAAAGTAAAATTAGGGGTATAGTTGAGAGACCAAATGTTATATTTGTCTCTAATTAACTGCTTAATTTAAGCGAAAATGACAACTAGTCCATCAGTTTGGTAGCTCATGGGAACCCGACAGGTTTATTCCATTGATTTAATCAATGAAATAGTTTTATTTCCACCATTTTATCCCAGAATTTATTGTTTTAATATAGATTCTATTGTTTTTTAAAGCACAGTTTAGAATTCATTATTTTAGTTCTGAATTCATTTATTTTTGAAATTTCATTGAAAAAAACAATGGAATTAAGATTTACCCGATAAAACTCATCGACAATGGATTTTGTTAAAAATAGTTTTATGTGTTGATTGTGAATGTGTAATTTTTTCTTTAAATCTAACATGTATTTTGAGAGTTAAAATGTTTTAAAATTTCGTTTAAGAGACTTTGGCTCCCATGAGCTATCACTATATGAATTACCTAACACTATTCTAATTTAAGTTCCAATTTTATGGGATGTCCTCGAAGGGACAAACTGCTTAGTTGAAGTTTATTACACATTTTTCATAGTACAATCCGATACTATTTATTTTAATAAAAATGATTGATGTATATTGGGTGTCAACGCATTTACGTTCTTTCGAATATTTTTGATTCCCTATAATAATGAAACCAACCAATTCCAATGGGTCAACTCAACAAACTAGGTTTTATTTGGATTGAAAAATAAATAGTAGAATAGAGTTATGAGAGTGGTAGAGAGACTTGGATAGAAGGTAGAGTGAATGGAGAGTGAATGATGTGAGTTATAAAAATACTCCTATTAAAATTGAAATGCGTGTAAAACTTTTGTGGATGATCTTGGAAATAACAAACTTTTCTCTCACCTCACAAATCTCTCAAATTGAGGGGTTACAAAATGTGGAGTTGGAGAGTTAAGTGAGGGGAATGCATGTAAAACTTTTATGGATGATCTTGGAAATAACAAACTTTTCTCTCACCTCACAAACCTCCCAAATTGAGGGGTCACAAAATGTGGTGTTGAAGAGTTAAGTGAGGGGGACTCTTCCCCCCTCATTCACCTCACTTAATTATCTCTCCTACAATCCAAGCAAGGTGGAGTTACTCCACATTCCTTAATCCCCCTCACTTAACTCTCTAAAATAAAACACTAAATTCTTGATAGGAATGGGGGAGTACTCGTGCACTATTGCACCAATTATTTGCCTATTCAATTTTCAGACCGTCAGATCTTATGAGAAAGATTTGATGGTCCTAATCTTATCCCTATTATGTTTAGTTTTTCCCTCGTGTATTAGATCTTGTGAGAAAGATTTGATGGTCATAATCTTATCGTTATTATGTTTCCAATTTTTCCCTCTTCTATTTATACCCTCTCAAACAAACGAGAATAACCAGTAGGCACAAGTAGCCTTTTTGATGCATACAACAAAATCCTATCTCCTTGAAAAAGAGTTTAAATCCAATATGAGGAAATGACAAAATAATATCAAAACAACAATTTATAAATTGAAAGAATGATATCAATTGGAGTTCTAACCATAGTTTTTAATATCAAACAATGTATTTTAATATCAAACTGTATAAATTGAAAGTCAAATGTTGAACCATCAATTTATAATGCATAATAAATTAATATACATTAAGCTATATAATATACCAATAATATACGTAACTCAAAAATCAAAATAATGAAATACATCCATGAGTCAACCTTTATAATTCATAGTCCATGCTTAAATTTAATGACAAATAAAACACATCATTTATTATCGGACTTAATTCTTTTTGATTCCTGATTAACAAAAAAATTTCTAGTTCTATATTAATTCAGTTTTGGGAGACTCTTTGATTTTTGCATTAGTTTTCGCTCGATTATAAAACTATCAATCTACTGATACTGGATTGGAGTGAAAGAAACACTCAAGATAATAAGCTTTTATCGTGCCAGCCTAAGATATCTCTCATAAAGTCAACCACACTAATAACACATTTTGTTAGTATCCTAGACATGATTTAAAGTGTGTGGAATCATGCGAAGATCGTTCATAGCATAGGCATAAATTGAAAAACTAAATAAAAACATCAAGCAACATAAACACTAAGAGAAAGAATAAATTTTCCACCAACCTCTTTTCTATCGAGATCCAAGCTTGATAGTCTTGATCTTCACTCGAGCATTGCACAAATAGCTCCATTACTACCTGAAAGATCTATAAGATTTGGTAAAAGAATATCACTCGACCAACCTTCTAGCTTCAAATTAGGGTTTTGACTAGGGTAATGTTTTGGTTACTTTTTCTGAGATATGTACAATTAGCTCCTCCATGCTACACCCGGTAAATTGGGGTGAGAGTTTGTGTACCATCAAACAATCTAAGATCCATATTTGTCCTAACTTCTCGATTTTCTTATATCTATCTACTGAGCGTATTTAATTCATATAACAATGCTCGATCCCTAAGGATCACTATGTATAATTTTTGAAAATATTAATTTGAACCTCTTGAGTTAGGTGCTTACACTTTTGTCTCTTAAAGTACATGAATAACTATATTGTAAGTGTGTTCCCACGCCCTAATTACATGCATCCAACTCATTTGGTAGATTGACTATAGTGTGAGTCTCACTCATTGATGAATCAAAATGTACACACAATAATTGTGAGTCAAGTTACTTACTCTAGTTTGAGAACCATCACACTCTTATAGTTATAGGTGGAACGACTAAGGTCATAGTAATTTGCTAGAGTTCATACCTATGTAAATCCGTTAGTGCCTATCTCCTTAAATGCACCAGTGCACCAATTCGAGAGTTCGCTCGTGTAGTCAAGATAAACTACTCCCAAGGTTGGAGATATCAATGCGCTACAACCTACATTAACAAAGTGCCTAACACTGTTAATCTAGCTGTGACTTTTAGGTTTCAGATGTAATAGCTTGGATCTAACAACTTTTTATACTCTCACCTACCTACGGTGTATCATAGTACCCAAGATCTCTAAATTTAGCATCCCAAATGTTGCTAGAATATTAATTTAAATAACAATAAATATATGCTATTAATTGAAACACAATATGAATGAGTACTATAAATTTAAGAATAATCATTCACTATCATTGTTTACGGTAAGTTTTTAGAATACAATCCCAACACATTCCATATTTTCTAGGGCATTAGTTTTCTCGCTTGGTCCAGTGGGTTCGTCATCATAGTAACCTCTCCGTCTTGAAAGAATGAGTCTTGTTTTGGATTGATCCACATGCTTTGCTCTTTTTTTTTCATGGATTGATCCACATGTTTTGACTTGACATACCAAACTCATGTTATACTTTTCAAGATATCCTAAAAAAAATTCACTACTACATTACGAGTGAGTTATAACAGTCCGACCACACTGATGCTAAACACACTAATGTCAGAAACACAACTTCGATGCATAAATTTTGAGTATCGATTTGACCTTTAAAATATTTGAATCTAGAAAAATTATTAGACACAATTATGTGGCTATTCGAGTCTTCTTTCCATCACCAAAAAAATCATCTCAATCAAAGTTCAAACGAGTAAATTATGGCTGTCCAAACGCACTAAAGTCAGAGAAATATTTGATTGTTGAAATTTAAAAATAAAACAATAGTTGAGGATAATATGGTCAATAAAAAAGAAATTTTAGATATTTTGTTCTTAATGGAATAAATTTTATTCATTTATGGATCTTATGGGTTAAAAAAAACTAGAATGGATCTATTGGAATAGAAGTTTAATTTGAGGGACCTATTTCTAATAACTCATAAATAAACATTATCAACTTTACTTAGTTTTTTTAATATATTTTTGTAAAAAGTTACAACAGGAGAGGTGAGGATATTTCTAACTATTATTGTTTTATATTCCACGCGACGCGAGCGCGTGGGATTTATGAGGATATAAATTTTGAGGGCGGCTATACAACTAAAAGCACATTGATGATTCACCTCGTACACCATTACTACAAAACGACAAAAAAAAAACGTATTCTTTAACTACTCCTACTACGACAGCCTTGCTGAAACCCCATTAAGAAAACAATAAATTAAAGAAATGCAGATGATGGAGTGGTCTTCCTCTTGGTGGTGGAGGTGAGGTGGTTATAGAGAAAGGATCATGTAGGACCTTATTGAGTGAGAGAGAGAGAGAGAGATTCTTAACACCAAAGGCAGAGACTGTTTAAAAAAAGGGGAGGAATTGGTAAAGGGAGAGGAAGACTCCTTGAGAGGGAAGGAGGCATGCACAAATCCAAGATATCTGCAATACCCAGTTTTCAATTATTCGTGCACACCGGATTCCATAGGTCTCTCCCTCTGCTTTTCTTCTTCTGGGTTTGCTTCTTTTCATTTATTTTTCTTACAAAATTTTTTAATATAGGTTTATTAGGGAGTTTATAAGTTGACTGCAAATGTTGAGATGCTAGTATGGGATTCAAGATAGTCAAATTGAATTATCTGTATCTCATGTTCAGTATAACTGTTTTTTCCCTTTGTTTTGTGCCTTTTTCTTTGTCATCCAGTTGTTCGTTATTCATATGTTTTCCATGGGTTTCCGATTTGAGCATAATATTTTGTTTCTCTTGAAGAATCAGATGTATATATTAAGTCCACTTTCAGTTGTTCTGCTTCGTTATATTCCCTATATGTTTGGTCTCTTTTTAGTATTTGCTTGTACAATGGGACTTGCAATTTTTTGTTAATTTTGTGTGCTGATTTGATCAGTACTGCCTGAAAGGAGTTATGTTATTTATTTATGAATTCTGAATCTGAATTGCATGAATTTTAGTTCTTATTTTCTTTGCTCTGCACTTTCTTTCTGTGTCTTATATTTTCTACATGGTTGACCAGAATACAGTTTCTGTCTTCTTGTCCATCGACAATTGAAGTCCACGAGTACTTAGTATGAGCGTGATAGAAGGTTGTGTGTTTGGATTTTGGACATTGCTCTGAAAAAACTGTTTAGATTTTTGATATACTGATTACCTGCAGTTTTATTTGCTTCAATGATTTTGAAACCTGAATTGGGAGAATGAAAGATCTAGAATTAGAGATGGATGTTATCTGTAATTTGTTTTCAATTTCCTGCGCGTTGAACATACTAACAGTACTTATATCTTATAATCTATAAGAATTAAGAAACCAGTCAAGAGAGAAATCTTTAGATGTTTCCTGTGGCACCATTGAGCTAACATGCACAAATTGGTCTATCTAGGACTAGAGTCCAAAGATGTTCATATCATTGAATTATAAGGGGAAGACATTTTAGCATTTGAAGCTTATGTAGAGTCAGAAGTGCTCCTCTTTCTTGAAAGACAAAACATAAAGAAAATTGTTGGCTTTTCGTGGTATTTCAAAGAAAACCCTATGGGTAAGAAGAGATGTGGTGCTGGTTTTGCCACTCCTGGATGGTTTCCCCTATTTGTTAGTAGTTATTTTTTCCCCATTTTAGGGCTTGCATGTACTGAAGTGCATTAACTTGGCATTCTTCATTGTGGCAGCTTACTCTCATTCGAAAGCCAACAGGCCAATAATTGCACAGCTAATTAGGGGAAAGGCCTTTTTTTCTCATCTTTGAAGATCAAGTCCATTGACATTTTTGAGAAGCTTTTTTTGGGAGTTTGGTTGATGCAAAAGTTGTGTAATAAAGAATCTGGTGTGATTTGTGTTCATTCAATGTCTCCATTTGTTGTGGGTTGCTCATCGTGGGAAAATTCTAATGAATCTTGTGTCCGAAATTCATCTATATCTGAAAGTTTCACCTTGAAGATGGGATTTTCACCGCAAGATTTTCATAGCAATAAGCAGTTGAGCTTCCAATATCAAGATCAGGATTCATCGTCAACTCAATCTACTGGTCAGTCATACCCTGCAGTGGCTAGTATGGGTGAAAGTAACCCGTACAGGCAAAGCGTTGTTTCTGTAAAATCAGTTTTTTTTTTCTCCATTTTTCTTAATTCGGTGTATTCTTAGAGTTTGGTGTGGAATATGGTTGAACCAGGATAATCCTCTAATTTACTTGTTTTTTCTTCCTATTACTCTCTCTGTAGGAGTTGCCTTTGGCATCTCATTGAGGCTGCTGTAATATTTTGTTTTTCTTTCTTCACGATGGTCTCGATTTAATTTATTTTTTGTCTGCCTAGGTGTCCCTACGATTTTTCTAATTAAATGATTTATAAAAGATGAAGAAAAATGTTGCAGATAATATATTGGAGGGAGTACCAAAAAAACAATCAATGCTTGGGCATTTTTATCCAATTTTGTTAGTTCAAGAGATACTGTCTAGGTTGTTTGAGTAAATTTTCCGCCATATAGATGAGTAAATTCTCTTAATAATAAATGTATTTTGCTTTCCTTGATCTATTAGATGCAATTATAATTTAGCTGTACTGATGCTTGTTCAGATCGTAATGCAACTAAGGGAAAGCCTGTGGGAGGTCACACTAAACATGCCTCAATTGTGGGAAATCAAGACCAAATTGTCCTCTCACCACCGGTTGATTATGGTCATTCTATTGTAAGTTATTACTTGCCTCCGACTTACTTGTTCTGAGGGAGGATGGTTATCTTACATTTTTTGCTATTCCCATTGTAGGCTTGCACCCCTCTCTATCATGCTGAATCTTATGGCGGTGTACTGGCTACTTATGGGTCACAGGCTATGGTGAGTGCTTATAGAATCTCATCTCTGTCACTCTCTCTCTTCCCCACACACACAATCTTCCTGCTTCCATGATATGACTTTTTTCCAGGTTGGTTGCATTTGTTAACTACTGAACTAAAAGCACAAAAGCTGGATTTTAAGACACAGAATTGACTATGTTCATCCTTATTTGATATCTTATCAGATCTGGAATGATCTATTCCTTTTAGCTTCTCTTGATATGATATACACAATGACCCATGACCAAGCTTATCTCCTTGAAATTTTGCCGAAAAAGTAATTAGTACATAATAGCTAACTTGTTTCAGGTGGATATCAGGGAGTGATGGTTGTCCTAGAAAGAATTTTGTGTGCAAATGTTATAGGAGTGTGGTCTTTTAAGAAAAAGTTAATAGCCTTTCCCTAGCATTAATTGAATTTCAGTGAACTGCTCCTCTTTAGTTTAAATTTTTTCTTATGCTTGCTCTCCCTATGCTATCAATTCAAAAGTTCAAGCCGTTACGAGGCAGGAAGAATCTTGTCTATTTATCTTTCTGTATAATGTATAGGTGAACTCCTTCCTTGGACGTCTCTTCGTTAGTTGCCTTCCATAATATGTATATAAATCACTGAAATTTCAGCAGCAGTTTCATCACCCGCAGCTGATAGGGATGGCTCCTAGTCGAGTGCCACTACCACTCGATCTTACAGCGAATGAACCCATCTATGTCAATGCAAAACAATACGGTGCAATTATCCGGCGGAGACAGTATCGAGCCAAGCTTGAGGCTCAAAACAAACTTATGAAAGAGCGTAAGGTATGCTATAGGTTTAGTACTCCACTTAGACATCAATGGCACGCCATGTCTCTATCAATTTTACTTTGATTTCAGTTGATTTGACTGATATCTATAATTTCTGCAGCCATATCTTCACGAATCTCGGCATATTCACGCAGTAAAGAGGGCTAGAGGATCTGGCGGACGTTTTCTCAACAAGAAAAAGCTCCAGGAATCCACGCCTACTTCTGCAGGTCCTGAACTTGATGTCTCAGGCTCATCTCATCTAAAACTGAGTGTTACTGTGTCAGGATCTGAAGTTCAGCAGCCAGAAAACAATAGAGATGGTGAACCCACAAACTCTGGCTCTAACGTCACAAGGGCCTCCAACAGTGATGATATTTTCCAACAGTCAGAGTTCAAGTTTTCTGGTTACACTCCTCAGATTGCCAGGGCCTTGCATGGTCACTCAGGCGACATACATGGTGGTGGTGCTCATCGCCATCTTTCTGTCCTCCTTTGAAACAGGAGGTCATCAAGTGGACTCAGCGGTTCGTATTTCGTGTCCCACTGGAAAATACGGATGCTGTTGTTCCATAGGGGAAGTCATCCTTGGCTTTTTTTTACTTTCATCGCTCCTCAATTTAGGTTGTGCAGGACTTGCTTTACTTTGTTGTGGTTTATGCTTTAATTATATGTTGGCAACTATTTGGCATTTGTTTGTCATTTGCTGCTTGTTGACATCTGATCAAACAAATTCCACTTGAATGCGCGATACACCGCGATTGGTCGATCACTTAATGTTTTTTATTGTGCCCGTTTGATTTGATTTTGAACGCTAGTAGTTAAGTTGTAGAAAAAATAAGATGTGAGGTGTTTGGTGAACTCTTATTGTTGTTAGCGGTTAAGCTGTATAAAATATATTTTTGTTTGTATTAATTATTATTAAAATTAATTAATAAATATAATTTATTACAAATATCAGTTATTATAATTATAAATGAATAAATATAAATTTATTATAAGAATATAAATTTATAAGTATAATTATTAATTTATTATTGTTATTAATTTACTTTAATATTTATTCCGAATGGATTATTAATTTATTATAAGAATTATTAATTTATAAGTATAAATATTATTTATAATTACTAGTAATTTACTTTAATAATATGTTTTATAGTTTATTAACAATTTAATTCATTTCATACCAATATAATTTAAGTTTAAAGCAAGGGGTACCACCACTTTTTTAAAAAATAAAAAATTAACTTTACATAGGTGGGGCGTTACTGTCCCATTTTGCAGGCGATAACACCCAGCTTTATCTTGCGTTTGGTACCAAACAGGGCCATTGTCAATTGAGTTGGCTTGAAATGTCTTATGGAGTTCTTGAAGAGGTGAAGGGGCTAAACATCTTTGTTTTGCTGAGAAGTGCGGTCAACACAATTATTCTCACTCTAAAACAATCATATGAGATTGCACATTTTAGTTGGTAAAATGTGGTCTCATTTTCAACGTGGAAGTATAAGTATGTTAATGGTTTATCCACATCTAAATCTAAGTGGTGGATGACTCATTAATGTTGCATAAGTTTGTGGCATTCAACCGTCGGTTATTCGACCTATCGTAGTCACATCATCCATTTCTTCAAATGAGAACCCGTGAAATACTGGAGATATGTCTCTAAACACTTATTTGTTGGACATATGGTCATACATGTCTAATTTTGATGATATTAAATCATTTGTAAATGAGATTGAAACATTAAAATAATATTTAATTTATCTGAATTGAATTTAAATGAATATATTTTATTAATTATCTTACATGATCACACGCTCTAAGTGAGGCTTTTGCCTAATTCTATGTGAATTTGACATGTACACATACTTAGTGTTGGGAATTCAGAATTGCACATGAACTAGTATGGACCAAGTTAAGGCATAAAACTTCAAATCATCATAACTTAATCAACTTAGATCGAAATGACTTAAAACTTGAACCACATGCACATGAGGGTCTAATATATGTTCTAGGACTATAATCATGAGAAATTAAGTGCATCAAATATATATTTGGTCATATGCTTAAATTCTGCCAAAACTAGGTTTAACATAATTTTGTGCATATGTGTTTTTTATGAACGTGATGAACCAAATGAACTTCGATTTAAATGAAATTTTGTGTGCACCTTAGTTTCATCATTATGAACATATTTTACTGAGGTAGGTTCCAGAGAAAATGTCATTTATACTAAGTTTGCAAAATGGTAATACGGTTACACTTAGAATTTATCGGTTTTTCACTATAAGTGACCTACTTACCTCATTGAGTGATCAAACCTTACCCAAATGCTATGAAACTTTACAAACACATTCTAACATGCAAAATATGATTTATCATGCATTTATGAGAATTTTCTGGGCTGATTTATATTTTGGTTAACCTTTGTGCCCAAAGCTCTTTGAGCTTACATACAATTGGGGAGTTGCACTACAAGAAAATAATTTTTTAGCGACGGGATGCAATTCCGTTGCAAAAGAACTAGTTCACAACGGAATTTTCACAACATTACGTCGCTAAAGTTTGTTAAAATTTTAAGACTTTTTACAACGAACTTTGCAACGTAAACGGCCGTTGCAAAAACAATATATCACAAATTCTGTAGCAAATCAGGGCACAAATTCCCATTAGAATTTGCAACGGAACAGCGACGAAATTTAGCCACGGCTAACTCCGTCATTAAATTCTATCTTTTGACACAACCGTCAAAACGTTTTGCTTTTTCTGACACAAATTAGCGATAGAATTATATTTTTGTCATTAAATTTGCGACGGAATTATGATTTTGTCGCTAAATTCTATCTTCTGACACCACCATCAGAAAATCTTGCTTTTTTAGCACAAATTAGCAACAATATTATTTTCCGTTGCTAAATTTACGACGAAATTATTACAGAATTCCGTTGCTAAATTTTATCTCTGACACCACCTTTAGAAAATTTTGATTTTTCTAATACAAATTAGCAACGGAATCATAATTCCCTCGCTAAATTTTGTAGCCTAAACTCTACGAGAATCTACTTTTGCTAACACAAATTTACGACGGAGATTTTTTTCTGTGGCAACATTAGTGACAGAAACCTGATTTTTCTATGGCAACAGTAGACACGGAATATGACATCCGTCGTAAAATTAGCAATAGATTTCATATTCCGTTGCTAAATTTGTGATGGATACATTATTTCGTTGCTAAATTTGCCATGAATTTCTTATTCCGTCGCGAATTGCGTTGCTAATATTCATTTAATGTCATAAATTTTGTAGTTTCTCGTTACTACCTCATTTTCTCATTTCTCTCTTTTTTCTTCTGTTCTTCCCCTTCATCTTCATTGCTTCTTCTTTCTCCTTTCATAATGGACGTGCCTCATTCTCGTACATGAATGTACAACAGGGTCAGACCTAATCGAGTAGGACCTAGCGATGAGTTTTTTTAGTGGAGTTGAGGAGTTCATTACTTATGCGTGTGGAAATAATTCACGATTTGTAGACACGGGAACAATAAGGTGTCCAGATGTGAGGTGTAAATGCAAAAGATTTCAATGGTTGGTGATCGATACTTTTTATTGCAAGAAATACTTGCAACTCAATACCGACGGGTTTATCCCAATCGCAAGTGTACGTGCCAACTGACAGTATAATAGTGAAAGGGGTCGAATCCACGAGGACTGTATTAATTACCAACTATAACTGCTGACAATAGTGTAAATAAATATCAGAGCTTCAATATTAACTAGCAATAAAATTGAACTAAATATCAATAGATGAAAAACTAGCTTGGGTTTGGCTTGCCAACTACCTCCACCTGTGCACACAGATTAATATGCAATCACACAATTTAAAAGTCTAACAATGTCAATTGAAAGGCCTTGGTCCAGCTGCAGTCAATTAGATTTCCCTAAACAACGATCCTGACTTTGGTCCAGTTGCAAGATCTTTTCTTATCAAAGGAGTCTTGGTTGGTCTATCCTAAGAGTTTCCTAAGACAAGCATAAGCACTAGGAAATCGACAGTTGCACAATCTAGGATAATGGTCTATTACCCAATCAATTATGTCCTATGTTCCCAAAACTTGGATCTTACGCAAGTTCTTGTTACTTCGTCAAACACCGGGTCATGGTCAGCCGAATATGTTTAACTAACAATTCCTAAAATTATGATGTTGATCAGGCATGCATAACAATAGGAAATAAACAATTAATCCAGAGAACAAAGAATTAAACTTAGTCTGATTGTCAATTAAATATGTGCACAAGGTTTATGGTAGAAGTATTACCAAACCCTAGCTAGAAAAGAGTTTAGCTACACATGCTTAAAATTAAAACCATATTAGTACTCATAGACAATGTTCAAATCAATGGAAGAGTAGAAATTTGCTGAAGAATTGATGTGCCCAGCTTTGATGTTGCTTCTCCTCCTTCCTGCCGACACCCACTTCCTCAATCTTTGGTCTTCGGCTGCGCAAAGTAAAAGTCTCCCCTTTTTTCTCAGCTTAACACGCCTTATATAGTCTTTAGCAAGCCCTAAACTGGCCCAATTGTCCTTGCCACGTCAGCAACTTAATTAACACAAGTCTGGTTCCCACGTTCTGCGGCCGCGACAAGTTGCAAAACAGGTTACAAATTCTGTCCAGTAATGAATTTATTCTCCCGCAGTACCTGTGCATAAAAACACCAATGTGGGTAGTATTTTGCACTAAACAACATAGAAAAATAGTAATTTTAAGCCCGTAAAAGTAGGTGTATTTTACACCCAACAAAATCCCCCAAACTTCACTCTTGCTTGTCCTCAAGCAAGTAATCAAGAAAAAGTTTAAACCATTTAAGCATCAGTTGAAAATCTGCAATCAAGAATTGGCACTACAAGTACTCTCTCATTATTGCAATGCAATATTGACATCCAGTAGAAAATTGCACAGCCCTAACTCTGCTCACAACCACTTTGGTTTACACAATTATTCTCACACACCCTCACCAAGGTACACACATAATATATAGAAGAGAATTTTCACTCAAGTGTATAAGGGTAGTGTTTACTCTCTTATGAATTCATAACCTACAGCCATATGCTCACATGTCCATCAATCTTACTTCACACTAAAATTTTCATTCAATAAATCAGAAGGACTTTATTGGGGCAAGAAATTTGGCTAAGGAAGGCTAAAATATGAACAAAATAAATATAAACTGGATTCAAACCAAAGTTATCATGATCCAATCACAAGCAGGCACAATGCAACAAGGATAAGCGTCAATGAATAACATAGGTTAGATACGGGTATGGTTTAACAAAATATGTGATGATCATGCCATATATCACACAGTCTCAAAAATAGGCATCCATCATACGACTAATCCTAACACCATCTAACCATCCCAACATAATATAGTACCAAAAGAAAACTCCCCTACTCCAAACTGACAAATAAGATTGTCAGCAACCTACTCGAACACCAGCACACAACCACATAACTTCAGGGTAGGCTTCCGTCACGAATCAAATCAAACATCTCCCTCTGTTGAGCCTCAAACCTCTGCATTGCCTCCTTCATCTCATGCATATGTGTTCCAATACTCATTTGAAGTGACTCAACTGTTGATTCAAGATGCTCCAACCGGGTTATAACCTGCCCCTGCAAACTCTCTACTTGCTCAACTTCAACACCCAAATCAGTCACTTTCTCCTCAACAGCCTCCAACCTTTCGTCCAAATTACCACAACCTGCACCAACAGTTCCTTCTTCAGTATTATGCACCCGAGACTCCTCAGCTGTCCCAGAAGTTTTCTGCTGCTGCCTAACAAGCTGCACTTCACTTCTATCAAACCAAAACCTGTTAAGAGGTGCTTTCCTTTTCTCCTGAACATCACCCAGCTCCTTTTCCACACTTTCAGCAAGACACAAAGTAGTGATTAGTACTCCAAACGGCAGCACCTGACCAGGTTTATTGTCCTCTTTCACTTTAACAATGTGATCATATATAGTACTTGCCATGCAAAAATCCAAATCACAAATAATGGCATACATCAAATAGCAAGACTTTGCATTGACAGTGGAAAGATGAGTCACAGGTATCACATTCCTGGTCACTATCTGAGCTAACAGTCTATAAGGCTGCATCAAATCTACATATAAAATCACATTTTTGTTCGGCTCATCACTACTATTCCCAGTCAGAGTTTCAACCACAATTCTCCAATCAGGCCACACAATATCAACATTCGAAGTTCCAAAATCCCTAAATTTAAAGCTAGGTTTCTTCAATGGTTCGGGTAAGCTCAAAACAGATGAAACCCTTCTTGGGTTGAAAAAGAACTGCTTACCTCGCACATATGCCATACAGTGGTTATCATTAACTATCAAATTGGCATAAAACTCATAAACCAGTTGCCGAATAGCCACACCTGGAACACTGGTGATGCCGAGCCATCCCCTCTCTTTCAATTTGTAATACCAGTTAACCCGTTGGAAGTGCTCCACCACAACATGGCGTTCCACATGCAAAGCCCGCTTCGACCACACTTCCTCACACTCGATCTGCACTGTCGGGGATATGAATCGGTCAAAACCCTCTTCTTCCTCCACAGGGACATCTGCACTCTCAACCACCTTTCCCTTCTTCTTGCTCGCTAACTCCTTCTTCCTCTTTGCACTTCTTGTAGCCATTAATGAACTCGGTATTGTTGCCAAAATTGAGAGAATTAACCCAATTTTTTTTCTTTTTTAGAAAGGTAATCTCCCCTGTCTTTAGGTGCAAGAGGTAGAAGAGAAAATTAGGGGTTGCGGCGGCTGTAGGGCCTGGCACCAACCCTACTCCATATATATATTTATCTTTTTTTTTTTTGGTTGGCATGGGTCACCGCTTAATTGTATACACTTCAGGCCACACTTAGGCTGCACAAAGGCTACAAAGTCCCCAGCACTCTGCTTATACACTTCTCTCCACTGTTCAGATTTCTCCATTCAACACCACACGTAGACTCCTCATAACCTTCCAAACACCTTGACCATAGCCTCATGATGGATACTATTTTATGACTTATGACACAGGCATAACACATCACATAGATGGGAAGGTTTATCGCAAGAGCAGAGAAATTCAATGAAAGGATTGGAAGCAACAGCTGGGTTCAAGGTAGGCCAAAAATTAACAAAGAATGCCTTCATCACTTTCAAAGAACAAAAACATAGTATTTACTTCAGATGGTCTAATGCAAGTTCTAGCTATACAAAGTCATGAAATTCATAGCACACAAAATTTTCTGAAGGCTCCTCACAAGCTAATTGGTGCTGTAAATAATGTGTAAACTAAGCAGACATTCATTGCAAAAGGTCATGCAAATAATCACACCATCAGTCTCAAAAGCACTTCATAACAATTAAGCACAAATATGCCAATTCTCTTCTAAAAACACTAAATTTTTTTTTTCTTTTTTTTTTCAAAACTTTTCGGCAAAAGCAAATTCCCTCTCCCCCAAACTTGAAATTGACATTGTCCTCAATGTTTAAAAAGAAAAGCAAACAGAAATTTTGCAATGACGAAACCAACGAACACAAATAAGTGAAGGAAAAGGAAGAGAGACTTAGCTGATTTAAGTTGTCAAAAATATGCTTCTCTTCCACATGGGTTACCTCCCATGAAGTGCTAAATTTATTGTCTTCAGCCGGACATAGCCTTAGATTCGGTCAGACATCAATAGAGTGGAGATATACCACTTCATCCACAGTAACTTGTACATTCTCCCAATAAGGCTTCACTCGATGGCCATTAACCTTAAATGTGTGATCAGAATCTTGATGTTTTAACTCTAATGCACCATGAGGGAACACAGCTTGTATCACATATGGGCCATGCCACTTTGATTTGAGTTTTCCCGGAAACAATTTCAAACGAGAGTTATACACCAGCACCTTCTGTCCTACAGAAAAAATTTTCCGTACAAGCTTCTTGTCATGGTACTGCTTCGCGCGCTCCTTGTATAATTTGGCATTCTCATAGGCTTCATGCCGTAATTCTTCAAGCTCGTTCAGTTGCAAACGACGCCTGTCTCCAGCTGCCTTTATGTCAAAATTTAGCTTTTTAATAGCCCAATAAGCTCGATGCTCTAATTCAACTGGCAAGTGACACTCTTTCCCATAAACCAACCGGAATGGAGACATCCCAATGGGCGTTTTCTAAGCAGTCCTGTATGCCCATAAAGCATCATTCAAGCGTAGAGACCAATCTTTTCTGTTTGGATTCACCGTCTTCTCAAGAATGGCCTTGATTTCTCTATTGCTTATCTCCACTTGCCCACTCGTCTGAGGATGATATGGGGTTCCCACACGGTGAGTGATCCCATATTTCTTCATTAGGGCCGAACATGCATAATTATTGAAGTGCCTGCCACCATCACTAATGATCGCTCGTGGCATCCCAAAACGAGAGAAAATATTGTCCTACAAAAACTTAAGTGCAGTCTTTTTAGGCCCAAAGTGGCCTCCACATGCATAGGCATGACAATGAGTCAAGATCTCTTGTTGTTCACATTGTGCTACACATCTACGAATAATTTGATCCGGGCATATCTTGAAAAGGTAAGGATCATCCCATATGTAATCTCTAGCCCGTGAAATTATCCGCTTCCTTTCCTGATAAGACAAATCAGTAGGAAAAGAATTAGTAACAAGATAATTCACAATGTCGGCATACCATGGCAGTGTGTTTATGGACAGGAGCTGTTCATCTGGAAAAGAGTCACCCAAAGGAAGTTCGTCATGTTCATTGTCAGGTAGCAGCCGAGAAAGATGATCGGCAACTACATTCTCACTTCCCTTTTTATCTTTAATCTCCAAGTCGAACTCCTGCAAAAGAAGTACCCAGCGTATTAACCTAGGCTTGGCATCCTTTTTAGTCATTAAATACCTCAACGCAGCATGGTCCGTATACACAATAACTCGGGAGCCAATGAGGTAAGATCTGAATTTTTCCAATGCAAAAATCACTGCCAATAATTCTTTTTCCGTTGTTGAATAATTCAGCTGAGCATCATTCATGGTGCGAGAAGCATAATAGATGGCATATGGTGTCTTATTTTTCCGCTGGCCCAGAACAGCTCCCAGCGAATAATCACTGGCGTCACACATTAACTCAAATGGCAACTCCCAATCAGGTGCCTGCATAATAGGAGCTGAAGTGAGTGCTTGTTTTAACTTATCAAATGCTGTCCGGCAGTCATCTGTCCATACAAATTCAGCATCTTTTGTCAGCAATACACACAAAGGTTGCGAGATCTTGGAAAAGTATTTTATAAATCTTCGGTAAAACCCCGCATGACCAAGAAAACTCCGCACACCCTTTACTGTGGTAGGATGAGGCAGCTTAGATATGACTTCGATTTTTGCCTTGTCGACTTCAATGCCACGGCTGGAAATCAGATGACCCAACACAATTCCTTCTTGCACCATGAAGTGACATTTTTCCCAATTCAAAACAAGGTTGGTTTCTTCACACCTCTCTAACACCAACCTCAAATGCTCAAGACATTCATCAAAATCAGCTCCAAATACACTGAAATCATCCATGAAAACTTCAATAAACTTCTCTACCATGTCAGAGAAAATACTCATCATACATCTTTGGAATGTAGCTGGTGCGTTGCACAACCCAAACGGCATCCTTCGGTATGCAAAAGTGCCATATGGACATGTGAACGTAGTCTTCTCTTGGTCCTCAGGTGCTATGGCAATCTGATTGTATCCACTATAGCCGTCAAGAAAGCAATAATGACTATGCCCAGCTAGTCTCTCCAACATCTGATCAATGAATGGTAGCGGAAAGTGGTCTTTTCGAGTTTCGTTGTTCAACTTCCTATAATCAATACACACTCTCCATCCCGTGGTTATTCGTGTAGGTATCAATTCATTATTTTCATTCTTCACTACAGTAATGCCACTTTTCTTCGGTACTACATGAATTGGACTGACCCACTTGCTATCTGAAATCGGATAAATTACCCCCCACATTAAGTAGCTTTAGAACTTCAGCTTTGACAACCTCCTTCATATGTGGATTCAACCTCCTTTGTGCTTCTCGGGTAGGCTTTGCATTATTTTCCAAAAAAATCTGATGCATACATCTTGACGGGCTGATCCATTTTATGTCCGCGATGGTCCAACCAAGAGCTGTTTTGTGCTGTCTCAAAATTCGGATCAACTTTGCCTCCTCCCCCAAACTCAGATTTGCAGCCACTATCACGGGTAAAGTGTTATGCTCACCCAAGTAGATGTATTTCAAGTGACTTGGCAGCTGCTTCAGCTCCAACTTAGGTGCTTCCACTGTGGAAGGAACCAGAGATGCATTAGTAGGTGTCAGTTGCTCAAATGGAGGAGTATTCTTACCACCATAAGGCCGGTCCAACTGGAATGCTTGGATGGCCTCCTCTATACGGTCATCCTCCAACTCTCCTTCCAAACTTGTCTTCTCGTTCAAACCATATGCCACCACTGCTTCGATTGGATCCACTCTAGTAACCTGAAAAACCTCACTCACAAGATCATGTGTAGTGTCAACATTAAAACAATCACTATGATCATCATGAGATTTAAGTGCATCAAACACACGAAATTCCAATTCTTTGTCATTCACTTGCATAGTTACTGTCCCCTTTCTCACATTAATATTCATGTCAGCGGTAACCATAAAAGGTCGTCCAAGTATGATAGGTAAAGATGCTGATCTAGGACTATCCTCCATATCCAAAACAACAAAATCAGCAGGCAAGATCAAGTCATTTACAGTCACCAGAACATCCTCTAAAATTCCCTTGGGTCTTTTGACACTACGGTCAGCTAATTGCAGTGTGATAGAAGTCTCTTGAAGCTCTCCTAACCCAAGTTTTTCATAAACAGAGTAAGGTAACAAATTAATGCTAGCCCCTAAGTCTAGCAATGCCTTTTCAAAAAGTTGATTCCCCACTTTACATGGTATGGTAAAACTACCAGGATCTTTAAGTTTTGGTGGGAGTTTGTTTAACAACACAGCACTGACCTCTTCTTTCAAAGCAATTTTTTCATGAGCAGCAAATTTTCTCTTTTTAGTACAACATTCTTTAAGAAATTTAGCGTAAGATGGAATTTGTTTAATAGCATCAAGCAATGGAATATTAATTTCAACCTTCCGCAAATTCTCAAAAATATCAACTGCTTTAGAATCAGTGTTCTTTTTGGCAAACCTTTGCGGGAAAGGTGGAGGATCTCTTTCCCATTCCTGTGTCTCCACTGGTGCAGTTTTGCGGCCCATTTGTACCCTGTCTGTAGCTTTACTGCAATTTGTAGACTCTGTTTTCAACTGCTCTGTCCTGTTGATTTGCTTGCCACTTCTGAGAGTTGTGATAGCTTTCAATTGTTCTGGTTGCCCAGCTGGGTTATTCAAGGGCTGCGAAGGTAATTCTCCCTTCTTTCGTTCACTCATCTCCTTAGCCATTTGTCCCACTTGAGTCTCCAATTTTTGGATGGCTTGAGTTGTTTGCTGCATGAATTGCATCATTGTGGTCTCCAAGTCACTCCTCTTTGATGTTTGCTGTGCAGGAGCTGTTGTTTCAGTAGAATTCTGTTCATTCCTCCACGAGAAATTTGGGTGATTTCGCCATGGGTAAGATTGATTTCTCATGTTGAAATTTCCTTGCCCCAAGTAATTGGCTTGTTCTTGGTCCGTCATAGAAGTCAATGGACAGGCTTCAGTCACATGATCATGATTTGAACAAATAGCGCACACAATAACGGGCTTTGTTGGCACCGAAGCTTTCACATTCATTCCCTTCATGGCTTCAACAATCATGTCAATTTTTCGATTGATATTTCCCATCTCCGCTTGTACCATAGTGTCGGTACTGACTTCGTACATGCCTTGCTTCCTTGTTAAGCTTCTACCCCGTGTAGAAAATTGTTGAGAATCTTCACTCAATTCTTCGAATAGCTCCATCGCTTCCTCACTACTTTTCCTCATTAACACTCCATTACAAGCTGAGTCAACCTTCATCCTATTAATCTCATTCAACCCTTCATAAAAGTGCAGCACAACATCATCCTTATGCAGATTATGAGTTGGGCAACGAGTTAAGCGGCTCTTGAAATCTTTCCAAGCCTCATAGAATAAATCACCTTCTTTTTGCTGAAAATTTTGAATTTCTCGCACCAGCTGCTTGGTTCTATGGGCTGGGAAAAATTCCCTTAAAAACTTAGTTGCCATCTGCTCCCACGTGCCAATAGTACCTGCTTCAATAGAGTTGTACCACATCTTGGCTCCTCCTCTAAGAGTGAATGGAAAGAGCACCAATTTCAGATTATCAGTAGATATCCCTGTCATGTGTTGAGTACGACAAAGATCAGTAAAATCCTTCAGATGTTGGTGTGGATCTTCATCAAACCGCCCCTCATAATGTGGTACAGAGTTCAGCAATTGAGGTGACAGGCTGACATTAGCAGCTCCCGTAGGTTGATATGTAATACATGATGGCTGGGTAATGTTCTGCGGGATGTATCTGTTCATCATGGGTATCCTTGCAATACCCGTTGCATTCCCAGCACCACCAGCAATTTGAATCTCATGATTGTGTGGGTTTTCAGCCATGTTTCTTTGTCTCAAAGCTCTAGTTGTTCTCTCAATTTCTGGGTCAAATTCTTCTAATGGTTGATCTTGAGAGCGAGTATTGACCATGCAATGTAAGCAACAATTCTGAACCTGCACAAATTTTATTTTTTTTTTTAAAGTAAGTTTCAGAAGGATAAATCAACTAAATAAATAACTACACACTATTGCCGTAAGAAACAACTGATAATAAACTTAACAGTCCCCGGCAACGACGCCAAAAACTTGATCGATACTTTTTATTGCAAGAAATACTTGCAACTCAATACCGACGGGTTTATCCCAATCGCAAGTGTACGTGCCAACTGACAGTATAATAGTGAAAGGGATCGAATCCACGAGGACTGTATTAATTACCAACTATAACTGCTGACAATAGTGTAAATAAATATCAGAGCTTCTAATATTAACTAGCAATAAAATTGAACTAAATATCAATAGATGAAAAACTAGCTTGGGTTTGGCTTGCCAACTACCTCCACCTGTGCACACAGATTAATATACAATCACACAATTTAAAAGTCTAACAATGTCAATTGAAAGGCCTTGGTCCAGCTGCAGTCAATTAGATTTCCCTAAACAACGATCCTGACTTTGGTCCAGTTGCAAGATCTTTTCTTATCAAAGGAGTCTTGGTTGGTCTATCCTAAGAGTTTCCTAAGACAAGCATAAGCACTAGGAAATCGACAGTTGCACAATCTAGGATAATGGTCTATTACCCAATCAATTATGTCCTATGTTCCCAAAACTTGGATCTTACGCAAGTTCTTGTTACTTCGTCAAACACCGGGTCATGGTCAGCCGAATATGTTTAACTAACAATTCCTAAAATTATGATGTTGATCAGGCATGCATAACAATAGGAAATAAACAATTAATCCAGAGAACAAAGAATTAAACTTAGTCTGATTGTCAATTAAATATGTGCACAAGGTTTATGGTAGAAGTATTACCAAACCCTAGCTAGAAAAGAGTTTAGCTACACATGATTAAAATTAAAACCATATTAATACTCATAGACAATGTTCAAATCAATGGAAGAGTAGAAATTTGCTGAAGAATTGATGTGCCCAGCTTTGATGTTGCTTCTCCTCCTTCCTGCCGACACCCACTTCCTCAATCTTTGGTCTTCGGCTGCGCAAAGTAAAAGTCTCCCCTTTTTTCTCAGCTTAACACGCCTTATATAGTCTTTAGCAAGCCCTAAACTGGCCCAATTGTCCTTGCCACGTCAGCAACTTAATTAACACAAGTCTGGTTCCCACGTTCTGCGGCCGTGACAAGTTGCAAAACAGGTTACAAATTCTGTCCAGTAATGAATTTATTCTCCCGCAGTACCTGTGCATAAAAACACCAATGTGGGTAGTATTTTGCACTAAACAACATAGAAAAATAGTAATTTTAAGCCCGTAAAAGTAGGTGTATTTTACACCCAACAGTTGGATGATATAATGGTGCACTTATATAAAAAAGGGTTTCAGCCTTAATATCATTATTGGACAGCTCATCGTGAAGAAATTCCTGAAATTCCCCCTGTGACGACTGTCGATGTGCATGCAGATGCTACAAATTATTATTGATAGGATTGTAATCAGGCTAATTTCCATTCGTACGAGCAGATGGTGATAGACGCTGTTGGGCCTTCGGTTGGGGATGAGCTCTTACAAGGAGAAGATAACAACTGATAGTTTGTGCTGGAACCTCCTAATCCCAATGCGCAAGCTTTGTTTGACATGTTGTCTGCTGCCCAAGCTCCACTATGAGACGAATTCGAGTCACAGTCAGAGTTGTTTGTTGTAATGAGGTTAAACATTAAAGTTAACTACAATATGTCCCAGGATTGTTTCGATGACGACGTTCATTTTATGAAAGAGTCTATGCCAGAAGATAATAAGATGTCTGTGGACTTCTATCAAACTAAGAAGTCAGTGTCTAAACTCAGACATGGATATCAACGAATCGATTACTATACGAGTTGGTGTGTGATATACTATAAGGATGATGCGAATGAGACGCAGTGCAAATTTTACGGGGCAGAACTTTATAAACCTCGATGAACTGGATGAGGAAATTATAAGGATATTTCGATTAAACGTATGTGGTACCTGCCTCTGATTTCCTAGGCTTCAAAGGCTTTACAGTTCAACAGTTACAGTAAAGGAGATGAGTGACATTACAAGCATCGAAGCGAGTCCAATATCCTGTGTCATCCATCAGATGGAGAAGCATGAAAACACTTTGATTGAACATATCGAGATTTTGCTTCAAACCCACAAAATATAAGATTAAGTTTGTGTGCGGATGGTTTCACTCCTTTTAGACAATCTGGAAAGAATTATTCATGTTAGCCTATCATTTTGACTCCTTATAATTTATCTCCTAGGATATGCATGAAAAGAGAGTTTATGTTCCCAACAGTAATCATTCCGGGTCCTCAAAATCTAAAGAGAAAAATCGATGTTATCTAAAACCCCTGATAGACGAACTCAATCAATTGTGGTGCGAAGGTGTGATAACCTACGATGTGTATTCGAAAGACAATTTTGTTATGAGAGCTGCACTGATGTGGACTACCAATGACTTTCCTACCTATGGTATGTTGTTTGGATGGATGACACAGGGGAAGTTAGCATGTCCTTGCTGCATGGAGCATTCAAAGGCGTTTACTTTGAAAAATAGCTTGAAAAATTTGTGGTTTGATTGTCACAGATAGTTTTTGGACCCGACACATCCTTTTAGGTGAAATAAGGATGCGTTTTTCAAGAATTGAATTGAGAGATCATAACCTCCTTCACCTTTGTCTGGGGAAGAAGTGTTCACATGAGTTTAGAATTTTGCAAAGATTATAGATACAGGCCCATTATCATTGTCGGGATATGACCAAGAACATAATTGGACCAAGAAGAGCATCTTTTGGGATTTGCCTTATTGGCACAATAATCAGATACGACAGAGCCTTGATGTCATGCATATTGAGAAAAATGTCTTTGATAACGTTTTAATATATGTATGGATGTTAAGGGAAAAACAAAGGATAATGCTAAGTCGCGATTGGACCTTCTACATTACTATAAATCTCTCAAACCGAAAGCACAATGTTGTCTTAATGGAGCAGAAAAAGGTTGTTTGTCATTGGGTCTCTAGTTTGAAGTTGCCAAACGGCTATGCCTCCAACCTAGGCAGATGCGTAGACATGAGAGAAGGAAAGATGTTCGAGATGAAAAGTCACGACTATCATGTTTTCATGGAGCGACTTATTCCAATTGCATTTAGAGCATTGTCGGAGCCCATTTGGGTTGTCATTATCGAGCTGAGTCACTTTTGTAGAGATATATGTTCAACTACACTGCGAGAGGATCAATTGATCATCATGGAGGCGAATATTCCTATGATCCTTTGTAAATTAGAGTGTATTTTTCCCCCATCTTTCTTTGATTCTATGGAACATCTCCTGGTACATCTGCCATTTGAAACAAGGATTGGTGGGCATGTACAATACAGATGGATGTATCCTTTTGAAATGTATTTTTATTCATATTATTATGACTTTGTCATATTATGTATATGTGAATTGAATTAATATTATGTTCGATTGATTTTTGTAATAGGTTCTTTCACATCCTAAAGAAGAAGGTTAAAAATAAATCTCGTGTGGAATGATCTATTTGTGAAGCATATATAGTCGAAGAGGCGTCGACGTTTGCTTCGTATTACTTTGAACCACATATGAGCTCTTGACAAACCAAAGTGCCTCGAAATGATGACGGTGGTACTTTCAACCCGAAATTCTCTAGAATTTCAATCTTTTAATTAACCTGGCCATCTTGCTGGTGAGGCTAATAGGCACTACCTCACTGATAAAGAATACGATGCAACAACATTATACATATTTTGAATTGTGATATAGTCCAACCTTTTATAAAGTAAGCTACTATAAATTGTGTTGGAATTATAAAGTGATCATATTGTAAGTGAATGATGGATGTGAATTTCTACCTCTCTCTAAGTCTCTTGCTCTCGTCTCTCGCTCAAACTAATGCTCGCGTCTTTTGCTCACATTGGTGCTCGCATCTCTCCTTGCTAGGGTAAGTGATTTGTGGTTTATTTGTATTCAAAAAGCTTTATTTGGGTTGTGATTTTGTGGGAATTATTGGGTTCTATGTGGGGAAGAATTTTGGGTTTTGATTGTAAACAATGGATGATGCCCATGTAGCCTACATCTGAACTGAGCGAGTTAACATTTTTTTTTTTTTTTTGCCTATTTTGGGTTGAGAGCTATTGTCGTGTCTTCTACGAAGGTCTTGTGATTTTAATTTGTTGTTACATGATTGGATTTTCATATAGGCTCTTTGTTGTTTATTGATCAAAGGTTTTGGTCGTACTGTCAATATTCAATTGTGAAGTCTTGAACAGGGCTTTGACAAGATACGATATTTTAGTTAAAAAAAATAGAGACTGGAATTGCAAGGACTTCCCTCGCCATTATTGACAGGATACGATATTTACTCGCATTCACCTTCCACCATGCAAATAGATCAAATTTTGGGCTATCCTCTTGCAAGCTCTCAATCAAATACTTCTCAAACACATATTTGTTTTCCATGGATTGTGATTCCTTCAAGTGTTTGTGAAAGTTTGATAATCTTGATGCCCTAATATTCGTACGAGGCAATTCATTATTTTCTAATTGTTGGCTTGTACTTTCTTGTACATTAGAACCTTCGTTTTCAATAACATATACATCATAAAGACGAATCAAAGTATCATTTACTTTCTTTGCTATCCCCGTCATTACATCAAAAGAGAACTCTATCATTTTTAACTTGCACTGAGGATCAAGCATAAGTGCAACAAACAACAAAGTGTTCATGTTATTGTTATCAATGTCTCCCCAATATTTTTTAAACTTGGACGTCATATTTTCAGCCACTCTTTTCAAACCTTCATTACCTCTATGACACTCACTATCAATTGCATCTTGAATTGTTACCAAGAGTTGAACCCTTGTGATCTTCTACAATGTAAAAATTAATATTAATAATTCTTTTATGCATGTTCCAATTAGCATCAATGAAGTGTGATGTGAGACACATGTAATTTAGATTTTGGATAGAAATCCATGTGTCTGTAGTGAGACAAACACATTGACCTTTAAGAGCTTTTTTCAAAATGATCTTCTTTTCCAAAAACACATCAAGACACTCTTTAGTCATTGTATTATGGCAAGGGATCTTTTTCACCTACGGCAAATTTCACGCATAAATGCCCTAAATCCCTCACCCTCCACATGTCTAAAAGGTAATTCATCTATTATGATCATTCGGGCTAAGGCTCATTTTGCTCTCGCAACATTATTCTATTAATATTCAATACTAGTAAGTAGTAATATCAGTTTATGAGTTTATTAAAGCATCCACAGTGGTGCTTGTAATATCCAACACTCCAAAACCATTCTCTCTTCTCTTCTCTCTTGCGTGGCACAATTTAATTGGATGAGTGAATCCCACAATATACACTATTCATCAAAACTCCATACATTCCAACATTCCATACTCATTTTCTCTATTTTCTCTCTTCCTTTTCATCACCTCTCTCTTCACTATTCATCAACTATACATATACTCCTATTCTCAAGTATCCTTTTTTCACAACTAAATTTTCAAGTGTCATTTTTTATCCATTGTGTGCATGTAGCGCTATACTTATCAAAAAAGTAACATTTCAAGTATTTGAAATACACTCCATTCTATCCATTGTGATGGTATAGCACTATATTTTTCCAAAAAGTGTTGTTAACAATGTTAGATATAGTATTTAATATTGCGGTCAGTTCGGTTTATTTAATATGTCAACAACTGACCACTATTTCTTTTGGACTGGTCGGTTTTAACCGAATGGTCGATTTTGATTTAACAAATACATTTGTACTGGTCATTCGATCGCCCGATTTGGTTTTTTTGGCTATTTTTGATAGCCCTAATTAAAATTGATTTTCTGCCATTGTGTGTTGATCATTTGCTTGAGATTATTAATTGCATTGGTAGAGGTTTCTCTAAACCATTATGTCAAGTGTTTTGATTGCAGAATTTTCTAGACCATTAATATGTTCGTGCACTGTTCACATGGCTCGACTTTGAATTTTAATCTAATTTTTGATATAGTGCTTATCAAGGTGTTGTGACATTGCATATGAAATTTCATTACATTTCAACATCATTTAATAGATGGAGTGTGTTGTAAAATATACACGCAGAGTGTTGTTTGAAAAATATATTTTTACAGTTCTTGCTTATTTGATATTTGATCATTCACCATATTGTATCATATCTTCCATTGGATTGAATATTGATTCGGATAATCAGAGTCTGAAGTTGTGTGCTATTCGTTAATTGACATAGATTTGTTTGAAATTGTAAAAAAGAATTCCAATTGAAATTTGGGGACATAATTCACCCCCCTCTTGTGTTAAGCACAATCTTTCAGAAAGGATGTAGATACACAACATCGAGTTTCTAGATTTCTTGTATTTCTTCAAATATGCTTACATTCAAATATACAGAAACAGAATCAGAATCATAATAAGAATAAGAATAACGAAAACGGAATTGAATAAACGTTAATGGTTGACAATGGAGATGACAAACATTAAAAAGATGAGAAGAAGGAAATGAGATTCAACAATGGCTAAATTATCCATTTTCACAGCACAATGAACATTAATGACAAATCAACCAAAGTAGAGGGAAACCAAATCAACCAAAAATTGTACACATATTCGCAGGTTCCTCGAGCTAGTGTGCTTTCAATGACCAGATCGAACTGGCTCGAGTTCGAGTTTGAGTTCGATCGAAAGTGGGAAGTCTATCGAGAAGTTGAGATGGAGAGAAGTCGTAATGGAGAGGAGTTAATACTTTAATTTGTTTAGAGAATACACATCGACTTCTTGTGTGCTATATAACACAATCTGGATAATCCATACTCACTTCGAATACTGATGCATGAGCAAATATCTTCAAATCTATACCATTAAATCTCTGTTTTACATGCTCAACCTTATTAGATATATCACTATGAAAGCTCTCACTAACAGTTTCTTAGTCTCCACTCCCCAGTCAGTCTCATCAAAGGCTTTTCCAGTGAAATTGAAGCTAACGATCATCTGGTATGAAGGATGGAACATCTATTGGAGTGAGTGAGATCTTTCATTTAAGTTATATCAAATCTATCTTTCTAAACTCTTAAACATAACACAAAATGCGTTATAGAAATACAAAGAAAAAAGATCTTATTTCCTTGTTTTAAATCAAATTGGAACTTGAAGGTTGTGTTTGGAAGATTGTCCAACAGCTTAACGTGAGCATAAATTTTGACCTCTGCTTAATCAGGCCAATGAAAGAAAATTAGCCTGTGAAGCATGGACACGACACTGCATGGATACGCCAACACGTCAGTTCTCAAAATTCTAAAGACACGACACGTCAAGGACATGACAAATAAATATTTAATAAACATATTTAAATTTAATTCATATAAATATCAAAATATAAATCAAAATACTAGTAAGTGTAATAAATATCCAACTACAAATCAAAATACTGTAAATTATAATTTTATTTGAACGACGACCTTATGGTTTGGATTGTTGGATTTTGGGCTAGGAATTGTCAAATTTAAAGTAGACAATTTTTGTTTTGAAGTGTCGGTTTTCTATATTTAGAAAAAAAATTACATGACAGGGTGACAAGTGTTCGATTGTTCATGTCCAGCAAGTGGGACACTTGCATTGACTGTCAACATCAACGTTTGCAAAAAAAATTCATCAGTAAACATCAAATCAAATGGCGTATATCAAGGTACATTATAGAGGAGGAAGGATTACCAGGGGAGAAGACAGCGTAATAAGGGGAGAAAGAGGGGAGGGATTAATGGATATTGGGAAAAGACAGCACAATGAGGGGCGAGGGCTTCGTTGTAGCCTGTAGTGACAAGAGTAAAGTTCTCTCTGGTTTTCATTTTTGTTTTTGCTTAAACTAAGATTTTTTAGTTTTGAGATTTAACAAATACATTTGTACCAGTCATTCGGTCAACTGATTCGGTTTTTTCGGCTATTTTTGATAGCCTTAATTAAAACTGATTTTTTGCCCTTGTGTGTTGATCATTTGCTTGAGGTTGTTAATTGCATTGGTGGAGGTTTCTCTAAACCATTATGTCAAGTGTTTTGATTGCAGAATTTTCTGGACCACTAATATGTTCGTGCACTGTTCACATGGCTCGACTTTGAATTTTAATCAATTTTTTGATACAGTGTTTATCAAGGTGTTGTGACATTGCATATGAAACTTCGTTGCATTTCGACATCATTTAATAGGTGGAATATGTGTTGTAAAATCTACATACGGAGTGTTGTTTGAAAAATCTATTTTTGTAGTTCTTGCTTATTTGATATTTGATCATTCACCATATTGTATCATATCTTCCATTAGATTGAATATTGATTAGCATAATCATTAGAGTCCAAAGTTGTGCGCCATTCGTTAATTGACATTGATTTGTTTGAAATTGTAAAAAAGGATTCCAATTGAATTTTGGAGACATAATTCACCTCCTCTTGTGTTAAGCACAATCATTTTGAAGGGATGTACATACACAACATCAAGTTTTTAGATTTCCTACATTTCTTCAAATGGGCTTTAATTCACATATACATAATCAAAGGATGTACATACACAACATCAAGTTTTCAGTATGCTTACATTCAAATATACAGAATCAGAATAATGAAAACAAAATTGAATAAACGTTAATGGTTGACAGTGGAGATGACAAACATTAAGAAGATGAGAAGAAGGAAATGACATTCAACAATGGCTAAATTATCCAGTTTCACAGCACAATGAACATTAATGGCAAATCAACCAAAGTAGACGGAAACCAAATCAACCAAAAATTACACACACATTCGCAGGTTCCTCGAGCTAGTGCGCTTCGCAATGACCGGATAGAACTGGCTCGAGTTCGAGTTCGATTTCAATCGAGAGAGGGAAGTCTATCTAGACGTTGAGACGGAGAGAAGTCGCAATGGAGAGGAGTGAATACTTTAATTTTTTCAGATGATACACATCGACTTCTTGTGTGCTATATCTAGCACATGATATAACACAATTTGGATAATCCATACTCACTTTGAATACTGATGCATGAGCAAATATCTTCAAATATATACAATTAAATCTCTATTTTACATACTCAACCTCATTAGATATATCATTATGAATGCTCTCAATAACAGTTTCTTAGTCTCCACTCCCCAGTCAGTCTCATCTAAGTAATTTTAGTGAAACTGAAGCTAACGATCATCTGGTATGAAGGATGGAACATCTATTGGAGTGAATGATATCTTTCATTTAAGTTATATCAAATCTGTCTTTCTAAACTCTTAAAACATAACACAAAATGGGTTATAGAAATACAAAGAAAAAAGAACTTGTTTCCTTGTTTTAAATCAAATTGGAACTTGAAGGTTGTGTTTGGAATATCGTCCAACAACTTAACGTGAGCATAAATTTTGACATTTGCTTAACCAAACCAATGAAAGACAATTAGCATGTGAAGCACGAACACAACACTACACAGATACGCCAACACGTCAATTCTCAAAATTCTAAAGATACGACACGTCAAGGATATGACAAATAAATATTTAATAAATATATTTAAATTTAATTCATACAAATTAAAATACTAGTAAGTTTAATAAATATCCAACTACAAATCAAAATACTATGGTCCCGTTTGGAAGATTTTTTTACTAACATTTATACTACTTGCTAATATAAATGTTAGTTGTCATCCAAACACCATTTTTTGTGCACATATGCTGAGACATTTTCATCAGCATTTTATACTACTTTTGCAATGCTACTAATTTGAAGCATTTCCCTAGCATTTGCATGATAATTATTTATTTTGTCCCCATTAAATCTACTTATTTTCATTAATTAATTAATTAATTAATTGTATCCATTGAAATTATTATTTAATTATATTAGATAAATTAATTAATATTTATTGTATTTTCATTAATTTTCTTTATTTTGGCATATTTAACTTTTATGTTTAAATATATTTATATGTTTAGCCTATAACTAAAATGCTTAATATCTCTGCGCGTAATTTGTCGCAATATGCTACACAGCATAATTGTTACCAATAAAAGTTCAACCAAACACCTACCTAGTATTCATGCAGCATATCTGCTATTATAATTATCCAACATTTCTACTACCATCATTTCTACTAGTATATCTATTACTTTCAAAAAGTTTTACCAAACTAGACCTATAAGTTACAATTTTATTTGAACGACGACCTTCAGGTCTGAATCACTGGATTTTAGGTTAGGAATTGTCAAATTTAAAGTTGACAACTTTTGTTTTCAAATGTCGGTTTTCTATATTTAAAAAAAATTACATGGCATGATGATAAGTGTCCGATATGTGTTCGTGTCCGGTAAGTGGGACACTTGCATTGATTGTGTTCGTGTCCGTTTTCCCAGCAATTAGCAGTACTTCAGCATCAAGACAATTAACAGTTAAACAGTAAGCCAAGATAATGAGGACAAAATCTATACTAGCTTCATCAAAGAAAGTGCCTTCTTTCACGCAATTTTCCACAATGCAAAAGACTTTTTGTTCCTATAAAGACACGATAGAGAACAATAGCAAAGTAACTCTCCCTGTCAACAATAGGCATGATATTATTTTCAAGTTCTCCACAATATTAGAAGACTTTTTGGACCTGTAAAGACAACAGCAAGTATCTGTCAACAATGGGCATATGATATTATTTTCAGTAAATAAACTAATTATTGAATATAACACTTCGAATTACTGCAAAATATAAATTTACTTGCCAAACATAACACCAAACGACTTGTATAATATCTCTTACTCATGGTTCAATTTCCCCACCCCAAAAGCTTGCTAAAAAAAGAAAACCTTTTGGTGTTCTGTGCTACACAAAGCTAGCTTTCATCAGAGGAAAAATGGAGCAGAAACCGAGCAGGGAGCAACTCAAAGGCCAAACAAGGCTACCAAAGTTTGCAATCCCAAAATTCTATGATATTTACCTCAAACCTGATCTCTCTCTGTGCAATTTCTCTGGTACAGTTTGCATTAACCTTAGCATCACCGAACCTACCAACGTCATCCTCTTGAATGCTGTGGAACTTACTGTCAGTGAAGTCTGGTTCAAGAACGCTGAGAGTAAAGTAATTAGTCCTTACCTGGTTAAGCATGACCAACGATTTATTGTTATTGGGTTTTCTTTAAATCTCTTTGTTCTTAATTTTGCAGCAGTACCATCCTTGTGATGTCAGTTTAGATGATGATAGTGAGATACTTTTTTTGGTCTTCCATGAAAAGCTTGGTGTTGGTGATGGATTGCTGGGGATTGAGTTTTCTGGGGCTCTTAATGATCATTTGAGGGGGTTTTATAGATGGTACTATCTATTTTCCTTCATCCGCTGGATTTCACAACAAAATTTTTTCCTAGAAAGCAGTCGTATTGTTCCTTGATTGGGAATCAATTTGGTGCTCTATACCTTTTTAAATTCAGGATGCAACTATTGTTTGATCCTTGATTTTTGTAGTACATATGTGGATATGGGAGAGAAGAAGAATATGGCAGTTACACAATTTGAAGCCGTGGACGCAAGGCGGTGCTTTCCATGCTGGGATGAACCTGCTCTTAAGGTCAGCAGCATTTTCAGTAAAATTTTACTGGCCTTGATTTTCATTTTACTCACCAGGAAAGTGAAACCAATAGATAGATATAGAGAGACCACATATAAACATAGACATGGAAAGATGGATTATACTATTGCATGTATCAGCAAAGTTTCCATCATTTTGATCATAGCATGGTATATATAATAATAGAGAAAACTACTTTGTTTTCATTCTTAACAGGCTACCTTCAAAATAACAGTGGATGTCCCTCTAGAATTGAAAGTGTTGTCTAACATGCCCGTTATTGATGAAAAGTTTGATGGGAACATTAAGACTGTCCATTTTGAGGAATCCCCTGTCATGTCAACTTATTTGGTTGCTCTTGTTATCGGTGTGTTTGATCACATTGAAGCTACAACGGCTGATGGTACGTGTATAAGCTGGATTTTTGTTTTATTTTTTCTTCCTAGTCGATCCTCTTTCTCAAATAGAGTCTTGACATTTTTCTGCAGGTGTTAAGGTTCGCGTATACTGTCCAGTGGGCACGAGTGATAAAGGGAAGTTTTCTTTAGATGTTGCTGTTAAGATGCTTGAACTATTTACTGAGTAAGTATATCAAAGTTTGTTTCTAATCAAGAGGTAGAAGAACATTTATTAACTTAATTTTGTGGTAATGCTATTACCGATACCAATCTTAACCCTCTTGTGGATTTTTTCAGATACTTTTCAATGCCATACCCACTTGCTAAACTTGATATGGTTGCTGTCCCTGAGTTTTCTGGTGGAGCTATGGAGAATTATGGTTTGATTACATATAGAGAGAATGAGTTGCTTCACGATGCTAAACTTTCAACAACTGCTAAAAAACAGCACGTAAGAGTTTAGCGGGATCTATTGGCCATTCATTTTTCCATTCCAATACCATGTAACATTTGTATTGTGTAAAATAGTTTCTCTATCATTATATAAAAGAGTTTTCTATATTACTATTGTTTAAAGACCTTTGTTGGTCTGCATTCTCGATGCTGAATAAGCGTATTTCTTTCGCAGCTGACAATTGTTGTGGCGCATGAAGTGGCCCATCAATGGTTTGGCAATCTGGTAACAATGGAATGGTGGACTCATTTATGGCTAAATGAGGGTTTTGCAACATGGGTAACTTTCAACTGTTTCCTTCTGCTAATTGTAATTGCATTGGAGACTATCTCTAAAACTTGATTTAATTCCAGGTTAGTTATATGGCCGCTGACAGAATATTTCCTGAGTGGAAACTGTGGACTCAGTTTCTTCAACTAAGTACTAGTGGCCTAGAGATGGATGCACTGGAACAATCACATCCAATTGAGGTAACAGAAACCAATCCTTGTACTTGATTTTACGATTACAAACTTTATCATCCTAAACAGTTTAGCTCGCTAATTTGGGTTAATGCCATTAGTTAGGAGATATGCAGCATGCGGTCGTGCTGCTATACAGCTTCCAAGGATTGTATGACTCACATGCTTTACAAAACAATATACTGAACTTCATTCAAAATAACACCGTTAATATATGGACAGGTCTATTGTGTGTTTGTGTCCATCCATTCCTGTGTGTTTATGTAGCATGTATGTATTCTTGTTTCTCGACTTATTCATCAGGAAAAGAGAAACCAAAGGCCGTTTGGTAGTTCAAGCATAATTGCATTACACAGTTAAACAATATCCTCTGTGGGCTGATATTCATTTTTCAGGTGGATATACACCACGCTCGTTCAGTTCTTGAAGTTTTTGATGCCATTGGTTATTATAAGGGATCTGCTATCATTAGAATGTTGCAGGGATATCTTGGGGATGACATGATCCAGGTCCGAATCTTTCTTCATCAGAAACATATATTTTGATGAATTTTCCTTAGCCTTTAAATGCCACCGTTGAAATGGTCTAGTTTTTTTTTTTAGCCATGTGTTTCATTCATGTCTTTCAGAATTCCTTGAGGGCATACATGAAAAGATATGCTTGGAGTAACGTCAAAACAGAAGATTTTTGGAGCGCTCTTTCTAAGGAATCGGGAGCTCAAGTAAACTCACTAATGGATAGTTGGACAAAGCAAAAAGGCTATCCAGTTATCTTTGTAAAATCTCAAGATCTTATTTTGGAATTTGAACAGGTACTACCAGTGGTGTGATGGAAAACATGCATCTGTTGAAATTTCCTTGGCTCATCACTGAAATTTTCTTTGTAGTAGCAATAAACATAATATTGATTTGGATTTGCAGTCACAGTTTCTCTTGTCTGGTTCCCGTGGTGATGGGCAATGGATTGTACCAATAACCCTATGCCTTGGCTCATACGATAGGCGCAAGAATTTCCTTATGGATTCAACAGTTGAAAGGGTGGATATATCAGAGCTTTTACCTTCTCCTGATGACAATTCAGAGTCGTTCAAAGGAACAAATGATGAACATTTTTGGATCAAAGTTAATGTTGAGCAGAGTGGTTTTTATAGAGTAAAATACGAAGATAAACTGGCAGCTCAATTGAGGAAGGCAGTAGAGAACAACTGCTTGTCAGCTACAGATAAATTTGGTATGCGTCACGTGTCACATTACTTTGTATTATCCATGTTCTATTCCTTGAGAAAATCATTTGCAGGCCGGGGAACTTGACCTATACAGTATTTAGGGCATGCTAATCGGACAACTTTTGATTACTTTATTTGCAGTATAAACTATAAATTGTCAATGAAATAAAATCAAATAGTCTTGGTTGTCTATTCTCAGGCATTTTGGATGATACATATGCCCTTTGTGTGGCTTGTGAGCTACCATTCTCTTCTTTGCTTAGCTTGATGGATGTGTACAGAAAAGAGCTTGATTACATTGTATTGTCAAAACTCATCGATGTAAGGATAATTTCACTTTCTTGAATATTTCTATTTATTTTGACATCCTTGGTAAGCTTACCTTTTTGCTAATTTGTACACCAGGCCTGTTATAATGTTGTGAAGATCGCAAGAGATGCCATTCCTGGTTCAGTAAAAGAAATGAAAGAATTTGTCATTGGGATTCTTCTATATGCTGCTGAGTATGAAAAATTAGTGTATACCGGTTTGTTAATATGAACACCTTTCATTTTTACGGATTGTTTCACTCTTTAGATTTCATGTTATCTGTTGCAGAGAACTAGGCTGGGAACCAGTTTCTGGAGAGAGTCATCTAAGCGCGTTGTCGAGGGGAGAAGTTTTTATGGCCTTGGCTGATTTGGACCATAAGAAAACTCACGAAGAAGCAATGCAGCGTTTTCAGATGCTAATAAACGATGGCAACACCGAGTGTCTTTCAGCCGACATGAGAAGGGTAACACGATGACACCTTAATGCCCACTTTATATTCTTCTGTTTACGGAGCCTTTTTTCAATCTCCCTTGCAGGCAGCATACATTGCCATAATGAGGAATTGTAGCACCTCAAATAGAAGTGGACTTGATTCGCTTTTGAAGATTTATAGGGAAGTTGATACCGTGCAAGAGAAGGAACGGGTTCTGAGTACGTCGCTGCTTCTCCATCCTAGATTGTTAATGGATGAAAGTTTCTAATTTGAATCTAATGTTTTACGTAATCGGACTTTCCACAGGATATTTGGCATCATGTCCAGACCCAAATATAGGTGTAGAGGTTCTGAACTTTTTGGTGTCTGATGAGGTCTAATTTGCTAACTGAACTCTCAACTCTTAAGATTGTCAACATACTTATTTTAAAGCAAAATCTGACAGCTACCAAGTTTATCTCAACCCCCTTTCAGGTTCGAGATCAAGATATCATTTACGGATTAGCTGGAATAAGTACAGAATGCTGTGAAATAGCTTGGGAATGGTTGAAGGTAGGCGGAGTTTCTGGGTGTGACAGAATCAAAATTATCTATGATTTTTTAGTGTGACTGACAAGATAAATGTGACAGAAAGAGTCATTAACATCGGACATGCATCTTGGGTATGACATGCAGGAGAATTGGGACCTAATATTGAAGAGGCATGGTGATGGGATGCTACTTACTCATTTCGTCAGAGATATAGTCACGCCGGTAAGCAGTTTGATTTCATTACATTACAATACTGCAGCAGTATACTGCATATATATGCTGCATTTATATTGATCTCTCTCATACACCGATGTTTTAAGGTCTCTCTCGTACAGGAGCCCCTTACGCGAGAATTTATCTGTTATTTACTTATTTATGCTGTTAAATCTATCCTTATTTGCGGCGCTGGAAGCTTTTGAAATTGCTCTATAATGTTCTTTCAACACTAACCATGAAATGAAGTTGATCCATTTGATCTTGCAGTTTGCAAGCAATGAAAAGGCTGATGAGGTTGAAGCATTTTTCATGGATCGCGTGCATCCATCGATTGCTATGACTTTGAAGCAAAGCATAGAGCAAGTCCGAATCAAAGTAAGGTGGGCTCACAGTATACAGCAAGAACAATCTCTTGAAGATATAATAAAACAATTAGCTTCCAGGGAGTGATAGATGTCTCTTCCCTTGTGAATATGTTAAGAAATACAGATTGCCACTAAATCCATCTAATCCTCATCATGTCCCAATTCAATAGTGTGCACAAATTGGATGTATATACAACTAAATTCCAAATTGAAAATTTTTATTAATTTGTAATGGAGAAGGCTGCAACCATGACAACTAAGGTATCGTTTGGTGAACAATTTCAACTGGCATGTATTATATGATTCAAGTTGCATTTGGCAAATGCTACTCAAACCAGCAATTTCAAGAGCATTTTAGAATTTTAACCAATAATTTCAGAAATATCTCCCTCTTTTAAGATAATTGGTTGTATAACACTATAGGTAATTTGTCATAGCATATATACTATAAAAAAAATTAACCCGATACATAATATTTTGGAAAATATATATGCTAACATTTTTAAGAGCACTCTAAAATCAACATATATGTGCCAAGCTGGTAGTAGAACAACAACTTGGTATGCATGTACAAGACGCCCCATCTTGAGTGTGTGGATTCGAGTCCAACCCCCTCCCATTCCCTTTAAATAAAAAAAATATAAAACCAACATATATGTTATTATTAAAAATTGTTTCCCAAACGAACCTTTTTATAAAAAAAAAAAAAAATCGTACACAAGAAGTAAAGAACAAAATCCAAAACTCCTCAGAACATCAAACCTGTCTATATATGTAACCTGTGTTTGCGTGTGTAAATGTGTAATCCAAAAGCGAAAGAAAACAACTCAACAATCAACATATCCTCATAAAGTTAAACAGCAAAAAAAAAAATCAATAAATCAAAAGGCTAACTTGGGCCTTCTTTTGCTGGGCCTTGAGTTGTTTCTGGGCCAAGATTTGACCTCCTTCTGTCATTGATCGATTTCGCCTTCTCTAGCCTGAGAGTTTCTTTAAACCTTGCAATGAAGTTATCAGCTTTGGTGTTCACGTCCGGGCTTGGACAGAATAACGGCGACGATGTCCCGTCCATTGCAGATGGACTCGACTCCTTATCCGATGGATCTTCCAACTCCGGTGACGCACTGCGTGATATGCTCTTTAGTCTAACATAGTCACCTTCCACCACATACCTCCACACTGGCATTTTGAACGGCGGAGGAGGCGGTGGCGGGGGAATCGGAATCAATGGCGATGCATTTCCACTATCTACATTATCGTCTGCCGCAGAATTAGAGATGCTCGTCTTCACAGGTTTTGGAGCCTTATGGGCCGCGGCTTGTGCGCTTTGGGCCTTCGTAGGACTCAACGCGCTCGCTTCGAGCGATTGTGCCGAATGATACACATTCCTTGATACACGCGCCGGCGGAGGTGGCGGAGGAGGAGGTGATGCTGCTGAGACAGAATGAACTTTCTTGGCTTTACCTTTCTTTGAAGAGAATAGACCTTGCAAGAATGCTGGTGGAGGTGGCGGCGGAGGTGGCGGCGCTGATGGTGGTGGTTGCGAATACAAATTGTGAGGTTGAGGATCGAATAGACTCTCAAGATTCTCAACACTCTTTTGTCTCTGCTTCTTCTTTCTTCTTCTAAGTGAAATCAGTAAATCCTTGCCTCTCTTCTTCCCACTCGTGCTAAACACCGGCGGAGGAGGCGGTGGCGATGGAGGTGCAGCCGGTGATGGCTGTGGTCGATAGATCACATTCTTTACTTCCGCATCCATGTTCTTACTTCCTCCTTCACCTCCATTATCTTCTTCAGTATGTCTCCTCTTTGCTTTCCTCCTCACCGCCTTAGACAGCAGAGCTTGGCTCGATTGTGGTGGCTGCTGCTGGGACGACTGTGTAGCAACAGCTGGAGCTAGTGGGGGTGGAGGTAACGGTTCAGGCGCCGGCCGCGGAGATGTTCTTGGAGGTAGTGAAACTTCCTTCTGACGAGTAATACTCGCCGAATTGTCCACCTCAACCTCCTTAGTACTCCCGGTGCGATTATCTCTGACTTCTTGAGACTCGGGCAGCCATTGATCAGATCTTTGACTGACAAAGGTATCATCATAGAATCGCCACCGTTCATCACCGGTAACCCAGGACGATTCCTGCCGTAGATCTGGGTACGAGCGGCCGCTTCTTAGTCTGTTCAACTTGTTATAAGCCGTTCGATCTGGAAAATCGTACCAACGATCATTACTTTGTGGCGTTGATGGATTCGATTTCTGAGCCTCGTTTTTGGTTTGGCTATAGATGTTCCGATCTCCATAATAACTTGAACTTGAACTTGAAGCTGCAAAATGGTTATCATTGGTTCTGCCGCTGCCGCTGCTGGTGTTGCTGTTACTGGTTTTGCTGAGAAACGCACAGACAATCGCAAAAAGTACTAGAACTAGATTCAATGAATCCCAACTTCTCTTGACCAAATGCGGTTTAACAATCTTAGCAGTAAAGGAGAGAAAGGAAGGAACGATAACGAAGATAAGAAGAAACGCAATGGCTAATAAGAAGATGAGAATGAAACCGGAATTGAATATTAAAGAAAAGGAGTCGCGGCGGCGGAGGCAGTGGCGGGGACTGGTGTTTTGGAGCCAAAATGGTGAGGGATTGTCTTCCTCTTGATCATCCATCTTTTTGTGGTTTGGTTCTGCTTTTTTTGCTTACACTTTCAGTTTGCTGTTGTTGGCTTTTGGTACTTTGGCTTTGTTATTTCTTTTAGTTATTTCTTTTAGTTATATAAGACCATAAGTAAAGTAGGAGGGGTTAGTGGTCGTGTTTGATTAATATAGTATTAATGCTAATCCACTACTACAAGAAATATAAAAAGAAAAGCATAATATAATATATGTCATCGTGAGGATGACAGGCAATGCATTTTCAACTTTGAAAATATTCGAGCTACAATGATGCATGTGACCTCTAGTTCTCTACTCTCTGGTGTACACATAAATGAAATCCATATCCATATTGTTTAATAATTAAGTAATGAGAGAATCACGAGTATCTCAAATGAAAATATGTAATGAAAATATTCTTGCAGTTTATGCGACCGCGAGTTTTAGAGCACGATTTTGGTAGCTATGATCGACAATTCGAGGCGGCCAGGCGGGATTGGTCGGAAAATATTATTGCAATTTGTGTGGTTCTTGTGGGACCATCGGTGACCAGTTTGGTGATTGCATTGCTAAAATCCGGTGTTGGTCATATGTGTGAGAGAGACGGCGTTGGGCACCATGGGGCGCAGATTGAAAAGAAGTCCAAAAAAAACATAAATTGAGGTGTAGTCATAGCTGTTATGTTTTTTTAAGGTTTATTTAGAGTGGGGTATACTTAATTAAATGCGGAGTGTAAATAATGTTAATCAATTTAAAAGAAAAGAAAAGAAAATAAAACAAGTATATAATCAAACGCGGTTCCAATGGAATATGAGACAATGCTCTTCTGTGTCTTTGGTCAAAGGTCATACAAATCGCGTGCAACAATTGTTGTTTGTATCTTTTTTTTAATAATACAGTGGCGTGATAACGTCTATATTTAATTCTTTATGATTAGCAAGGCAATTTGTAAGAACTATTCCATGAAGTAAGAGAGAAAGAGGGCAATTCCTAAGAAGTAAGAAGCAAGAAAAAAAGAGAATGAGAAATAGTTTGATTGGTCAAGTTGTCTGTCCATGGTTCTATTCTCACCAAGAGAGTTTGAGATTTGAGTAATTTTTCATCCGCTTTGATGATCTTCATGCCTTTCTGACATTGTTTAACGTGTATGTAAATTGTGAACCTTTCGAAAAAAAAAAAAAAAAGATGCATAAGGGAAAAAAAAAAAAAAAAAAGATGTGCGCGTACATCCAAAATGAATGAATGTGGTAAATATGTAAATGGAAAAGCGCGTTTAGGATTTGTTAAATGTCTTTATCAACCTTTTCTTCTAACCTAAAGCAACAACTTTATACAGAGAAACATACAACTGTTGCTTGCTTTTCTCACACGCATTCACGCGTCCCGAAGCAAGAAGCCATTGTTTTCCTTTTGGGGAGATAGCATGGAAGGATGCATATGTTTTTCTTCTAAAAATAATAAAATGATTGAATTATGATATTCACTAACATAAAAGTCTAAAGTCTTCTCTTTTTATATGTATAAATAATATGAAATGTCACAAGAGAGTTCAATAATTGAGTTACGGTGAAAAATAATTAATCTTGACATGGTGTTAGAACGGAAAATTTTGAATTCAAACCTTAACCACAATTTAATAAATCTTTATCTGTTATTGCTCCAGGTTGAGCCTCATTTATTATTATCACAAGTATGAGTTTTTATGAGTATTTATTGTTGTCCCAAGTGAGGGTTTGCCCACGACTTCATTATTGCACAAATAATTATTTTCTCAAGTTTGAATATAAAATTAAAAATTATTAAATAAAACTTCTTGTACAATTGATTTGATTAACAATTTAACATTCACGGTGCCTTCTAAAGGTGGATGAGTTGAATATGAATCAATACTTTCAGCTATTTGGCAAGAATGGACCCAAAAATTTATTTGAAGTTAAAAGCATTCAATTACCTCAATTAAGAGAAAAACAACAAAGTGCACACAGTTTATTGGACCTTTTGTATTTCACAGCTTTCACTCCACTTTCTACACTATATTTGTAATCCATCTAGACATTCTGCATGGACTTAAAAAGCATAAATCCAATCCCAAAACATTCAACAACTTGATTCACACAAACAATAAAAGACGCAGCACCAAAACTTCATTCTACAGCTTTTAACTACTAAATGAAACAACTTTTGTACAAGATCTTTGTTCTTACTCGTATAGAATTAGCCATTCATGTGGTTCCTTGTCTATTATTAGGCATACATTTGATGCAAAAGAATCATGCAGCACATCATTAACGTACTTGCGACGATCTAGGGAGGTACTTCAGCTCCTCAGAGGGTGAAGAGTTGGGAGACAAAATATAGTGCTATTTTTTGTGTGCTTAAAATAGAATCAGAACACAGATCATGAATGTATTTATAGGATGTTTATTATGTGTGTGTGTGTATATATATATATAGGACACTCACAGCTACCGCAAAGGCAAAAAAGGCTTGATCGTTCCCTGGATTCCTGTGATGGTAACTTCCAAAGTAGAGAATTGTTGCATAGTACCCAACAATGGACATACAAATCCAAGCAGAAGGCCGTAACATGAAGGCACACCCATGAGAGTGTGAGCGAGCGCAATAGAGAGAGAGGCAGTACAATAATGTACCAAAACCATCCTATTCCACAGCCAAAACGAGGAAGAGGTTTGTCAAACTTTCCCAACTCTGGATCCTCTGCATCTCCAATAAGGGAATATTCATCATTTTTCTGTTCCGATGCATCTGTTGAGTGCCATGCGCACAACAGAACACCTTTAGCGCTTGTATTTGTATATCTTCTCAAAAGAATGACACAGGCTTCCTATAGTTTTCACCAACGAGAAGAAGATATGCCATGTGTATCACCACTATACTCCAAAACCATGAGCAATTGGAATTATTAAAGTTATTGTATGTACCAGTACTTATAGTCTGAATTACTTTCAGTCAGCCAGTTCGATCAAGAATTACTGAAGGGCCCAAACGGCATTAAGCCCTTAATAAGCTTTGATGGTTCATATTCACCATCTATCCGAAACCCAAAATTTAGTCTTAAATAAAAATCAGTAAGACCTGTAGCTGTAAGAGGATACACAGGCTTGAAGAAAACTCAGCCTATCAGTCATTTATTTGTCTTAAAGTCATTAACCTGATACTGTAGGTTGCTTACGACAAATGTTTTAAGACTATATTAGTTTAGATCATTCAATCATATGACATGCAGATTCAAATTCTGCCCATTAATTTTCCATCTCAAAAACTGATAATCTTTAATTCAAAAGCTGATCAAAGACAAGTTGAAGAAACATTTATAGTCCTAAGTTATCATTTTCCATATAAAAAATACATATGAAGAAGAATTTAAATACCATTATCCATGTTTCTTAGACGGAGAAATAAACAAAATTGGTGCCTTCAGTTCCCCTCTTTCTTAAAGAAACAACTACATGGAACACACACGATAATAGGAATTAGTAAAGCATTTAAATAGTCTATACCGTGAAGCTTAAAGATAAAATGAAACTCAACACACTCAAAAGTCCAAGCACATAGATTCTAAAACAACTAGAATCATCATACTGAATTCCAATATTAGCATACACAAATTCTTACCAACACAGCCCCTGAAATCTTTTGGGAAGGACCTTTCTATTGATATAATATTAATGGTTCATTATGATGTCATATAATAAGGTAATTGGAATTATCAAAAAAATTAAATAGGAGTAATTAGTAATTGTATCCATAAAAGGATTTTTTTTTTTAAAAAAAAAAGCTCAGCAAAATCTTTTAACTATAGGAAAGATAAAATCCTAGCATGGTTGGGCCATATTTGATGAAATAGTAGTTGCTATAAATATGCAGTCATATTGCTTGCTTGTTAGTCAATAAATATGCCTGAAGCATAATCTACCAAACACACACTAAAAATTCACAGCAACAAGATAAGAGGGATAAATATTAGCTCCCATGAAACACTATAGCTCTATCAGTAACTTCTCATATAGGAGCAAAGAAATTTTAATCACCACAAACAATTACACACGACAAGAGATTTTTAAATAATAAAGCCCTAATATTATCAAACGAAGAACCCCAGAATCCATCATCATTTATATCAATAAATGATACAAAAGGATAATCTTTCACAAACACTTACAAACTAATTAATATCACCAAGCAAAACCAAAAATCGCTATATAATTTCCTCCCCTGATGAATTTCAAAGCGAAATAGAGGGGTTTGAGAGAGTTTACCAAAACCCGAAAGGCCCTTACGTTTTACATCGGGCGCAACGTTATCCTTTCTTGTTTTTATGTTGTCTCTCCACTACTGCTCTGGCATCTGGGTACACCCTGAGATCGAAAAGGAGTGAGCATGAAGTAATAATATTAATATTGCTAGTTGCAAATTACTATATGGGATCATTTGCTTTTAATTTTATCTTTCATAGGTTCAAATTCTTTTTAAAAAAAAGTTAAAATAAGTAAATAACAAATTGTAAATTAACTAAGGCTTTTCTTGAATTGAAAAATATAGAGTAGAGTAGAGTTAATGAAGGGAGAGTTATAGGAGGTGAGTTAAGGGATGAGGACTACATTGACTCACCCTTGGATTGAAGGTAAAGTTAAGGAGAGTTGAGAGATGTGAGTTACAAAAATACTCCCATTAAAATTGAAATGAGTGAAAATTTTGTATGAATGATTTTGGAAATGATAAACAAACTTCTCTCACCTCACAAACCTCCCAAATTGAGGGATGACAAAATGTAGAATTGGAGAGTTAAGTGAGGGGGAATTTCCCCCATTTTCACCCCACTTAACTCTCTATCTTACAATCCAAGTAAAGTGGAGTTACTCCTCCCTCCTTAATCCTCTCCACTTAACTCTGTAAAACATCAATCCAAGCAAATACTAAAAACAAATTATAAATTATAAAAAATAATATTTAATATCACTAGAAGGATGACTGAATTGATCAAAATGAATTCATGTCAGTGAAGGGCATAAGTTTCTCTCTATATTTTATTTTGGAAGGAAATGTAAATTCATTAAGAAGATAAATTGCAACAATCTGCTTAAATAATCTCCTATTGAGATGGGGGGACATAGTGAGGGATTCTGATTTCACAATCAGACATACGTCCCACAAGTGTTAGACGATCAACAAACACATTAGCCTTACGGTTCGTGTGTTAAAATTTAAAATTTAGGGAGCTAACATTAGAGATAATTGATTCCAAAACTAAACCATGATTGTTCAAAGTACGCATTTTTTGCTGAAGAGCATGAACCACGGATATGTTGGACCAAGACTTAGTGTCTAGTCAACATTGTGTTTTTGATGATTGTGTATGATTGTATACTAAAATGTGTGTTAGCATGTTTGACTTGAACATATCCTAAAATGCTAGAAAACGTGCTTAAATGGTTATTTGGTTAATTGTTTAATATCTTAATTGTGCATATACAAATGAAGGCTTATGCATATCTCTATGTGAATTTGGTATCTATATATTTTTGGGATAGTGCTGGAAATTAAGTTTTGAAAATAAATATACATGGACTAAGTTAGGGTATTAATCTTCTAATGATCATAATTTATCTTACTTAGGTCCAAATTACTTGAAACTTGAACCACATGCACATGAAGGTTTAATATATGTTCTAGGACTATAATCATGAGAAATTAAGTGCATCACATATATATTTGGTCATATGCTTAAATTCCGCCAAAACTAGGTTCTACCTAATTTTGTGCATATGTGTTCTTTGAGAACGTGGTGAACCAAATGAACTCCGATTTAAATGAAATTTCGTGTGCATCTTAGTTTCATCACTATGAACATATTTTATTTAGTAAAGTTCAAGAGAAAAGGTCATTTACACTGAGTTTGCAAAATGACTTTGAATTTACACTTAGAATTTATCGGTTTCACTATTAGTGATCAAATTGCTTGGTTGAGTGACCAAACGATTTCCGATTGTTATGAAATTTTACATGGACATTCTAATACATATAAAATGATTTATCATGCAGTAATATGAATTTTCTGGGTTGTTTTTCTAATATAATTAACCTATGCGCTCTATATGAAGCTCTTTGAGCTTACATGCAATTGGGGAGTTCTACCTCCTATTTCCTTGTAGGTTAATCATCATTGTGGTCTCATATGACTCAGAGTTCAGTATGCTCAGGTGAATTGAAGTCCGGTTTTCAAGTATGAGCTTGGATCTCTAGAAAACCAAGAAAAACCTATGTTCATCAACCTTCCACTAAGGCATTTTGATTGATGATTGGAACTAGCCTTAGGGCTGTATAATATGGATATATTGGTGCTGCCAAATTCAGAGTTTGAAGTCAAGATTGGAGGGACATGTTTGGTCATGTGAAGGATCTCTTATCTTCATCAAACAAGATCTTGCACATGCTTCCTTTATTGAGGTCAATGATAAGATTTTTGTGAGAAGAAAATTGATGAAGCTAAAGGACAAATGCAATGGTTGAAATTTGTAAGAGATGAGAAAGTATATTTTGCAACTAGACAAGACTTAGATTATGAAGATATTCTTGAAGACTACAAGCTCCAACGGTACACTAATTTATGGCCGAGATTGAATTGTTTTGAATTATGAATGGATCAGATTACAACAAGACTTGAAGGGTTAAGATGACCATTTAAAAGGTGAATCCAATGGTTGTGCATAAGACCATATTCTTGCTTGCAATTTTTGACTTAAAAGAAGATCTTACTTGATTTTTGGAGTCAAAGATGGCTGCAAGTTGCTACACATTTTGTAGGAAATCGTTGGAGATACCAAGGCCAAGATTTGATGTAAGTTTGATCAAATGGTCAAAGATGACAAAATTGTTGGAGATACCAAGGCCAAGATTTGGTGCAAGTTTGATCAAATGGTCAAAGATGGCTGCAAGTGCACATGACAACTCAAATCTTGCAAAGCTAGACTTGGAAAAAGATGCAAGTGCAACGGCTATGTATTGCAAGGTTGAGATTTAATGATCTATTCATTCAATGGCCAAGATTTGCACATGTAATTGAAGGTCGAGATTTGAAGATAGAAAAAGATCCAATGGTGGAAATCACAAGAGCTTGGTAAATTATAAAGAGGGGTTCTTCCTCATTCCAACTTGGAGAAGCCAAAATTACATTGAAGAAATTGTTGTTCTCAAAGCTTCCAAGCTAGTTTGTGCCATTGAATCCAAGCTTCTACCCAAGCCACTCTAAAGGCTTCCTCACTATTTTGCTTTTGCAAAGAGGGAGTGCTTCTCATTTGGCTTCTTATTTTCAGATTCGAAAATCCTCATTATTCTTTATTTTCTATCCAACCCGTGAGGTGATATTGTGATTCTTGAGTGTTCCTCAACCCTATTTGCTTAGTGCAAACCTTGAGTGAACCATTTATACCGAACACTTGTAAAAGTCCCTTCATTGGGCAAAAACCTTGTTGAGGTTGAGTTTAAGGGAGTGCTTGAAACCCTTGGTTGTAAAGTTTCAAGATTGTCTTAAAAACCCTTGTGAGTTTTGTGCAGTTCTTGAGAAAACCACATCCTTAGTGGAGGTTGGAAAATCCTAGGTTGGTGAACCTAGGTAGTAGATGTAGGAGAAGAGTCTCCGAACTACTATAAATTGCTGTGTGGACTTTCTTGATTGCATTGCTTGCTTGTTGATTGATTAAGTGTTTTGATTGCAGAATTTTCTGAACCGCTAGTCTGTCCGTGCACTGTTCACATAGCTAAACTTTGAATTTTAATCTGAATTTTTGATATAGTATTCATTAGGGTGTTGTGATACTGCATACCAAATTTCATTGAATTCTGACTTGATTTGCTAGGTGAAATTTGAGTTGTAAAATCTGTACGCAGTGTGTTGTTTTAAAAAAAAAAAAATCTGTTTTTGCAATTCCTTAATTATTTGATAATTGATCATTCACCATATTGTATCACATCTTGCATTGAAATAAATGTTGATTAGGATAATCATTAGAGTTCAAATTTGTGTGCTAATTGTTAACTGACATTGATTTCCTTTTAAATTAAAAAAAGAGATTTCTATCGGAATTTGGGGACACAATTCACCCCCCCTCTTGTGTTAAGTACGATCCATCAGGATATGGCATCGCCTTTAATCATAAATCTAGGAAGATCCACATATATGGCCAATTTAACCCCAAAAGAAAAGTTGATGCTTTAACATTGATACTTCCTCTAGCTGCATGGATTGGCTTGTATGCAGAGATGATAGTACAACCCTAACAACCTCTAATAGCCGCATCGACGCTAGCTTTATCATTGTTGGTCACCCATGAGGCATCAACATTGACCTTAAAAGTGTCAAGGAAGGGGTCCTCTGTGACACTGATTGAACAAATTGTCGCCTAATGAGATGTTGGAGGTGGTTGTTTGAGCTTGTAGAGATCTCTATGAGCTGCTTCGAATGGAGAATAATGGCTATTGGGTCAGGGGTACCTTCATGCACCAATCGATTATGGGCTAGCCACAAGCAATAGGCCAAGGTAAAAAACTCAATCAGATTAGCTCGATTGAAGTTTGAAAGAATGTTGCGAGTCCAGTCAGCCAAGCTAGAGAATGATAGCCCTTGAAAGTGATTAAGCACGCTCGAGAGGCTCTGAAATTGAATAGTCCATTGGCATTCCTTAAATAGGTAGAGAGTAGTTTTAGCATCTGTTCCTCACAGAGGACAACAGGTTGGAGAGATAGAGACTCTTCTACGAATTAGATTTTCCTGGGTGGGGAGACTATCATGACAGAGGCGCCAAGAGAAGAGTTTGATTTTCGGAGGACCTCCAATGTTCCATAATTTTGGCCAAGGTAAAGGGTCTCCTTGGTTAGCTGCATCACTATCCATATTTGCATAAGCCATATGGTAAGCTGAACAAATCAAACCCGTTAGAGTAGCCACCCACGTTAGGGGGTCCGCAGAGGAGAGGTTGCATAGAGGTACACCACATATGGTTTTAACATTCCACTATCTAGTGCTGGTATCAATAAGATCTGACACTCTTATCTCGGCATTAGCAATGGTTAGGCTTGAGGAGAGGGTGCCCGAATATATTTAAAGTCAAAAAGTCATTTCCAATCCTAATTCAAATGCCTTTTGATAACAACTCTCTTCCAAATAAAATACTTGACCAAATATAGGATGGGTTTCAATCTCGGGCGGTATCCAAAAAGGATCCTCTCGGGTAGTATCTAGCTTGTAGAACTCTGGCACATAAAGAGTTGTCAATAGTGATAAGTCTTCATCCTTGTTTAGCAAAGACTGATTGAAAATCTGGACATCTCTGAATCCCATCCCACTAGTGCTCATTGGGTCACACATCTTTGACCATTTTATCCAACAAAGTGGATGGGTGTTAGACAATGAACCATCCTACCCAAACTGCCTAGCCAGTTGATTAAGGTCATCACAGAGATCATTAGGAAAGCTGTAAAGACTCATAGCATAGCAAGGAATAGTTTGGATTACTGATTTAATGAGCACACCACAACCCGCTTGAGAGTGACACTTCTCCTTCCAACCCTTAACTTTATTCCACTCTTTTTCTTTGAACTAGCTGAATGAAGTCTTTTTTGAGCGGGGGATAAGAGCTGTTAAATCAAGATATTTTGAATCTGATCCAAAAGGAGCCATGCTGAGCAGTGTCTGAAGAGAGTGTTGGAGCTTGAAGTTGATGTTGACAGTAAATAAGGTTCATGACTTGTCGATATTTAGAAGCTGACCATATATCTCATTATATTGATGAATGACAATAAGGATATTTCGTGTCTCCTCAAGGTTCGCTTTAGAGAATAGAAGGCAATCCCTGTTTATCTAAATCCTATGGATAGAAGATGCTTTGGTTGCCTGTTCTATAAGATTGAAAATGTTTCAATACAAAATAAGAAAAGATAAAGGGAGATAGGTTCACCTTGACCAAGGCCTCGAGTTGGGTGGATGACACCACTAACTTCACCATTGATAATGACGGGGAAGGAGACTGAGGATAAATAGGCCATCACTTTTGAGATACATCTTGGGTCAAAACCCAACAAATGCATCATTATAGATAGAAAATTCCACTCCTCTGTCATAGGCTTTACTCGTATCAAGCTTGAGAGCCATGAAACCATTTTGATGTTGTCGCATACATCTCATGTGATGAAAGGATTCTACTGCTACTATAGCATTATCCATAACGAGTCTTCCAAGGATAAAGACACTTTATACATTTGAGATGATTCTATTGAGGAGAGGTTTCATTCGGTTACTTAGACATTTGAAAATGAGTTTATACACCACATTACAAAAGATTATAGGGAAAAAGTGGGATGGGTTCTCTGGGTGTTTTGTTTTTGGGATTAAGGCCACCAGAGTGTGGTTTATTTGATTGTGAAAAGGTCCCCCATTTAGGAAGTCGAGAACCACGCTAGAGGTTGCCAGCCCCACCACATGCCAGTATCATTGGTAGAAAAGCTCTGGAAGACTGTCTTATCCCAAAGCTTTGTTTGGGCCATTTGGAAAAAGGGCACACTTCACCTCATCTGAAGTGAAGGGGGCTAGTACGAATTGGTTCATATCACGAGTCACATGAGCTTTGAATTTATTAAAGACTTTATTTGGGGCTTACGGATTTATAAAGGTATAGAGGGAGCCGAAGTAGGTGGAAAAGAGAGTTACAATTTGGTATTGTTTAGATACCCAATAACCATCTTCACCACATAAGCTTGATATACTATTCCTAATCTTCATAAATGATGCTTTTTGGTGGAAGAATTTAGTATTTCGATCGCCATGGTTTAGCCAATCTTGGTGGGATCGTTGACGCCAACCTATTTCTTGGCAGCTCAATAGCTCATTAATCTCTTCTTCTAGAGTTCTTTACTCATCTAGATTTTGCCCATAACGATGAGAATTACAAAGATCATGAAGTCTTAGTTTCTTTTGGGCGAAGGTTCTTTTGGATTTGCACAAAGGTGGCCAAATGCCAAGTCGAAAGGCTAGCAGTAACCATCTTTTGATGCTGCTGAACAAAAACCATAGAGGATTCCTCCAAAGGAGAGGACCACGCCTCATTGATCAAACCTTCGCAATCTTGGTGTCTACACCAGAACTTCTCAAAATGGAACCAACGTTTACTTTGCCGATCATGGATGGTATTTGAAGGAGAGCTGAAGAGACTATGAAGAATGATTGGACAATGGTCTGATACGGAGGTGACTAGGTGGAGGACCCGGGAATTGAGAAATAGATTGCTCCATGAATTTATAGCTACCACCATGTCCATTCTTTCTTCAATTAAACCATTCTCCCATTGCGGTTACACAAGGTAAAAGGATGCCCCGAGAATCAAAGATCCCTAAGACCACAATTGCTTAAACAATCTCAAAAATTTTACATAAGAGTTTTAGATTTGGAGCGGGATCCAGCTACTTCACGAATAGAAGTGAGGATTTTCTTCTTGGAGATTTATAATCATATCTATATGGTTGTTGGAGTAAGATTACAGTTGCAGGTTCATATAAAAGTTCCACAAAATAATTAAACCACCATCAAACCCAACTCGAGGGACACAAAAAAAGAGTTAAATTACAGTTTGAGACTCAAGCATTCAGCAACAGAGGTTGAAAGTCAAGTTTCATAAAGAAAAAGAACCATGGGAGCTTATTGTCAAATTGACTGGTAACTTGAACTACGCCCGACAATTCCAAAATATGGTTCATTGTGAGCAGCGACTCTGAGTTGTCTCAAAGTCTACCGATATATTGTATGGGACAAGTTTCATATCATCTAAAAATTTCTTCATTTTGATGGGGTCTGCCATTTCAATCTCTTTAAGTTGTTGACCATCTTTCGATCTTATAACAACCTCCGATGGCTTTGAATTCAGGTGTCGTCTCGCCTTTGCTTTTGTGAGCCATGGTGACTACATCTTTGTTCTGTGTTGGGGTTCTCCGAGGAGGTATTTGTAGAGGCACTTTATGTGTTTCTTTAAGGGTATTTTGTTGTTTTCTGAGCTCAAACTCCTCCATTTTTTCTGGTTGGTTTCCTTCTGGATAACTACGATTCAAATTGGGGATTCTATATTCAACATCAAATGATTCACCTCGACCATTGGGCATGAGGTAGCTGATTGGTAAAGGATCTCGATTTACTCAAAAATGGGGTGGAGATTTTGGTTCCACATTTGTTCCACTAGAAAAGGAGCCAGTTGTATCTGCTTGTTTGCATGAACCACTTGGACTAATTTTCTCCTGTGAATCCATCCCTCGATGAGGGGAAGAAGACCTTAAGGCACGATTCTCACCATCTCTTGTATTGTTGCGTTATCATTTCTTGTGTTTATCATATCTAGATCCATATGCAGCTAGCTAGGAGCCATATTGTGGAAGTCGCAACTTGTGATTCTTCAAATTTTTGTTGATAGTGCTTTTCATCATGGGCCAAGATACCACACCAGTAGTAGAATCCTAACAGGCATTCATATTTCAGGTTTACCCAGATCCTCTCCCCAGATAGTGCTAGGATCTAGAAGCCCATATGCAGAGGTTTGTCGATGGGAACTGAAACACAAAACCTGAGATAAGCATTGTTGGAGTTTCCCTCTTCCCTTGTTCTCTCTACCTCTAGAGATGTTCCAACACAATCGCCTACAGTTCTTGGTTCATGATGGAAAAAGAATCACACCAAGCAAATATCAATTACAAGCAATACTCAAAATCAACTCAAACACAAACTGATTGAGTACTTTCTTCAAACACTTAGCAGGCAATCTCTCAGTAAATACACTAGCAACCCAACACTAGCTAAAATCCAACTCAAGGACACACTATCTCTCAATAACTAGACTAAAGAACTTGGGAAAATTCCATATACCACACGAATATGAAATAGATACAATAATATAAAGGCAAAGTAATTGAACAATGGATAGAAGAGTTCACTTGATGGAGTCACACCACAAGCTAGCTCGAATGATGAAATCACTCCATGGATGACGAAATCGGCATCCTCGATAGAGCCTCGCACTCCCAATTGAGCCTCATGACAACAATCAACATTTTCTTCAATTCATCAAAACTACCGCAACACTTCTCTGACCTAGAACATATAGCTATTGATGTGGATTTAATTGCAAGCGCACAAATCGCACAAGTAATAAAATGATGAGTAAATTATCGTTCCCACGAGGATGTATTGGTGATCAAAATTAATGTCAAACAAGCAACAACTATGTAAATTGGGTGAAAATGATGAGTGGTTGGTTTTGTTTTTAACTAAACTTAAACATAGAACAAAAGAGTAATTAAGTAATTACAAATGTAATCAAAAAGGGAAAACACTAAGGTACTTAATTTCACCTCACCTATCCAATTCAACTCCCTTGGTCCCTTAACCCCTACTTCCTCTCTCAATAATGACAATTGGTCTCCCTAACCTATCCAACGCTCTATGTCTAGTGACATCGGAAGTATCTCTATCTCTAATCCCTATTATGTCTAACAATCGGATTCAAAAGACAATGACCTATTAAGATTTGTTGATTAACCGTTTAGCGATTGCATAGGTCACCTCTTATATTTCTATGGTGTATGCACCCTATGTCATCTATGGCTTAAGGCAAATCCTAGATATCTCCTTCCGATCTCAATCTAGGCAACAAATCAATTGAATGATGGCCAAACACCCAAAAGCATTAAGCACACCCATAGACAATCAATAAGAGAGAGAAATCAAGAAATAAGGAAACCAAGTTTATTGAATCTTCAAGGTTTGGTTACATTAAGACCCTAGTAAAGAAATCTAGCCACTCATAGAGTCAAGATATATCATCAAGCAAGGAAAATCAACCATAAAAACTAAAATAAAGGAAGAGAGAGAAAACCCCCTTGTAAACCCTCTTCTTCTCTAAGCTCCAATGGTGGCCTCCAAGGTAGAGAATGAATCCCAGCTCTAAGAACAGCCCCAAAACCTTATTTTATGCCCTTTTATACTGCCTCAAATTCTTATGTCGTTTCTCTAACAAGTTGGGTCGTTTTGACAAAAAAACACGTGAATTCAGAACTTTTTCGCGAAACTGCGTGTAATTGGGAATGACTCCGATCGATCGGAAATCGCTTCTGGAGTCCAAATCTTCATTTTGCACTCTTTTCCTTCCTTTCTTGTCTTGACACCTACAATATGTAAATATAGCTTTCGTAGGCAATATCAACTCTTAATCAACTAAAAATGGGATGAACTTATGTGTAAAAGATGCATAAATGTATGTATATATTTAGCACATCAGCTATCATAACTGAGTCTGGGTTTGGCTTCCTATTTTAGACGTGGACTCAGCTTGGGCTTAGGCCACGTCTAGATATCTATTGCATCATTCCCACCGACGCAGAAAAATTTGACTCCGTCAAATAGTTGAAGCTCAATCCACCAAGGTCAAAACAAAAGTTCAAAAATCCAACAGGGTCAAAAACAAAAGTACCTTGCTTGCCCGCGTAACTGGTCCTCAAACCCATATTATAAGCAAAAATTGGTGCAATAGTTGGCTTGCACAAGTTGGGGATGCCTTGTAAACCTTTTGAACTTCTTGTAGACTTGTGAACTTTGATGGACACAAAATCACAATAGGCAAGGGGATTACTAACCACCCAAATAGCAAGATGTTCACTAATATGTGTCACAACCATCATGGGGAAAGCATAGCCACATCTGCAATCTTCCTCACACGATGATAATCAAAATCTCAAAGATATGCATCAACAACAACAATTTGATGTTCTATGGGCTGCTATTTTCTTGGTGGTGTTCTAGCACTGAATGTGCAAGTAGACCACTCACTATAAGACCATTTGCAAGAGTATGGTTACCGTCAAATTGCAACTTTTTGGCACAAACTAGGCAATTCTCCAGTGATCCATAAAGTCGTAAATCTGGCATTTAAGGGTAATTTCATCTTCATTCCCAGGTGTGTCTTGGTTATTAGCTTCAAGAATTACTCTCATTTTCTCAACTGATAGATTCTCTATAATAGCTATACAAAATTCTTGAAACTCTATGTGAGGCTCACCTTATAATATTCCTCCATTGTCATTATAAAAGTTAGGTTCAACAATACCATGGAAACCATAATCCATGCACGACTTCTTAGCTTCCTTCTCATAGGCTTCAAGGTCTGCCATTAAGTTTCCATTAACTAGTAAAACAAGCCAATGTGCATAGGATGAACAAACAACAAATGCTTAGGATTATGGGAATTCCCATACTCATTGACATCTCTAACTAGGCAGCTGTAATTTTTTGAGTACTCCAAGTATTTATCAGAAGGCTTCCCGACCATAGTTTCAATCCATCCACCCGGATCAAACATTAGAGTGTCTTTCTCCTTGATTTTGCTCCCTTGTCTCAAAATGGATTGTGCAATACTTGAGGTGAAAATTCCTTACCTGATTTCGATCCATTGGAACAAGAAGATTGATTCCAAGATTCCATCTTTCCCACAAAATTTTTGCTCAGATAAATATAAACACTTATTTTGTAGCACCTCTATTGTACTAGGTGACCTTGTACATTGATTAGTCATTCCACAGCCACACTCCTTGTACCCATCATACTTCGGTAAGAAATTTCTTTTAACCTCCCTTTCAATGTGCTTATAAATTTTAATCATTCATTTTCCAAGGGTCCCGTGTCAATCAAACCAGAGATATTCATGCTACCACTATTCTCATTATCATTATCAAGATTCCAACCCATGATTTGAAGCTCTTTATGATTTTGTTGCTCCTTAGTAACAACATCATATTTGTCTGCAATAAAGACTCTGGTTTCCCCTAGTTCCTTACTAACTTGAACTTCATTCTCAATTTCTTTAGCAATTGTTTCTTCATATTCACACTCCTCAACATGTTTCTCTTCTTCATATTCTGACTTTCCTTTATCAGTATGATGATGTCGAGCATTCCAAGCAATCAAGTTACTCCCAATCTTGTTTAATTTCAAGGCCATTTCTGACAGTCTCCATCTGTTGAGTTAACGTTTGGAGCTGGTCAAGAATATCAAGCATGTCACTTTTCACCACTTGGGAGCTCGTTGGAGCATATGAACTACACCTATGCAAGCTAGGATTAACACTCAACATGCCATGAACATGAGATTCTTTAGTAAAGCTTCGGTTAGATACAATACCAAAAGAGTGTGAGAACTCTTTAACATGTTTAGCAGTTTCATTCTCACCAAATGGCGAAGCTGAACCATGGTCGTCCCGTCTTAAACTTCAGTCTCTACCGTAATTTCTATTCCATGTCATCTTGAGCTTCCTCATATTGTTTGGATCTACAATCTCTCAGGTCTTCTCTAGATCGGTCATACCAGTCATAACAAGGATAATCGACATTGCCATCTCAAGTTGGAGTTCGTACACAGCAGTTTAGGTGATAGTCTTGGTGTCGTTCACACCACTACATCCCATCATATCCATAGTGATCAGCTCCCAAATTACAAAGCCCACCATCCCAGTCAAACCGGGAATTCACCTGAGTAACATCTTTTCTACTATAGTGGTCGAAGCCATTTGGATCGTGAACACTACGACTCCATGTGTTCATTGCTCCAATACCAAGTTGATGCAAACGGAATCACACCAAGCAAATATCAATTACAAGCAGCACTCAAAATCAACTCAAGCACAAACTGATTGAGTACTTTCTTCAAACACTTAGTAGGGAATCCACTAGATACCCAACACTAGCCAAAATCCAACTCAATGACAAACACTATCTCTCAATAACTAGACTAAAGAACTTGGGCAAATTCCAGATACCATACGAATATGAAATAGATACAATAATCTAAAGGCAAAGTAATTAAACAATGGATAGAAGAGTTCATTTGATGGAGTCACACCACAAGCTAGCTCGAATGATGGATTCACTCCATGGATGAGGAAATCGGCATCCTCGATAGAGCCTCACACTCCCAATTGAGCCTCACAACTGCAATCAACATTTTCTTCAATTCATCAAAATTGTCGCAACATTTCTCTAACCTATAACATAAAACTATTATAACTAGGTTTGGGCTTGGCTTCCTCTTTTGGACCTGGACTTAGCTTGGGCTTGGGCCACGTCTATATATCTATTGTACCAAAACCTCTATTGAATGACACACCAGGGGTAAGCCCCATGCTTGGATCCAAAAAGGAGATTCAGTAAAACTTAGATTGGAGATAGTCATCCCCATTTTTAATGATGTAATGATATTTATGTTAACAAATATGAAAAATAATATAACAATGTTATAAAATATATTGGAAATGTTAATGAGTGTCCTTAGATCACTAGATAAGAATAAAACAAATGTATTTTAATATGAAAAAGACATGTATTTTAAGTTTTAAAAAATAGAGAAGACAATATTCTATCACAAATGGCATATCAATTTCTATATATAAAACAGAGGCCTAAGGATGCTTCCCCGTGAATTGAGGAGAAAAGCAAGAGAGAGGTAAAAAGCTTCCTCTTAATTACAGGAAAATCAATGTTATTTCAATGATAACCAATTAAATGCGCATAAATACTATTAGGAACAATAAAAAGTGATAAAAAAGGTAAAATAATGAAAAATAACAGCTAAGCAATTGAACAATCATAATCATAATCATATAATTAAGATAAGTGTATTACAAATTAAATACTGAAGTGCTTCAGAAGCTGCCACATCTGCTTCTGTATGACTCAAACTCTTGCCACATATAATAAAATAAAATTGAAGTTGTGTCAAGAAACGCTGTCAATCATCACGCCTTTTCCGAACCCCTTGGGCGGGCCTGGGCTCCATTTTTGGGGTCGGGCCAAGCCCGAAGCCTAACACCTCGGGCCAATTTTGGCCCGGCCCGAGCCCGACCCAAACCCCATATTATTTATTTTTATATATATATAATATGTATATATTTACATATATTATATATACACATACATATATATATATATATATACACATACATATATATATGTATGTATATATAATATATAATATATGTGTGTGTGTGTATATATATATATATATTTATTTATTGCAATGTATGTGTATATCTATATACATAATACGTATATATTTCACCCTCTATAAAATATTGTTCAATTGTATAAAAATTAAAATACAATTATGACATTAATCAATTGTAAATAATATGTATTTTTTAAAAAAGAGTCAAAAAAAAGTTAAGGCCCGAAGCACGAGCCCCGCTCGAGGCCTGAGCCCAAAGCCCGAGCTTTATGGGGCCGGGCCTGGGCCTCATATTCCCAATTTGGCCTGGCCCGAGGCCCGAAGATCTAAACCGGGCCAGGGCCAAAAAAAGTTGGGCCAGCCCGATGTCGAGCCCTATATAGTAGTACTATTATCTTGCTACTGAATGTACTTGCATTATAATTCAAATCTTTGTGAAGTGTATTGCACTTCAAACTTGGTCACTTTTAAAAAAATTTAATTTTACCTTTTAGTCGCGTGAATAAATGGGGACACATATTTTCGCTTTGTTGATGCTACTGAGTACTCAGGTTTAAAATGAGATTCATGATTTGTGTATTTACTACTATGCATAGAATGTTGTCCATACACATTCTTGGTGACCTTTGCCACTTTGGAGAAAAAAACAACGCAAATAAGAATTGCTAAACTCTGAACATATTTGTACCTTATGCATCAAATTTCTCGCTCCCTTTTAGAAAATTATTTCTTAGCATAATAAAAAAAAAGGTATTGTAGTTATTTGTTAATCTCACAATTATCTCCATTTTCTAAAATTCAAGCTATGTTATTCATCATGGTAACAAAGTATTGAAAAATTATCAAAAATCTTTATTTTCCTAACTAATCATGTGTCGCGCGAAGCGCGGGCATGCAAGTAATTTATATACTGTAATCAATCATTAACAAGTAACCTTAAGTCACCCATTAAAGGGTTGCACTATTCAAACCCACCTATCCCATCTTATCAATCAGTCATACATTTTGCATGTGATACAAGAGTCCCTTACCACCTTCGAAAATAACAATGGCATTGTACCCTAATCATAGATTCTAGTATAGTACGCCAAATGTAGGGGGTGGTCTGAGGAGTGCAGCCTGACGTTACACATGGCAACGTGAGAAACAGTTTATATCCTTTTTATTTTTGATTTCTGATGATGTTTGGGCGTGACAAAATCCTAGCCACTTCTCAAACGACATTACTCTGTGCCTCATGTGACTCATGTACAAAAGTTTTAAAAGGACTCATTGATTACTATTCATGAGTATGACTAAACCCTAAACCCTTATTTATACTATTCATGAGCATGCCTATGAGAATCTTGGCAGTCTCTCCTCTCTCTCATATCCTTCTATATATATCTCTTTCTTTCTATGTGTATATCTACCAATAAAGAATTGAACTAAAAGAAGGGACAACAACAGCTTATAGAGCCTCACCAGCATCTAGAAGAAGTGCACTAGAGATCTATTGTGGATATAGATTACTTGAGCGATCTTTTCGACTATCACTTGCCAAGCAGTTCAAGTGAACATGTAAATATAGATACTGATTTAATATTTTTAAGTAAATATTTTTTATTTAATGTATTTTAAATAAATATTTTTTATTTAGTGTTTTTCTACACATACTCAATTTAAATTATATTGTTGATAAGGTGATTTTATCTAATCCAGAATAAAGCAAGAAGACGAACATACGGACGAGATGACAGAGAATATCAAATCTTCTTCCGAAACTTTTGTTCATGTGTTTGAATAAATTATTGTTTGTCTTGAAAAATTATCAAATTAATATCAAAAAATATAATCTATCTTTTATTTACAGAAAAATTAAAAAGGAAAATAAGAATTTAAAAAATTAATAAAAACCGAAAATATTAATCAAAATCAAAGCATTTTAATTAATAAAAAAATTGGGATAAAAAAATATGAAAAAATACAATTAAGAATGTGATATTTTTCTTTTATATATATATATATATATATATATATATATTATAGTCTAAGGAGTTAAGAAGACATGACATGACATTCTAGGGTCTAGGAGGGGTTCAAATATCCAAATCTCCCGTTAAAACACTACCCATATATAGCCCCAGTTTGGCATACAATATTTGAGGGCAATATATTGCCCCAATACAATTTTGCAACAATATATGCTACTTGGTAAACAAACAGCAATTTTGTGGTGCAGATTCCCATGCAATTTTTAGACAATTTTATTGTCTAAACGAAATTGTCCCAAGTTGGACAATTTTGAGACAATATTGTTTTTACATTACCAAAATACCCTCATGTTTATGCCTTATCTCGATAATACCCTTAGGGCTACTCATATACACAATCACGATTTTCCTTCTCCATTGTTTTCAGCCATACTCATTCGCTTGTGCGCAACCACCTGCTCCGACCACGACTACGGTCGCCGTTCAATCTCGCCTCCGAAAAAGGAGATTTTCATACCGATAAGACCTTATATTCCTCATCTAAAGGATTTCTCTTCTAGATTTGTAGTTAGGTCTTCGATTTTGTGCGTTTTTGGCTTCTATCGATTCTGCTAGTTAGGGCTTCTACCGTGAATTTTTTCAATGTTGTAATCCTTTCTTATATATGAATGATGTTGCGTACGAATCCTCTATTGAGTTTTGACAAGGATATTGGGGAATTTGTTTGTTTAGAGCATTGTTACCTTCTCTGCAGTAGTGATGAATTCCTTGTATTTATACAAGTTTCTTTGTTGTTTCACTGCCTCATTTTTTTACATGTCACTAGTTTGGGAGAATGAGTAGGGAAGGGAAGAAAACCTTGGTAGAGGCAGAGGGTGATAAATTTAAATGGGATAATGACTACCAAAATTTTCTTGGATATGCTACATGTTTGGAAGAAGAAAAATATTGGGCTATTGAAGTGGGATAAAATTTTGGAAGAGTTTAAGAAAGTTAGTGGGTTCAGCTGCACCCCACAGAAGTTGAAGACGAAGCACGACAATATGAAACAGAATTGGCAGTTGTTTAATAGTCTTATGACTGTTGAGACAGGTCTTGGCTTCAATTCTGAAACCGGCAAGGTCCAGGCAAGTGATGATTGGTAGGCAGCTCGAATTCAGGTATTTGTTAAGTTATTTCAATTAGTACATGCTTATTTTCATTTCAGTTATGTTGAATGAATATATATTGGTTGATGCAGGAGAATATTAACTTCAAGAAGTTTAAGACAACTGGATTGCCTCTACATGGAGAGCAAGATAAGTTGTGGGGTGGCCAAACAACTACTGGGGATGACTGCTTCACTCCTGCTATTGTAGTGGAAGATGGATTTCCCGAAACCTTTGGAGATGACTACTACACTCCACAACCATTTCAAGCAGATTCAGAACATTTTCTTGATACTATGTCAACTGGTTCATCACCTGTGAAGGCAAGCACACCACTTCAAGGTTCTGCCTCAACAGTTAGAAGCCACAAGAGGAAGAAAGCCATGACAGAAGATGTAAAGGATCCTGAGTTTAAGGGAATGTGTACCGAAGTTCAATGCACAAGTAAAGAACAACGATTGTATTTTGCTTCTAAAAAAGAATACTACAAGGTAAAGAAGGAAATTGCCTACGAGAAGAAGGAAATTCGCCAAAAGAAGACAGAACCAATGCCTCCTGTTGTTCCAGTTTCAGTTCAACAGCCAGTGCAGCCTATTCAGCCTTTGGTTCCAGTTGATCCATAATACGATGCATCTGTGAAGGCCTTAGTGGAGTTAGACCTTGAAGTTGCACATCCTGAGATGTTTTACTTTGCTGTGGAACTATTCTTTTCCACTCCGCACAGGCAACTATTCTTGGCTTTACCAGTTAGTGCTCATTATGGTTTTATTGAGCGTCTATACAAGAAGAATGCTGGAACCTCGTGATCCTGCTAAACATTTGGCATCATATCATTTATGGAATTTTCTTTTAGAGTACTTTGCTTTTCAATAGGATGTTCCATTTAATTCCAGGATATTGATTTCTTAAAATGTTAGACTATTTGTGCAATAATTTGATTGACTTTGATTTCAATTACTTCAGTTAATGTTTCAGTCCGAGACATGTTGGCATTTGATGTTCAATTTCAATTGCTTTTGATGTTGAATTTTGAATGTCTGTACGTGAATGTGTGGTTCAATTTTAATGTTGCTTTTATTTTTCTTATGTGGCAACTATGAGTACAAGTTCAACAAGTAGTTCTAGTTCTAGCAGTAGTGATGACGTGGTTGACAGTGAACAAATTAAGATCATTACTTTAGCCAAGCAATACCTTGATGGAAGGACTTCCAGTAATGCTTCAAGGCAAAAAAATCCTTGTCGGACTTGTACATTAAAAGGTCATGATTGGGTTGTGGATGTCCTTCAAGGTCACCCCGTTCGCTATCATGACGTATTTAGGATGCCGGTTGATGTTTTTAGGAGATTATGCATGGTTTAAGGGATGATCATGGCCTCACGGGTTCGACAAATGTGAGCATTCTTGAAATGGTTGCGATGTTCATATATACATTGGGACATGCTCAGTCAAACCGTGATATCCAAGAGCGATTTCAACATTCTGGTGCGCCTATTAGTCGCTTGTTCCATAAGGTATTGCTTGCTGTTATGAAATTGTCGGAGGAAATAATCAAACCATGTGTGCAATACTCGTTGCATGAAACTCCGAGGTATATAAGAGATCATGCAAAGGTTGAATATCATATATGCTTCAAGGATTGCATTGGGGCACTAGATGGGTGTCATATCTCAGCTATTGTAAGTCCGGAGAATAAACCAAAATATGTTGGGAGAAAAGGTGTCCCCACACAGAATGTATTGGCAGTGTGTGACTTCGATATGATGTATACATACATATCTGTTGGATGGCCGGGCTCGACGCATGATAGTCGTGTTTTGGAACATTCTCTTCGTGTGGAGAGGCTAACATTTTCGAAGCCACCTCTTGGTATGGCAATGGTTTTTGCCAATATAAACGTTATTGTTTTACTGTTTTAATAAACTAAAATTGAAAAAAAAAATTCTTTTAGGCAAGTATTACTTGGTTGATGTAGGATATGCGAACAGGACAGGTTTTCTTGCACCATACAAAGGTGAGCGGTATCATGTTCCTGTATTTCAACATTGAGCACCCGCATCGTGACCTCGTGAAGTCTTCAATAAGGCTCACGCTAGGCTCAGAAATGTCATTGAACGAACTTTTGGGGTTACAAAGAAGAAATGGCGGATATTGAATTCAATGACTTCTTTTCATATAAGGACGCAGTCAATGATTGTTATTGCTTGCATGGCCCTGCATAATTTTATCCGGCTACATGTTGCTGGTGACGTTGACTTTGTTGACATTGACTCACCTATATGATCGATATCGACGCTCAAAATGTTGAAAATGCAGAAGACGAATATTTGGTAATTGACGATACGAGTATGTCTCAGTTTCGGGATATGCTTGCTGAACAACTTTCTACCGTATGATGAATGATGGTTATGCATATTTTGCATTATGTTTGACAACCTCTTATGAAAATATTTGTTTAAATGTGTTATTGTAATCTCAACTATTAGAGAACTGTTTGTGACTTATATATTTATAATATTTTAAATCAATTAAAATGGTATTGTTATTGTTTGTTATTATTAATATTTATAAACTTTTAAATTAAATGTAATGATATTGTTAATATTAATATTCATTACAATCTGTTTAAAGAATAAATGCACAGTACCCTTATATGTAATTTGCCACAATAATTTTAACACTAATATGCTACAGCAATAGTACAACCAAACACCTAGTAACATTTTTGTCCACAATATATGACCCATAATAACTAAATCATAACCATGTCATGCAATTCGCTTAGATTTTAGGCTCATAGCCGAGTAACGTCCCAACTTCCAAGTCAGAAGTTTGATTCGTTGACAGTAGCAGAAAAAAAGAGAGGAGGAGAATTGTTTTGTAGCTGTCCGTGGATTGGGTTTCTGGTTTTACTGCCAAATTTAGTGAAAAGCATAACAAAAATGACACGGATTCCGGTAGACAATTCGAAGGAGAAACATATTTTGTGCACCTTTTCTTCTTCTCTCAACATCTTCGTCTGCTATCAGCGCCGGCCTCTCTGGCTCGGTAGAGGTGGCGGAGGATTCTTCAAGTCAATTTTGAAACACGACAACACCCATTTAAATTCAAATGGCTTTTATACGATCTGGGTCCAAATCGGAACAGAACAATGGGATCGTAGCAATTGCAATCGACAGAGATAAGAGCAGCCAATTTGCGGTCAAATGGGCTGCCCAGAACCTCTTGAACAAGTCCTCTGAATGCGTACTCATCCACGTTCGTTGCCAGAGCTTGCACCCGCGTAGGTACCTCACTCTTCTCATCATGGGATTGTTAGATGAGAAAGAAGTATCATTAGTTTCATTAACGCCCTTAAGGTGTTCCACGAAATGATGTATTCATGTTATTAATTCTTGTACCAACGTTTGATGTTTTTGGGATCTGTCATTTGATTCCCTTGCAGAGGATATTGAAGCTGTCCCTAAAGAAGGTCGCCCACCAACTGAGCAAGAGTTGCAGCTTTTCTTCCTTCCGTACAGAGGATTCTGTGCTCGAAAAGGAGTCTGTATTCTTGTTGTTTGACAATTTTTAGCATAATTCTTTTACATAGGGAGCTGATTTTCATTGGCATTGTCAATTTCAGATTCAAGCAAAGGAGGTGGTCCTCCATGACATCGATGTTCCAAGTGCCCTCATTGATTATATCAGTAACAACTCAGTTGGCACTATTGTTGTGGGTGCTTCCAACCGGAATGTTCTCACAAGGTCCTCTCCCTCTCTTTCTTTCGCTCAAAACCGGAATGGTGTATTAAAATTACAACAGCATTTTAGAAGAAAAAAAATCTGAAACTGCACACACTCACACACATATATGTATATATATGCACTTTCTGGGTTCAGAATTCAACAATGTGTTTCTTCAGTGAGCTCTTCTTTTTTTACATTTTTTACATCTCCTCTCATTTTAGACATGCTTTTGGTAATTTTCTGGCACAGGAAATTTAGAAATCCAGATGTTCCAAGCAGCTTACTCAAATCTGCACCAGATTCATGTGCAGTATACGTTATATCAAAAGGGAAAGTTTATACGTCCCGAACTGCAAGTCAACCTCAAACTCCTAGTCAAGCTACTCCCACAAAACAAATACAACAGGAATTTGCTTCCATTCTTTCTAATGATGTCCCGAAGGCTGAAGATTCTTCCAGGTAATTTAGGAACAAAGTGGTTATATATACTTCCTAGGAACTAATATAGCACAAATGTTATTTCTTAACCATCTTATGCAATGAAAGTATCAAAAGGTTTCATATTAAAATAATACATTTCTCTTAGTAACATATACAAATGCTAAAAGAAAATGTATCACTAACATGGTCTTTCGAGGTGTATCAGAAATGTTGGCCAAAATAGAGTGTGAAAGTTCAAGGAAGGAAATTTGGATTTTGTAAAAAAAAAAAAAAACAGGTAGGAAATTTTGAAGGTCAACAATTTATCTTATGGTTTGTCAAATAAAGAAATTTGTTTGGAATCTTCACTTAAGGAAGTAAGGGACTTGAAGAGAACATTATTTTTTGTTACATTTTATCTGCCTTATCTCTAAGATGAAAATCAATCCTTTGTCAAGATCATGCAAATATTCATTCATATTTTAGATTTTTGGAGAACTATATCAACATAATGCACTCGTGAGTTCTATGTTTTCTGTTACTGAGTCTTGTTGCAACAGAACCACCTCTAGCCAAGGAAGTTGGAAAAGTGAAGGCTCTGACAGAATATCGATCGATAGAGGCAGTGACATCATGCAGATGATGCCTGGTGGAAATTCCCTATTCAGCGACAGAACTTCAAAAACACCATCAATGGACAGTCACTCATCAGAATTGTTCAATAGAAGTTTCCCATCAGAGAGTAGCGATTTTTCAGAGCCCTTAAGTTTCAGGTCAACTGATGTGTCCTTCGAAAATTTAGAATACTCCATTGCATCAGGAAGTTCCGTGAGCTCTTCCTCACAAACCCCAGTGAGTATACTATATTCAAACTCATAAATTCAACGCACTCTCTATCAGTTAAGATCATGACCTGTGATTTATGCATGGTAGGATTTGCATCACAATTCACATGGCTCAGCCATCTGGCCAGCACTTCTATAGACTATGATTTGACAACAAAAGATTTCTTCATAAAGCATTACTGAAATCTTATTCATTGATTCAATCTTGCTAATGACATTGTTGATTTCTCATATTTCGAAAAAATATGATCATCTTATAGTGGTTAAAATATTCCCATTTCAATTCTGGACAAATGCCAACTGATAATATTTTAAAGGCATCTAAAATAGCACATTCCTATTCTCACAAGCGAGCATGTGGCCTAGTGATAGAATTGCAAGGGTGCAACTTAGAGGTCACTGGTTCAATTCTTGAAAACAATCTCTCGCTGTCCATTATGGGAGACTTGCGCACAAGAGTTATTTGCCTAAAATAACACATTCGCTCTTTTAAAATGGATATATTATCATTCCATCCATAAAATGTTTATGTTTAGTTTATGATGTATGTTGGAAGCTAACTGCATTTGATTAATACGTCAACAACAGAAGAACTCGGGAATGAAATGTTAAATTATCAACGGAGAATCTTTATTTGTACTTAAAACAAGTTTTGGAAGATGCAAGTAGATCCATCAAAAGCCATCAAAGAAACTAGTTAGATGAATGAAACCTTTAGAACCAGGAAAGGAAAACAAACAACGAGATGAACTCTCTTGTGCAAAGAAACTTTGTGCTTTGAAGAGCCAAAAAAGTTCTAGTCCCAGTTGGTATAACTAATCTCCTATTTGGGACTTTATATCCCTGAAACTTCCACTCGTTTATGAATTGGGAAAGCTAAAATTCTACATCATAGTGGCTGTTAGAACATTCTAGTGTGCCGTGACTTATCTTCAACGTCATTATTGAAATGAAGCTTGCTTGCATGAAACAGAAAGCTTTGGACTCGGAAATGAGGAGGTTAAGGCTCGAACTGAAGAAGTCCATGGAAATGTACAATTCAGTCTGCAAAGAAGCTGTTATGGCAAAACAGAAGGTAAGATAGGATCAAAGGCTTTACTAAATTAAACATATTTTAAGACCTGATCATATGTAACAAGTTTATTGTAAGTCTTTTCCATTGAAATCGGAGGTGTGTTTCCAGGCAAGTGAGCTTGAGCATCTGAAGACAGAAAAAGCACGAAGGATGGAGGAAGCAAAGCTTGCTGAAGAGGCTGCATGGGCTGTGGCAGAGGTTGAGAAGCAAAAAGCAAAGGCTGCGGTAGAAGCAGCACAGATGGCACAACGACTAGCAGAAATGGAAGCCCAAAAGAGAAAGAACGCGGAAATGCGGGCCAAGCTTGAGGCAGAAGAGAGAAAGAGGGCAATGGAAGCATTTGCAGCACATAGTGGTCGGTATAGAAAGTACACCATTGAAGAGATTGAAGTTGGAACAAATTACTTTGCAAACTCTCGGAAGATTGGCGAAGGTGGTTACGGACCTGTTTACAGAGGAGTAATTAATCACATTGAAGTTGCTGTTAAGATCTTGAGACCAGACTTATCACAAGGGCAGAAGCAATTCCGGCAAGAGGTAATATGTATTCTTATTCTTGTATGAGATATAAATCCCATTGATCATTAGAATGCAAACTAAATTTTCTTATTAACCAGAATGTTGTCTTGGTACCGTTTTTCTTGAGCAAAGATACAGATCAAATTCCAAACATGGAGGTTGAAGGATAAAGTAAACTACTGCATTCATAGTGTAAAGACAATGAAAGAAGTTCTCTGTAGAAGAAGACATGCACTAAGTCCAGAACCTATTCATAGCTTGTTTTCTTTTACTTGTCATTATATTTCTTTGTTCCTTCTTCATTGTAGGTTGAAGTTTTAAGTTGCATAAGACATCCACACATGGTAATCCTCCTAGGTGCCTGTCCAGAGTATGGGTGCCTCGTATACGAGTACATGGACAATGGCAGTTTAGAAGACAGGCTCTTCCGCAAGAATAATACACCCTCTATTCCATGGAAAATCCGCTTCAAAATAGCAGCTGAAATCGCCACTGCCCTTCTTTACCTTCATCACACAAAACCAGAACCCCTTGTGCATCGTGATCTCAAGCCAGCAAATATTCTCCTGGACCGACATTATGTGAGCAAGATTGGTGATGTTGGTTTGGCCAGGTTGGTTCCACCATCTGTGGCTGATTCTGTCACTCAATATCACATGACAGCTGCAGCTGGTACATTTTGTTACATTGACCCAGAGTACCAACAAACAGGAATGCTGGGTGTAAAATCAGATTTATATTCACTAGGCATAATGCTGCTACAAATAATTACGGCAAAGTCTCCGATGGGTCTATCCCACCAAGTTGAGGAAGCCATTGAGAAAGGAACATTTGCAGAAATGCTTGATCCGATGGTACCAGATTGGCCAGTTGAAGAGGCTTTATCATTCGCTAAAGTGGCTCTACAGTGCTGTGAACTAAGGAAAAGGGACAGGCCAGATCTTGCTACGGTTGTGTTGCCAGAGCTGAACAGGTTAAGAGAACTTGGATCAGAAGGTGAAGGCAATAACAAAATTCTTTGGGCAGCACCACCACGCCCGTATAAGTCAGTTCCACAATTGAATGCTCGTCATGCAAGCCAGGTTAGTTCTCTTTTCAGATCACTAGACTAAATTTTCTCGTCTAAATACTTTCCATGGGCTTGTCTTGCATGCGTGATTTGTGGATTATTGCACAGACCTGATGTGTCTAACCAGTACTTGAAGGGTAGTGGCTGCTTGTTCCCACCACAAAAACAAAGTTGTTGGCTACATCTAGACATTTGATAAAATCCTTAATTCAAGAAAGATTACATTCAAACAATTTTTGCCCCTATTTTATATTATTATTATTCCCTCTTCTGATCAAGGTCTGCACAAAGCAATCTTGAAATTACTTTGCATAATTGGTGGAGAAGACAAGTGAATTATGTTTAATCAATTGTTTTGGTTGCAAACCTAGGCAGCCATTTCAAAGGCATAATGCTTTGTGTTTAGTTTGTCGTCCATGTAAATTCAGTTGATGTCTTCACCAAAAAGGCATAACTATTTTTTTCCTTGTAGAAAAAGTCGATGTTCTTCTCATGTGTTGTAGATGTCTTCACCAAACATTTATTGATCAAACCTTCCAACATTGTCCAAATTTTCCTGAAATATGTTTTATACCTGTTGATTATGTATAATCAGGAAGGAATGAGAAACAATCCTAACGTGGAAATGGAAATTCAACGTAGATCAATGTAAGGAAAGGATGGCAGCGCTTCAAGTATCTAACCAAAGTGTGGAGCTTCAAGAACAATACAAGGAAAGCGACATCACTTACAGGTAGGGAAATACATGTTGGAAAACCAAACAAGATGCAATTTGAAGGTTGTTGGTCCTTTGTTGGCTGTTCAGCGGCTTCAGCTCATTCAAACTCAAGAAGATACAAGTCGTTTTCATGAAAACGTGAATAAGTTCTTACAGTTTGTGTTCATTCTTTTGATTTTATTTTTTCTTCCCGAGATGTAAAGATTAATCTTCCCAGTATGTGGATAGACCCCTACATTGTGCTTTATTCATATGAATACAAATGTGGATAATCAAGTTTCAATTCTGAATTCTATGGCTTTAGGGAACAAATATAGTCAGTCTGATTAATACTCGAGCTAAGAATTATGATTGCTGATTAAGCCAGAAATATCTTCATGAAAGTGTTCATGTTTATTCATTCAGTTCTATTAGGTATTTTATAGAACAAAACTTGAATGATGACACTCAAGCAGTGAAAATACTGGGTAAAGTCACAGGTTCATAAACTTAGGATCGAACTCTCCATGAGATTCATAGTTGCATTACTGACACAGTTAATTTTTTCGCTTGAGCTTGCCCTGATGATTGGCCATGGAAACTAGACCAGTTAGTGAAAGATGAAACAATTGGACTCCAACAGTCAAACACCATGTAAAAGATGAAACGCGATACGTAATTTGGTGAAAGTATCACATGCAAGACTCAAAAACTATGTAAATGAAGCCTACACCGTGTCCGTACAGATCTAAAGCCTTCTAGTTCATTTCTTTGGATTCAAAGTTGAGGGCATCTCTCTTACTACTTTTGTATTTGATCTAGATAAAGGAACTTGTTAGATCCCAACTCGTCAGCAAAAGAGCCTTCCACCATGAATAGGAACTCATACTGACCTCTATCTACGACAGAATTGGTGTTCAAGATCATTCCACAAGCAACTTTAGAATTCTATAACCAATAAAAGTATAAGATTGTAGAAGAGGTGATATTTAAGCCTCAAACCTGGTAGCGCATGGGATCATCCAATCTGTGAAATAAGACAATCATCTAACTCCTAAGAGAGAAGCAGAATCAGGAGCAACGAAGGTAGAGCTTTTGAATGTTGCTCGTATCCATCGCCTAATAACCAGTCAAAAGTCAAGTAGGCTAGCAAACAGGAGGCCAGAAAGATTATGCATGAACAAATTCCATGAACACAAATTGCTATGAGATTAAGCAAAAGTCATAAAATTGGAAAATACAAAATATGTTATAGCGTAAAGAACAAGCACACAGCATTCTTTTGTTTGTTTTGAGAAAGACTACTTGTGTACTTGTGTGCTACTTATGACTTCATTGGCAGACTATTTCAGAGCACCATAAGCATTGAAATCACTATGTTATTGAGCAAAATATTCAAGGAATGAAAAGGGAAAATGTCAAGTAGTTTTAGAGTGTGAAGACCAACATATAACGGAACTCTAGTTTTGGAAAGATAACTTTTGTATTCATGCCTTCATGTCCTAAAAAACTCAATGTTTAGACCTCTCTTAACTTGAAAAGTGTGCCAACACTAATAGCTTTTTAAAGCGACAGTCCTCTTTATTAAATTCATACTACGACATTGTCTGTGCATAAATGTTCTGATCAGAAGAGGAGATTTCTTCAAAACCTTTTCATTTATTTACAGTAGGATATACTTGACTTCCATTCTCACTAACTGGAGCAATTTTTTCATTGGAAATCGCATCCTTCATGTAAATTATATTAGATTACATACCATGTCAATCATAACACAATACGAAACACTAATTCAAGGAACGGAAGAAAAATTAATAGGATGACTGTTCTAGAAATGATGAACATACCGATCCATAGTTATAAGCCTAGAACGATTCTCAATCCGTTTGCAATATACATTGATATCAATAGCGTTGAAGCCAGCATTTGAAAATAGGGTTGACAGGAAACTCTCGGAGAAGTAAAATGAGCACTGGGTTTCAAAATAAAGCAATTGTCAAAAAAATGAAGCAAAGAAATGCTTATTTCATGTTTCTGATATAATATATGTATTCTCAATGGCGTAAGTCATACTTACAGTACCATCCCCTCGGACATAAAAGTTCTCATTAATCATCTGTTTTCTGTCTTGTAGCTTCACCTAAGAGAGTTAAATAACATTCAATTTGCAAATAACTATGTGTTAATATGGATCCTCAACAAGAGAATATGCATCATATGAAGAAGGAAAACCCAAATAAAAATTGCAGAATAGACCAAATCACAAAATGATACTTTACAGTTTACTCAAATGGCAAGGCACAGAGAATGCCATGCTGGCTAAAATTTGACAATAGAAAAAAAAAAAAAAAAAAAGCCTGCTTCAAAGCTACCTAGGAAGTTAAGAATAGTAGGGATAAGCACCAGATGACAAAATATCACAATGCGGCATACTGAACCAGTTGGTGGTATGAAAAAAGAAGGCAATTCTTCCAACAAATTATAACAGATTATTTGAGCAGATAACTGCAACTATTGACCTTAAGAGAGTTGAAGGAAAACTTGACAGGGAAAAGGTGTGGCATGACCATGGCAGAGATGAACCCACTCTTTCAGAGACAAAAAGTCACTGAAAAATCATGCTGATGTTTATGACAAGGGTCTCAGGCTCAATTTACTGACACGAAAAGGCAACAACTTATCATAGACAATACAGGAAAGACAGCAGCACTAATCATCTAGGACAAACACTACGTAACCAAGGAACTAATGGCCAATATCAGATGCATGCACTAGAAAACTCACTTGAGCAAAGTCTCCAATGGCATAATCACGTAAGAGAACATAACCAGTTGGCTGCAAGAAGTGGAACAGAACAATACATGTTACTTTTACATGATTGACAGACCAAAACTGCCCCCCATAACAGCATCAGAGACCCACCTTGAGTACTCTTTTAATATTCCGTAATATCAAGGGCATTTCCTTTGGAGAAACTGCGGACATTGTAAAAATCTGCTCAATATGCAAGGTATTAACACAGGTAATACTTTTAATTAAAGAAAAGTAAACATGAGTTTCCTATGCTATTATCTAAAGATGCTATAGTGTTAACTTTAACTATAACATTGGCTAAATGCAGGAAAAGTGAAACATTCTCTTAAAGGGAAAGCAATTCTTACCAGGGTAACAATATCGATTGATGAAGAATCAATTTTTTCAGAAAGGTCGTCATGTATAACATCACAGACAAATGCATTTAAACTGTCTTCTTTGAAATCCGGATGTGACTACATTCAGTAGATAGGAAAAGACACTAACACAAGTCAAACATATATACATTGAGCACAATTATGCACAACATACGAAAGCACAATGATATAGGGTTTCATCAATGTTTCTTACAAATTCACAAACTAGTTCAGGAGTCAAAAATTTATGCGAAGCAGCATCAAGCAAAACATACTCACAGAAAATAAAAAGTTGAAGAACACTTGGAACACATTAGCTTAGTGCTGTTATGGCAAATCCTCAAAACTAGTTAAAATTCTCACAAGCAGAGGGATATTGGACTAATCTGATAAGGAGGAGAGCTAGGAAAAAGCACTAACAATAAAGGAGAGACATTGTCATAACTGCTGACATGGTGATTTATGTCTACAATCATCTTGAATAAAAAATCACAAGTTCAACTGCAACAATAAGCCCTATGGCACACCATATGATGAGAAGGAGAGCTTTTGAAAACTCACAATGATGAAAACATCTTTCATATATAAAGAAACCAAGAGAGAAGCAAAAGAGAAAAAAAATTTGAGGACGAGATCACTAGTTATACTGAGAAGGCTATCCTCAAAACTTTGACCACAAATCCCTTAAAGCATCCAAAACAAGTTTCCAGGTTTTCAAAAGTCCTTTTGTTCCTCTCTGTGCACATAAACCAGAGAGAAATGAATGCAGGGTGAGCTCTCCTGTCATAGTGAGAGAGCTTTCCTTTAAAGTTTTTCTACATATCCTTAAAAACACCAAAATGACTTTCGAGGCCTTCAAAAGCCGTTTGTTTCTCTTTTTCATAAAAACAACGAGATAAGTAAGGGTATGGCGGCCAAAAGTTTCTTAATGCAATAGAATAGAACTCATCCCTAGGTGCCCTTTATTGCATTCTCTTTTTCATCAAGAAAAAGGGGCAAGCTCCCTTGTCGCATGTATACTGACATTGACAACATATCTAAAGATGGGATATCTACTTGTTAATGTAACATATTAATCACAAAGGAACTAACCTTGACAAGATCAATAGCATGAGGTGAGAAGTCGCACGCATGAACATAAAGGTTGGGATAAGAGGCCAAAAGAGGAAATATAGTATTTCCAGCTCCACAGCCAACCTGCCACAAGAAAGCGTCAATTTGATTTATTTGATGTCTTGTTTCCAATGTGGATAGAAAATTCAGGTAGGTGAAACAGATTCACGTAGAAAGTTTACACTAAGGCTAATATATAAAATTGCATTCTCAGAAGAAGAGAAAATAATGTATCTCAGAAAATCAAATGCAGGATGATATCCTGTAAGGTCATGAAATTATTCAGAAAAATTATAGGCCGCGCTATTGTATAATGGGTGACATTATTATCCACACAAGTCTAAAAGCAAGAAGATCAAAAAGATTTAACAGCAGTATAATCACTCTAGACTACTCTCATGTCATTGTTTGCATCATAAGTCCAAGTCAAATTTCAAATTATTTTGAAAAGAAGTTACACAAGTAAGTTCTATCATGCTATCAGTTATGGTGAGGTCATCATTTTTTTTAGACCCCATTCAAGAAATATACAGTAGAAAGCACTGCAGCAAATATCTTCATATCAAACTAGGCATATTAAATCTCAAAAGAAAATTGGGAGAAAAAAATTGAGCCACAAGAAACTATACCTCCAGAACAACCTTGTCGTTTTGGAACAGACTATCACCAGCAAAGTAGCTGCCCCAGTCCTTCACCAAGTAATGCCTATCTTTAAAAAACTGCAATTACACAAAACACATAGAAAACATAGAGAGAAATTCAAGCCAGCCATTCGCAGCATATCAAATAGAACTTCTTGTAACCCATTTTCATTATGTTTTCCCTCTTCAGCTGTTTCTATGGCTTCTCTCCCCAAAGTGTCCTCATTTTCCAAGTTTACCCTTGTAACGTCTCTATAAGATGACCCACTTCGCAGAACATACACAAAATTCCGATTTTCAACCAAAATTTCTTTTCTTCATTAATTTTGGTCTTTAAGAACAAAGAATTAAAGGAAGGGTACCTTGTTCTTATGGCGTCCGTAGAAATTGTCCCAGTACTTTCTGGCGTTTTTCTGGTAGTGTTCCTCTGAACTGTCGTAATGGCGGCGAGCTAGTATGAACATTCGACGAAAGTGGCGGTGAGATTGACGGGTGGTGGGGATTGAGCATGGTATCAATGGGAGGCGAGAGGCGGCGAAGGTTAGGGAGCTTCTGTCATTGGGGTAGCTGTTCACCCAATACAAGTGATCTTACTATATTTTATACATTTTTAAACCTCACTTTACACCAGTGTTATTAGAACCGGCCCGGCCTATCGGCCGGACCGGTTCAACCACTATAATTGAAGAATTACGGGCCGAGTCTGTTGTTGGCCCGAATAAGCAATCAACCCGCATAAATCGTGGGTTTAACTGCGAAATTTGTGACCCGCATGATTTGCGGGCTTAAGTCAAAACAACTAAAAAATTTTAAAATATGACTATGGGCTTGACCACAGCCATAAATCCATTGACCTTCTTGGGCCCTTATTGTTACAAGTCAATAATTGAGCCCGCCTAGGTAATTAAAGAATTACGGTGACTTTTTATCAATTTTTAGCTTCTTTCTCAATTACATGTGGTGTTCTTTAACAATGTGGGATTTTGAAAGTAAGTCACTGTTCGCATCCCCTCCCAGTTGAAGTTTTGTATTTGAAAATGTGTTATTAATTTATTACTAGTTTGTTATAATTTATATTACATTATTAAACATATATCAAATTTCCCACTATAACATATTACGTTTTTTTTTATTATTTATATAAAATTAATTATTTAAAAAATAAGCGGTTCAACCTTTGACCCTTCGGTCTAACCGGTTGAACCTTTGAAACTTATCTCCGCGGGTCGATGCACGGGTCGAGTCTGATAACACTGCTTTACACTTGTTTTTTTTTGTCTCTTTTAATTGAACTAAGCATGGATTCTACATAATTTCTCATTATTTTGATTTTCAGAATATTTATAAGGAAAGTGATGAAAAATGCTTGCCTTGAGATAATCCAATACACATGAGGAATGAAGGATACTTGCAGATCAAGAAAGAAAGAAGAAAGGAAATAAATAAAAGAACAAAATGGGTTACTAGTGCTACTCGTGAGACATTGCCAAGGAAAGGACAAAGAAAGTTCAATAAAAGTCAATCTTGGGGTTTTGAAAGAAGTAGAGCCACCTCTTTTGACAATGAGAAAGCAAGGTACGTAGAGATCAAGGAAGGAAAGAAATAAATAAATAAAAGAAGGAAATCAAGACAAATAAGCAAAGGAGAATGAAAGTCAAAAAGTTGCATGGAAAGTTAGAGCTACACGCATGAAGGCGTTGGTAATTAAAAGAGCAAAAGCAACAACGAGATTTGCACGGCAAGTAAAGGAAATCGAATCAAATTAAGTGAAGGAAACCAAGTTTGACAAGATGATTAATTGAAGGAAGCTTTTGTCACTATAAAAGGGAGTCCTCTAGCACAATAGAAGGAGGATTGGGAGAGCCACATTCTCTAGCTTTTGTTCTTGTCTCTAGCTTTTCTCTTTGTTCTTGTTCTTGGTTCTTGATGTTCTCATATTTAGTTTCCTTGTGTTCTTGTAACATGAGTAGCTAAACTTCTTTGCTAGGGCTTGATGTAGCCTAGTATGATTATTGCAAGTACTTCAAGTAATTGAATGCATAATTTTGGTTCATGATTCTTGTCTTTAACTTCTATGCTTATAATCTATTGCTTGTTTGGTTGATTGACCATCAATTGAATGCTCAATTAGATTCATCTAGCTAGAACTAAGGAACGAACCGAATTCACGTGTCTTAGTGGATCTGAAATTAAGGAAATCAATTGTCGACTGCCATGAACAAGGTTTAGGGGATTGATTGGTTGTTATAGTTCTTTAGATCATAATGAGTTGTTAGCCTTGGATTAAAAACTGCGAACCGAACAGGATTAATCCATTGTTAATAATATTTGTTGGCACCGCGAACGAACGAACCAACATATTTAAGAAAGAATCAATCCTTGGATCGGAACCATAATTATGTGTTTGTTAATTGGATGCTTGTGATAGGATTACTAGGTGAAATCATTGCCCTAGTGTTCTTCTCATATTGATATCACAAAAATCTGAATTTTGTTTCTTTGTTTTTATTTTATTTTATTTACATCAATCATTTCTCCTTCTTTCCCAAATCTCAATCATTCATCAAGTTAGGTACATTAATTAGATTAACTAGTCTCCGTGGGATCGACCTCGTACTTGCATACACTGTACTATCCGTAGACTCTTGTGCACTTGCGAGAAATTTTACATCAACAAGTCTTTCTGTCTGAAATTTCACTTGATAGATAATTTTGACCCTAGCAAAATTATAAGAGCATGAAATGTTGATAGATGTTTGGGGATCCAGAGCTCTTTGGTCCTATATTTACTGGACTAAAGTCAAGTAATAATTTCGGATCAATGGATTAAAAAAATCTAATCCTACGGCTGAAATGCTTTGCCCCAATTTTGGGATCAAATCATCCCTCACACGCAGTTCTCACGCTCTCTTCATCGACAAAGACGGCATCATCTCCTTTGCAAACTTTGTCCCATTTCTAACCACGGACAATGGTTAATACGACGACGCTTATACCGTTAATAGTTTCAGTAGAAAAGCCCCATCTCTTTAAACCAACTCTCATCATTTTCATCTCGATTGTGTTGCAGAGAAGAGCAAATCGAGTTAGAACAAATATCACCCGATCTTGAAGCATGGGCTAGCTGAAGTCAATTTTCTTCTCTTTCGCCTGTTAACATTCCTTATCTGACTTGTTAGCTTGCCTGGGCTTTCACCATGAGGAGTCATAGGGTGTGGATTCACTGTCTCATTCGAAGTGTTTTTTGGGTTTATTCGAATATGGTATTTCATGATTTGGATTTTTTTTTGTTGGGTTGCCGATTATTTGTTTTTGTTTGGATTGTTTGATATTCTTAACAACATATGGTATTAGCTTGAGTAATTGTAGAATTCTTTTGGCGCAAAAGCGACCATTAGTTATTGATTGTTGCTGTAGATCTTAGCATGACAGTTTCTGCTGAATTCTCATCATGAATTTTTGTTTGGGTTGTTTGACAAATTCTGGACAGCATCGGTCTTTCTTTGGAAGGTTGGTTGTTGAGGCTCGGTACTTAACCGAACTTCCATGTCTTTTGTATAAAATAGCATATACTGGCAAGTTGGAAAGCCACCTCTGGACATTAGGGATGTCAATTTTATCCGTACCCGATGGATATCCGCTTATCCGCACCATTGGGTACGGATACGGGTACGGATAAATGAGTAAAATTAGTGGATATGGATATGAAGATCTTTATCCAAGCGGGTGCGGGTGCGGGTATGGGGGAGCACTCCCATTTACCCACTACCCGTTTACCCGCCACAGGAATACTTTTAGTCCTACCTAATTAATTGGTGGTATTGAGGTATTCTCATGCATTGATCTTATTCAAAACCGGAAACCCTATTGGCCGGGTAAGTGGGTGCGGGTACGGGTATTTGGCGGTTATTATCCGCCCGTTAACGGTTAAATACCCATTCATAAATGAAATTAGCGGGTACGGATATTTGGCGGTTATTACCCGTGCCCGGCGGGTGCGGATATGAACGGTATTTTGCAAAATATTAGCGGGTAAATGGCGGGTACGGATTTGGACAAAATTTTTACGGGTAGTATATGGATATCAAATATCCGTCCGCTACCCTACCCGCTGCCATCCCTACTGGACATCATTGGTCTTTCAAGCAGCATGCCGTGTTCAATTTGTATCTTTCAAGTTCCAGGATGGCCATTCTATTAGACTGCTTTACATGATGTCAATGACCATTTCTCAATTAGGGCTAGGACTAGGTCGGTTTTAACAATCATTACGGTCAACCGACCCATTATCAACCCACCGATAATCAACCATCAATCGACCCATGGAGTCGGGCCGATAATATCACCCGACCCATGCAGTGGTGGATCGGTTGATGGTTGCCAAGATGCTCAAAAGTTGGTTGGTTGATTATTATCGACCAACCGACTATTAAAAGGAAGTGGGCCAAGAGCCCAAACCAACTACAAATCCACTCATTAACTCACAAAAGCCCAAACCTAAATACAACTCAGTACTCACAAAACAAGCCCTACTATCCTAACTCTCTCCTCTAAAATCTCAACGTATTTTTTCGTTCTTCCTCTCTTTGAGCAGATCGTCACAAATCGTTCACCTAGGTATGTATTTTCGATGCTCTCATATATGCTACTACGATGGGGTGTTTTTGGAACTTATTGATCATCGACCTTGGGGACTGTCCTCCTCGCTAAGCAGATCTACTTCAGGTTTCTACTTTGGATTTGCTTTTGAGACTGCATGTCTCTACGATCTTTGATTGATCTGGTAGTTGTGCATAGGATCGACCGTTAAAAGGACAATTTGTTACGATTCCTGATCCTGTATTGATTAGCTAGATCGACCATCAAGGTGGAATTTTCTAAAATTTGCTAGTTAGATGAACCATTATGGAACAATGTGAGTTCATTTAGATTTTATATTGTCTTTTGCCTTGATTTGATTATGAAAGAGTCAGTTAGATGATTCGATGAAAACCAATAAACTAATGATGTTTTCGAAATCATGGGATTGTTTATCTTTTGCCTTGATTTGATTAAGATATTAATAATTTATTTTTGGTTGGGGGGCTTGGTGTTCTAGTTCCTCTTGATCTTGATCTGTTTGTGCATTTTGCCTAGGCTTTAAATGGGTTGTCGGTTGTTATCGTCAACATACCCATTGAGTAACTGACTTTGTCGGTTGCCAACCATTACCAGACCCACAAAGGTCGGACCGGTAATAGTTTTCAATAGGCCAAATGTCACTGACACCCCCTGTGGTTAGGGTCATTTCTACGTACACCCCCTCGTTTTGAATTTGCAAGAATTAGACCCCCTGTGATTTCATTTAGTGTCATCCTGGGTCCTTCAATCCATTTGACTATTAAGACTAATGGACACCAAAACAATGTCGTTTTGAATTTTTATTTTTATTTTTTGAAAAAAATAGGGTAAAACGACATCATTTTGCCCTGTGGAAGACAAAACAAAAAGAAAACAATAGAATCTACACCTTCTTAAATAGAACAAGACAAAATATTATTATGCATAGAGGTCCCAAAACAGAGCATCATAACAGGTTCCAAAACAAAGCATGTGACACAAAAGAGTATGTCATCTTGTAGGCAAACATCATCAAACATAAAACAAAATATTGTACCAAAAGTGATAAGCACTATGCAAGGCAGCTAATATTGCTCTGTTTAAACAATAAAAAGATGTTGTTACTGCTTCTAAAGATTGATGCAGCTGGTGGTAGATGCCCCACTGCTTGGTGGTCCTACAATCTTGGATATTGTTGAAGCTATTGGTTGCTGTGAAGATATTGTTAAAGCTCTTGGTGGATTAAAACTTGTGTTTGTAGCCTTTTTTGAAGGTCTTGGGGTTGAAAATCTACAATTGGAGCTGTTCTTGAAGATCTTTCCATCTCTTTTTGAAATTGGGTTGAAAACCTACCATCTCTTTTTGAAATTGCCCTATTTTTTAAAAAAAAAAAAATTTCAAAATGACACCGTTTTGGTGTCCGTTAGTCTTAACAGTCAAATGGATTAAAGGACCCAGGATGACACAAAATGAAACCACAGGGGGTCTAATTCTTACAAATTCAAAACGAGGGGGTATACTAGAAATTGTCCTAACCACAAAGGGTGTCAGTGACATTTGGCCTTTTCAATATTGGGCAAAGTCGGTTGGTTGGATCAGTTGCATTATCGGCCAATAATCAATCGATCTAACCCAGTCCCAGCACTATTCTCAGTTGTGCAAGATGACCATTTTACTAGAATTCATTATGTGGTATTGTACTTGTGGTTCTCATTTGGACAAGGACATGCTGCTTCTAAAATTGATCAAGATTTGAGCCCTCTTAGTAGTAATTAACTAAGCCTATTCTATTTTCTCCCATCATCAATAAAATAAATCAAAAAAAATGGTGCCAAGGAAAAGGGTAGAAAAATAACCAAGCTTTAGAAAGAACAACCCAAAAAACAAACCTGTTATAATGCTAACAACGCCATATATGATATACTATCAAATCCAATCATGAGGCTACTTTAATCCACATAAGCATGTTAATAAAAAAAATCAAAGAACCCTACACAAAATGGCATAAAAAAACCAGCCTTTCACACCAATTTACATCAATGAAAAATGAAGTCTTTCTTCCCACTCAAGCACATACAAACACAAATTTGCATCAAAGACTATGTGAGCCAGTTCTTATCAAAAAAACCATGTGAAACAAATTTTGCATCATAAGGTGGGGCATCAAAGCCAGGTTGTATCCAGAAAGTTGATTCTCGTATCCCGTTAGTGAAGTTGATGTTATCTAAAAAATAGGTTCAAAATCTTAGTAGAAAATTCATGACTTTTTCACAATTAACCAAATGAGAGACTCGCCACTTCTTGACTTGGCACCAAATTATGGGTTCCATCTAGCGCCCCAATACAATCCTTGAAACATATACGATAAGAAATTTTGGAATGCTCCCTTATGTACCTTGGGGTTTCATATAATGTGCATTATCCCTGGGTTGGATGATGTCCTTCAACATTTTCAAGACAGTTAGCAATACCTTATGAAATAGGCGACTATAATCTTGTCTAAGTGTTGAAACCTCACCTATATATCCCAGTTCACTTGAGCATGACCCAAAATAGATGCGAACATCCAACCATCTCTGGAATGCAAACATTATCCGAACCAGTCAACCCATAATCATCCCTTAAAACTTTGCATAATCTACATAAAATGTCAACCGACATCCTAAATACTTCTTGACAACGTATAGGGTGACCTTGAAGGACATCCGCTACCCAATCATGTTCTTTGAGTGTACAAGTTCTACATGGAGTATTTTGCCTAGACCGGGAACTTGATCTCCTAGCATCAACATGTCCCTTAAGGAAATGAAGTAACAAAATCTATGTAAGGTCGACACTGTCATCACTACTGCTAGTAGAACTTGAACTCATTTCTGTTACATGAAAAATACGAAAATCATTAAACACAAATGTAGCTTAACCTATTCAAATTGTAAGAAGAATATGTCCATAAATCACCACAATCAAACATATCCAGTACACATCCAATAGTAATCAATTCAAGAGAACAAACATATGTTCCAATCAATTAAAGAAAACAATCCTAAATAATAACACATCTGTTACAATTAGTGAAACAAATTCTATTTGTGAGAAAGCATGAAAGAAATGAAAAACATAAGTTGAAGCAAATGAGTTTTTACATAGTTGGTGTTTGAACACCTGGTACGGTGTTCGGACGACACCTAAGTTGTCCGGACACCTATGCCCAAAATATGAGTTTTTACTCAACTAACGTGAAACGTTATACCTATCCAAAAACCTTGGGTAAGTGTTTGAGCACCTATCACAGATATAGTTATTTGAGTTGATTTAAGAGTATGATGATTAGTGTACTTTCTTATAAAATAAAAGGGTCTGTTTAAGATATTAGTGGAGTGATTAAGATTTTGGTTAAGAGTGTTGGTAGTGGTTGTAAAGATAAAGGGAGTTGATAGGTATTCCAAAGGGTTAATGGACTTAAGAAGGTTTGATCTATAAAAGGGTGGTGTTCTTCATGATTCATTCTTGTTCAAACCTTCTAAAAATGAGTATCTCAGAATATTGAGTTATAGAAAATGTAAGGTTCTTGGATGACTCCATTTTTGTGTGGTTAATATGGTGTTTGATTTAGATAAATTTCCTAATTGATTGATATGTAGTGTTGTCAGGTTTTAAGATTTGTCGAGCAAGGTGTTGATATTAGTTTATTCAGTGTCGTGGTAGAGGATTGAATCGGATCAAGGTTGTGTTCGAGGATTTATTTTTTGGTAAGTTTATCCCTTCCAAAAATGTCTCCAAATCTATCATATAAAGGAAAATGTATGTTCCTCATTTTCTTAGTTGCAGGCTCTTTCTACACCAATAAAGAAACACAATTAACACATGAATCATATAAAATAATGAGTATAATATTAAATAATAATTAAACTATTATCTTGCAATAAGCTTTCCAAACATCTTCATTGTCTACCACAACCATCGTCAGCTGGTCAATCCAGCCAAATCCACTCATATTTATTGCATCCTTGACAATGTTATAATTCTTCTTCAACCTTCTAATAGCCAATTTAATATGAGGTTTGTATTTTATACTAGCTTCAGCAAAAAAATGTTCTTATATACTCCTCCATAAATACAAAAGCTTGGGGCTTGAAAGTTCCATTATCATACCTATAACTCTTCAAAAAGCACTCTTCTAAGCTATTCACTCTAGTGCACTCTCTTCCTCATCCTTCCATTGTCTACAATCTCTTCTCTTTAGTAGCTTGAGAATTTCGAGTAGAATCCATCCCTGCAAGTCAAACAAATGGTACATAGAAAAAACTAATGCATATCTGAAACTTTTACAAATTAAAATATATTAAACAAATAGCCAACAAATTAAAATATAGAATCAAATAAAAGTCTCCATCATAAAAGACACAAAAAAAATGTCATAAAACTTCTAGTAAGATACTAATCATACATATGATCATTCATCCATTCACTATACATTTCTTCTGTCAAATTGTTTCTCCATGTTGTCCATTGATCACTAGAATCAAGGGCTACAATGTTTCCTCCATTTGTATCATTCACAGCAGCACCTTCATCATCCATTTCTTGTTCAACTGGATCAGTGGGCATCTTAGTCCTTATTAGGTTATGAAATAAACAATATGTTGTTATAATCCTATTTTGAGTTTTGATGGGATAAAAAGATGGACTTCTTAACATGGACCATCGCGTTTTGATAAGACCAAAACATCTTTCTATATCATTCCGTGTAAAAGAGTGTTTGTAGTTGAACAACTCTATTGCATTTGCTGGTGCATTGCCACTACCTCACCAATCATTCAAATGGTAGTGGGTACCACGATAAGTTACAAGAAATCCTTCACAATTTGCATATCCATCATATACTAGGTAATAATATCCTATTGAAAATTTAAAATTATTAGTTGAATACATGTTTAACTTAACATGTAATATAATAACATAAGATTTTGATAGTTCTTACCAACTGGAACCTTGAACCCATTAGCTCTAACAATTGCATTTCCTAAGATCTAGAATCTGATGCTAATCCCTCCCATCTAGGCAATACATAAATGAATTGCATGATCTTTTTTTATCAATGCAAGAAGAAACTTGTAGACGTCAACAGAAGAGCAGACCAAGCAACAACGAAAGCCAGTACATAAGCATATAGAAATCAGACATCAGCCAAATAGCATACCAATTACTAGACCTTTGAAGCACAACAAAAAAATTGGTAGAAGCTAATCCCAAGATCAAAATTGCATAACATCTTTGAATCATATATTTATCTCCAAAAAATTACTTATATCTTCTCCCTTCGAGCGGAAAATCAACGTTCTCTTGAAATAAGAAAATAAATTTTTGCGTGTTTGATTAAAAAGAGAGTAATATAGTCAAAGAGGGATAGAGAGAGGGATCACCTTGACTGCTAAGTATTGTTCTAGGGTTTATCTTGTCTTTCTATTTAAAGTGAGAGTGAGGGTTTTTTTTGTCATTTGACATGATATTTCTTATACGAAGCGCTCTGTATAAAATTAAAATGAGTTGAAGGTGTTTTAATATTATACGGCTTACATCGTATAAGAACCACTTTTGGATAAAGTTATATTATCTCGAGATTTTTAAAAATTATTCAAACACCCGATAACTGCATTAAAGGATAATACAGAGTCTATCCTCCCTTCCAAACGGACCCTTAAAGTAAAATTTAGTGAATCGGGTTACTTGGTAATGAGAATCCTTAAAAAAATAATGAAATTTAATACCATCTAAAATCTGGTATTCTAATTACAAAACTAAACACTTGTTCCTTGAACAAAAATATTCCCAATGATTATAAATTATTTACAGTTGTGTCCTTAGATATTTGTATCTCATATATATCTACATACATAAATATATATTTCATTTTCAGATCTATTATTTATATATATACACATATTACAATTTAGTGTTGGCAATTAAATGTAAATCTTTTATATTAATTGTGAGTTCGTTTGCTAGATAATTTTAAAAGTAGAAAGGAGAAGCTGCTTTAACAAAGGAGAAGACGGTGTGTAACATGAGTGAGAGTTGGGAACCCTAGGGTTAAGTTGGGGTAATTTGACAGTTCAATAATAAAGGTAGGACATATTGGTCATCAAAAGTCGAGTTGTTATAAAAAATTCTCTTAAGAATCATTTTGGAATGCTACTTAAATGGTCCTGAAATTGTTAGTGAAATGCTAATCACCAAATTAGAGCATGTCCAATGGGTTACCTAAAACCAGTTAGGTATCCTTTTTTATTTTTTTACCTTCCAGCCGGTTACCTAAAACATTACTTATTTTTAGTTTTCATTTTCTGGTAACTCAAATCTAGGTATGGCTCAATCTTACCTATGTCAACTTCAATATTTTTTAATCATTTTTCTCGCTTTGTCATGGACATTTTGTATTTATTACTATAAGTTAAAGTTGAAAGTAGTTAAAAGTAATATTGAAAAATATTAGAATATTTGATGTGATATTAAAATGGGGTATGTGATTGGAATTGTGTTAGAAAACTGGTAACCTAAAATTGCTTTTAACTTAAAATAGGGGAAACTATGTACCCAAAAATAAATAAGAGGGTTGGACATGCTCTTAGGAGCATAAATTACTCAAAATGGTCTGTCAAACATATCCTATATACCTTCTTTTCTTTTCACATATATCTATATAAGAGCAATAATAAAAATACCACATATCACATTACAAATACATTTTATCAACCAAACAACTTAATAAGATTACCTAGTAATCCGATTTTCATAATTTGATTACTTGTAATGAGAATCCTATTATCACCATAGTATAACGAACCAAACAGGGCCTTAATGTTGTGGGATTCACTTGATTGCCCTAGGGAATGATAATGGTAATTGGAATGGGAATGGGGATGAGAATGATTATTACAATGATATGTTTGGTTGAATCGAGAATACTAATAGTAATGATGGAATACAATGTTTGGTATGCAAAATATTTATTGGAATGGAATGAGAATGAAGTATTTATTGGCCAAAATATCTTTACGTGTTTATGTATATATCTCTTCATATACAAGTGATATGCCAATTATATTCATATAATTGTGCATCATTTTACATGAAATCTTGCATTGTTCTAGAGTTATTTTAGATTATTTCTGCCTAAAGAGTGTTTAATTGTGTAATTCAGGTGTAAGGGCGAATATGGAAGAAAATGAGCAAGTTGGAGTGAAAAGAGCCAAGAAATGAAGACAGAGAGAAAATCCGATCGATCGGACATCAAGAAAGCAAAATCAGACAGAAGAAAAGTCCGATCGATCGGACCTCTATCCGATCGATCGGCCAGAATCGCGCAAGGATTCTGGAGATTAGCAAAACAACAATCTCACTCTAAATCCAAATGGTCCCACTCAAAACGGCACAGACTTATTAGATAGAACGACTGAAGAGTTATGAGGGTATATAAGCTTAGATTTCTAGGGTTTTAGGGGACTTGACCTTTGGAGCAAAAACCTAGGGTTTTGGGGGAGATCTTTCTACAGCAGCCATTGTTGCAAGCGCAAGGGGGTTAAGGGGTTTTTCCTTCTTTTCTCTTTATTCTTGTATTTTAATGACTGCCATTTCTGATTTTGTATTGTAGTCCTTAGTTATGAGGAACTAATCCTCTAACTAAGGGTCCTAATGGAACCCTTCTTTGAAAATTAAATGAAATTGGTTTCTTGTTCTTGAATCTCTTTTTATGTTGTTGATTTTCTGTGGATATGCTTATTGCTTTCAAATGCTTGATCACCATTTGAATGATGTCTAGTCTAGGTTGAAACCGGAAGGATAAACCTAGGGTTGCAAGAGTCCATAGAAGACATAGGTTGTATGAACCATAGGAATATAGGTTCAAGACTTATGCAATCATTAATTGATTTCCATTATGCTTAAGGGATTTTTGATATGAAACCGAATGTTAGGAATAACAGGGATTCTATTGAAGATACTTTCAGTGTATCTAGGAATAGAACATTGGATAATTTAGGAAATCTATTGTCAACAACTAAACTGAGAAGTGAGAATTAATGAACCAATGGAGTTTAGTTGGATAAGAAGTGGTGAAATTAGGAACCTTAGTGTTTACTTTGCTTGAAACAAAATTTTTGGGTTGTTGCTTTGTTAATCATTTAAGTGTCATTTACTTAGTTTTCTTTCAATTCACTTGTTTAGTATTAGGTAAAAACCAAATCAACAATTCGCTAGTCATTTTAGTGTGCTAATTGCTTATTTTGTCATTAATTTGAAATTACCAAAACATCCTTGTGGGACGATACTCTATTCACTCTTTATTACTTGTGCGATTTTGTCCGCTTGCGAATATTTCACAACAACAAGTCATGATAATTTGTCAAATAAAATCAAGTATTATATTATTGAATTATTATATATTCTATTTTTATATTTATTTTTAAGATATTTTTAAAAAATATTTGGGTCATTATTAATAAAACAATTAAAATGAATATAATAGTAAAAAAAAAATTAATAGTTGATCAATCCCATGAGAATGTGAATGACCCACTATTCATGAGCTATGAAATGAGAATGACCATTACACACATCAAGGCAATGACCATTTATATATTACTATTCATTGGTGAAAGGGTGTACCAAACATGCTCTAAAAATATGAAGTTTTAATTTAGAAGTTTAGGGGCCTCTTTGCTTATGGAAATAAATTTGATAGGTGTCCTAAAAAATGATTTACTTAATAATAATATGCATGTGATCGACAACGGATCGAACCGATCTAACAGAATCAAATATGTAAGAGCATCCATATCAGATTGTCTAAACGTGGGTCTATCTATAAAATAGGGAACCATTATAGAGAACTTATCAAAATTTAGCTTTACATCAGATTACCTAGAGGTTCCCTATTTTACAGAACATGAACAGTAGTTTCCTACATCTAAAGAACCACTATTCACTTCCCTAAATATAAAATAATACATTTTATTCCTTTAATCTATTATTTTTGATAATACCAAAAATAACCTCCACTAAGAACATGTCTTATTTCCTCACATTTGGCATAGAATGGAGCGCATACTAAAGGATGAACATCTAAGAGGGTGAGGAGAAGAGTTCCATAGCATGACCATAGGGACCACCCTCGATACCTTGCTGAGCATACACGCTCGGTTCCATAGAACGACCTATCTCGGTACTATGCTTCATAAGAGAAACGGTTACTAGAGGAGTAACCGAAAGATCCATGTCTTCACCCACAATCTTCCATAACTGCTCGTAACTATCACTTCCTAACTAGTATAAAAGGGGACCATGCACCACAGGTAAATGGTACATGCTACTTTTCGTACTATTGCACACTTAATAGCAATTTGAGAGAAAAAATCTCTGAACACCAAGCACTCTCCCTTCTTGTCTAAGTACTAACTTGAGCGTCGGAGAGGTCTCCCCGAGCACAATCTCGGGGACCCCATAGCTTACGTGTTTCATTGTGAAGGGCGAACTTCGCATAGCATGACATGACTTGGCATAACATAGCATAACCCAGCATACCATAACATAACTTAGTATAAACGAAACTAAAAGTTTCTTAAATGTAAAAATGGTTAGAAGAAGTCAACAACTGGTCCTAAAAATCAAATGATCCTCTAGCTATGGAGCCCGAGCATTAGAGTGCCCCCGAGCATCAGAAGGTCCAGAGCATAAAAATGCTCTCTAGGAAGCCCCTCAAAATGATGCTCAACATTCTCGTGTTCATAAACCCGAGCATCTCAATGCTCTGATTACTTAGAGACAATTCATCCAGATCATACAATTGATGGACGCCCTCACCAAGATGAGAAATACTCATCAACCTCCACCTCTACAACAAGAGCATGAGCATAACAATCCTCACTATGAAGAAGAGGAAAAGTAGTGAGCACGGAGAAGATCCCAAATGTGGAGTTCAACAAAATTTTACTTGAAAAGAACACAAAAGCTGATGTTCTCTCTCGCTTAGCATCAACATGCTCAGCCAAAAAATCATCCTCAATCTAGGTGGATGAGCTCTCTCGAGCTCAATATGGCCAAAAATAACGTTGAGCTGACCTGGATGGACCCCAACAAAAAATACATCTCTGAGGGTAAGCTACCCAAAGACAAGGATCTAGTTAAGAGCATCCAAATGAGAGCAGCTAAGTACTCTCACATACATGAGGTCCAATACCGAATTTTTTTCATCTTACCTTATCTGAGAGCCTTGAACCCTGAGAAACGAAATATATCATTTGTGGTGCCCACTTGGGGGCATGAGCACTGGCTTATAAGGTGCTAAGATATGGATACTAGAGGCCGACTATGAAAGAGAATGCTAATTAGCTCATCAAAAGCTGTGACAAATGCTAGAGGCACCTCGCTATGTCATGTCTCCTACTGAGTGAGATGACGACTATCCACAACTCATGCTATTCACCAAATGAGTAGAAGAGTTCTCTATTATGCTATGATCTTATTGAATTACTCCAAGAACATCAACTACAGAGATTCATTTCACTCTCTTCTTCGGGAAGATGACCTCATTCCCTTCGAAATTGGGATCCCCACACAGTGGGTCACCCAGTATACCAAATAGGGAAAAAAAAAGGTGTTTCTTAACTACCTCGATTTACATGAAGAAACGAGGGAACATGCTAAAGTCCAACCAACCTTATACAAATAGAGGACAACTCGGTAATACAATAAGAGGGTGAATGAGAGAAAATTGATAAAGGAGACCTAATGTTGAGACAGATTAAGGGAACCGATAAACACCCCAGAAAGCTAAGAGAAGTATGAGAAAGATCATTCAAAGTCATTGAGATCCTAAAAGAGGAAGTATACTGGCTTGAAGACCCAAGCAAAGATAGGGACAAAAGGCCTTAGAATGCTGAACACCTCAAGAATATCCAAGAGACAAGCAATCCTCTCAAACAAACTAAACCCAAGCAAATGCTCTATAGCTTAGAAAAGCATCCTCTCAAAGAAGGCAAAACCAATCAAATTCTTGGTAGCTTAGAGAAGGATCCTCTCAAAAAGCCAAGAGCAAGCAAATGCACGGTAGCTTAAGAGCATCATCTCAATGCACGATAGCATCCAAGAACAAGTCATCCTCTCGAAAATGCCAAAACCAAGCACATCCTTGCTAGCCTAGAAGAGGATCCTCTTAAAGAAGCTCAAGCCAAGCAGAAGCTTGGTAGCTCAGAAGAGGACACTCCAGATTGAATATTGTCAAGTAAAAACTTTCGCATGATAAACAAAAGGAGTAGGAAAAAGAGATCATGTTCGGTATGAAACCACGTGGCTAGGAAGATAATGCTCCTGATCAAACATTTACACTTGGAACAAATTCTTTGTGGGAGAACCATCAAGTTCAAAATGAACACATTGAAAAAATTCCAAGTAAAAAACAAAATGAGCGAGGTGAACCCTTGCACAAACGAGATCTAGGAGTCCTCCTCGACAAACACTTACAAGACTTAGAAAAAATTCAAGTGACATACCATGCTCGATATAACACGTAGAAATAATTCAAGTCTTAAAAGTGGCCAAACCAAAGAGTTTGGTAGCAAGCTGAAGAGAAGGCCAAAAATGAAGGAAAGACACTTTTGAAGGATTAGAAGCATAAACATGTTCGGCCCTCAATAAGGACCCAAAGCATAAACATGCTCCGTCCTCGTCAAAGATCTGAGGCATAAATATGCTCGATCCTCGCCAATGACCCAAAGCATAAAACATGCTCCGATATCGTCGAAGAATCATATGCATAACATGCTCGTTCCTCGCCCAATGCTCATAAATTTTTTTCTAAGTTTTAAGAGAGCACAACCAAGCCTTATGGACCCTCGGTCCTTGTCAAAAACCAACACTTAAAATTTTTTCTTAATTTCTTATGTGTTGATAACCAAGCAGCACAGACATGCTCGATTTACACTTAGAAAATTAGCACGAAGGCATAACTGGAGCCCAGGTCCTCCATACTGAATGCTTATAAAAATAAACATGTATTAAACAAACAGAAGTGACAGCTTTTATTCATAGCAAAGCAAGAAGTACATGGTTTATAAAAAAAGAGAGCGTCTAATCCACAATAGCCCGAAAGTAGTCTCCTCAGGAATGACCTCCTCGGTCATACGGTGCTCAACTAAAAGAGGATTAGCTAGAAGAGCAGAAGGAATAGTTGCTTGACGATCACCCTCATCCGAGATGATAATGGATGAATCCTGATGAGAATATTGATCACCAGCAGGCACCTCCTCTGTCTCATCATCTTCCACATCCTTAAAAGATGTGAAAGAATTATTTTATAGCCTTTGTTCAACAAGGTGAAAGAGATTGATAATATCCTCTTAGGTCTCCTCAACCTCGTCCAACCTCTTCAAAGTTGGGCAAATTGGATTAAGAAGATTGGGATCAAGCATGGCCTTGATGAGTAACTTCCTAGCCTCCTTCGAAGCTACTCTCCAGGTAAAGAAACCCTCTAGTCTTCCACCATCACGAAGGCCATCCGTAAAGGTCCTACTGAACTCTTTATTCTCATCCTCCAAAGCATGAACCATCTCCTTCGAATTGCCAATCTCTTTGTTATCTCTCTTTTCCCTTGAGGAATAGTGAATGAGCAAAGCAACAACTTCATATTTATATTTGACCACCTCAAACTTGGCCTTCACCAGCTTGGCCTTAACAACAATAACCTTGGCCTTTTCCAAGGCAATAGTCTCATTCTTGGCCATAGCAGCAAAATGGTCAGGAAGAGTTGACCACATGGACACAGCCTGCATGATAAACAAGAAAAAGAGTTAGAAAAATTTTTGACCTACCAAAACATCCGTGGACGGCAAAAATCTAAGGATAGGAAAAATCTGAGGATGGCAAAAATCTAAAGATTGGCAAAAATTCAAGGATGCCAAAAAATCCGAGGATGACAAGAAATTAGAGGATGGAAAAAAATCTGACTATAGCAAAAATCTGAGCACGAAAAATTCTGAGCATCGAGAATTCTGAACATAGAGAATTCCAAACATGAAGAATTATGAGCATTAAGAAATCCGAAACGAGAACATACCTCCATAAGAGAAACACTCCCACGAGAGAGCTTCTCCAAAAAAGGAAGTGGTGAAATCCTCTCCAAATCAGTAGGGGCAAAAAGGTGAGCTATCATCTCTTCAGCAATCCGAGGATTGTGCACACAGTCTGTGGGCTATGTGTGTCGGCACGTGTGTGTACGACTCCTGAGTGGGGTATAGCGTGTGGCACATGAGGCATGCCCACTATCCCACATCGGACATAATATAATAAGTCAAACTCTCAAACTAGTAACAACCAGTTTTTCTTGAAGTGGTGGCACCAAATCCCATAAAAACAACGTAGTTAAACGTGCTTCTACGATAGCAATATTGGGATGGGTGACCTCCTCGAAAGACAAAGTCGTGAGGGCTAGTTGGGCCCAAAGCGAACAAAGTGTTACTAGTATTGAGGGGACAGGCTATTACAGTTGATATCGAAGCCAATGGGTTGGGTCGATGTGATATTTATAGTCCTACGTGGGTGCGCTCACGAGGACGTGAGCTTCTTAAAAGGGGTGGAATATGGGCTTTTTGTGTCAGTACGTGCGTGTACGACTCCTGAGGGGGGTACAACATATGGCATATGAGGCATGTCCACTATCCCACATCGGACAATGCTTGAGGGGAAGTGCATAATATAATAGGCCAAACTCTCAAACTAATAACAATCGATTTTCCTTGAAGTGGTGGCACCAAATCCCATAAAAACTTTGTAGTTAAATGTGTTTCTACGAGAGCAATATTGGGATGGGTGACCTTTTGGGAAGACAAAGCCATAAGGGCTAGTTGGGCCCAAAGTTGACAAATTTTTACTGGTGTTGAGGGGGTGGGTTGTTATAATGGTATCGAAGCCAATGGGTTAGGTCGGTGTGAAACTCATAGTCTTACGTGGGTGCACTCATGAGGACGTGACCCTCTTAAGAGGGGTGAAATGTCGGTTTTATGTGTCGGCACGTGTGTGTATGACTTCTAAGTGGGGTACAATGAGTGGCACATAAGGCATGTCCACTATCCCACATCGGATAATGCTTGAGGGGAAGTGCATAATATAATAGGCCAAACTCTCAAACTAGTAACAATCAGTTTTCCTTGGAGTGGTGGCACTAAATCCCATAAAAACTATATAGTTAAACGTGCTTCTACGAGAACAATATTGGGATGGGTGACCTCCTTGGAAGACCAAGCCGTGAGGGATAGTTGGGCCCAAAACGAACAAAATGTTACTGGTATTGAAGGGGCGGGTTGTTACACTATCACTCACCAAAACTTGCTACTTAGGCACGTGAATCAGCTGCTTATCTGAGGAGAGTGTTTGGCGTGACTGGTCAACTAGAAGAGGAACTATTAAAACTCCCGAAGAAGAGGAAGCCTGAGGACGACTAGTCAACGTCACCCTGGTATGCTCCTCAATCAGAGCGGAGAAGACCACATAGAGGCAGCAGTCTCACTAGTCTCGAATTGACGAATCTTCTTCCTCATACCTCCCTAAGCCTTCGAAGCCCTCTTCTTTCGAGGAGGAGAACCTGAGGATTAGGATTCTGAACCCAAAGATGATAAGCCCGAAGCTATTAAATTCGAAAAGGAGGACATGACTCACCTTCGAGATATGAGTAGAAAAAGATCTTGGACACAAATAAGAGTTTGATGAAGGTATGCTCAGAAGAAGAAAAGTTTGGATCAGGTCAGATCTGGGCACAGGATGCTTGGGTTCCACGAAATCAACTGCTTGAGTGCACGAAATGCCTGGGCCCTCGTGTGATTGGGTCCTCAATTCACCGCTCAAATCCATACTTGATCGGTGTTCGGGCTCTGATGTGCTAGGACACATGGAGAGCTTGATGTAAGCAAGGCTCGGAGAAAGGACAACCACTTATGGACAAAGCTTCCTACGCACACCCACTCTTGGACAAAGCTTCGTCGCCACACCACTTGCTCGATCAAAATTGCAAACAAAATTCAAAGAGACCACTTTTTTGTCTTTGCTTATTAGGTCCAAAAAAAACACAATTGTGCTTATGTTAATGATTAGTTAAAGAGCATTAAATGCTCAGAAATTTTGGAGTATGCTAGGGTAAACAAAGCCTGGCAAATGGATGCTCAGTAAACATGATATGCTCGGCAAAGACTAAATTTTGGGTAGAGAAAGAAACACCAAGGCAAGGTTTATTTAGAGTGAGAAGATGTGGGGAAAAAATGAGAGTGATGGGTCTTATTTATAGGATGAACACGCATCTCGTAGGATAGGCCCGAAAAAAAAATTGTTTCAAATTCAAGAATCATAGTCCTTAATTTAAGCAGCCAAAGATACATCCTCTCATTAAATACGGAGTAGTGATGAGACTTCCAGTCCAGTCAACTAAATGCCCATGACTAAAAGTGTGGGGGCATATGATAATACCAAAAATAACCTCCACTAAGAACATGTCATGTGTCCTCACATCTGGCATAGAATGCAAAGCATACCAGAAGATGAACATCTAAGAGGGCGATAAGAAGAGTTCCATGGCATGACCATAGGACCACCCTCGGTACCCCGCCGAGCATACATGCTCAGTTCCATAGAATGACCTATCCCGGTACTATGCTCCATAAAAGAAACGGTTACTAGAGGAGTAACCGACAGATCCACGTCCTCACCCACGATCTTCCATAACCGCTCACAACTATCTCTTCCTAACCAGTATATAAGGGGACCATCCACCACAGGTAAATGGTACATGCTACTTTTCCTACTCTTGCACACTTAATAGCAATTTGAGAGAAGAGAGCTCTGAATACCGAGCACTCTCCCTTCTTGTCTAAGTACTGACTTGAGCGTCAGAGAGGTCCCCCTGAGCACAATCTCGGGGACTCCCATAGCTTACATGCTTCATTGTGCAGGGTGAACTTGACATAGCATAGCAAGGCTTGGCATAGCATAGCACGACCCAGCATACCATAACATAACTCAACATAGTATAAACATCTTTTGACCGGTGACGTCATCAGAACCAGAGAAAGTTTTGTATGTCATCAGTTTTAAATGGAATTAATTTACTATTTTAAATAGAAGTAATTTATATTAATAGAATAAACAAAGTAAAGAGAAAGAAATGTTATTTTAACGCAGTAGAGAGTATGGTAGGTAATCTGATGCAGTATTGGTTGGATAGAGAATCTGTAAAATAGGGAAAAATGATATTTTGTCTGTATTTTACAGGATCTGTTAAGGTAATCTGCTGCGGTGCTCTAAGAGCAAGTCCAACGCACTACCTATTATAAGTAAAAATTGGTTTTAAGTAAGACTTTTCTTGTTTTGTTGCTTCCAACGGGTAACCAATAAACTTACCTATTTCTTTGGAGTTTCAACTTTGGCTAACTCAAATCTCGGGTATGTGTGGTCTTACCTACATAATATTTTAACAAATTTTTCCCTCTCTTATTTACAACTCCCGCAAACTAAAGAGTTCTCTCTTCATTGCCGCTCCCGCAATACACTCCAACCGACGATCACCGTTCGTGAGAGAGATTGAGGTTTGGATCTGAGTCAGTGGAAGAATAAAGTCTTTCATAACCTTCACTCGACCACAATGAATTATAGCATGACCTGGCATAGAACCACGATGTGCAGCTGGACGATCATCTCCCTCATCCACGATTAAAGTTGCGAGCAAAGAAAAATCATCGTTGTGATGCAGGAGCACACTAGTGTTCCCTTCTATTTTTCTTGTTTCTATTCGTAGGCTTGTATCTGTTTGGGCCTGGACTTTCTTTTTCAGTGTTGTTTTGAGTCTTTGGGCCAAGTCCTTTTAAGCCAGTTACTTGGTGTTTAGTACTGGGGGTCGTGCTAGGGTAAAGTAGTTTTGGATCTTGAAGAAACTTGTTATCACACTGAAACCTCTGATACGAGGCGGTGTTTAGTCTCTTTCCATCTGAACGAGTTTGTGATTTCCTTCACTATTACTGTGTGTGAGTAAAGGGGCAGTTTGATTGCATCAAGTGGTATCGGAGATGGTCGGACGTGCTCGGGACCGTGGTGGTCGTGGCCAATCATCACAGCAGACAGAGATGGGCGAGCTGCGCCAGATGGTGGAAGATTTGTCACGTGCAGTGTACGCTCTACAACAGCGCGAGGGTCACCGTGACTCCGGGGACTTACCGGAAGGTAGCCTTGTGGGTAGTAGTGATTCAGACGAAGAGCATCTGTTCCCTGCCAAGCGACCTCGAGGCCATCAAAATCGGGGTGAGTTTCACAACAGTTTGGAAGATCGGCTTGTACGTGCATTGGATCTGAATGGGGGTGGTGTCAGGATTGAAGTAGCAGATTTTTTGGGTAATTTACATGTAGACGACTACCTTGACTGGGAAACACGTCTTGAGACTTACCTTGAATGGAAGCCAATGGCCGAGGATCGTAAAGTTCTATTTGTTAAACTAAAACTTAAGGGAGCAGCCCTTCAATGGTGGAAGCGTGTTGAAGAACAGCGCATAAGACAAGGTAAGCAAAAAAATTAGTTCCTGGCAGCACATGAAAAATAAACTCCGCAAGCAATTTTTGCCACCGGACTATGCAATGGATCTGTATGAACGCTACAATTTACTTAAGTAAAGAGGCCAATCTGTCGAAGATTACACGGCTGAATTTATTAATTTAACGGCTCACGTGGCGTTGAACGAAACTGAAGAGCAGTTGACATCGAGGTATTTGACAGGGTTGAATCAGCCCGTGCGAGATGAGATAGGGCTGGTACATTTGTTTACCTTTGTCGATGCCCGCCAGTATGCCGTGAAAGCCGAGCAACGCCTCTCACGATTGGGAGTGCGACGACCCACTGCTGGTCGACCTGAACCTATTAATTCTTAAGGGAAAAGTGCCTTGTTTCCTGGAACAGGAGCTGTTTCGAGTGCCCAGCGCACTACCAGAACTACAGGGATGGAGGAAAAGGGAAAAGAGATTCAAGTCTTTGGTGCAGAGAACAGAAATAAACCCAGTAGCTCTTCCCAGATACGTTGTTATTCTTGTGGAGAAAAGGGCCACACTTCTTATGTGTGTCCACAAAAAAAGATTGCTCTTCTGGAGCATGAATCTGGAGATGGCTCTGACCACCCACCAATATTTGATGAGTATGATGATGAAGAAGAAGAACAAGTTTTTCCTGTGGAGGGGGAATCATTAGTGATCCGACGAGTTATGGTGACCCCCAAAGGTGATGAAGAGGAGGGTTGGCGTAGGCATGCTCTTTTTAAAACCCGTGTGCTTTGTAATGGTAATGTGTGCACTGTTATTTTGGATGGTGGTAGCTGTGAAAACATCATGTCCCAAGATGCAGCGCACAAATTAAATATGATTGTTGAAAAACATCCAAAGCCATACAAAGTGGTCTGGCTTCGCAAAGGGAGTGACATTCCTGTTACTAAGTGTTGCATGGTAAAATTTTCTTTCAGTAATGGAGTGGAGAGTACGGCTCCCTGTGACGTAGTTCCAATGGATGCTTGCCATATTCTTTTGGGGCGTCCTTGGAAATAAGATAATGACATGGTCCACCATACCAAAGCCAATACCTATACATTTAAGGTGGGTAAGCGAGTTATGACATTACATCCTTTACATGTTAATTTGGCTCCTATTTCCCCTACTGTTCAGATTAGTGGGCTGGTGACTACACAACAATTTGCCACGAAACATGGCTGTGTTTTGTGTTAGTTAGCCGTGACAAGTCTGAGGGTTTTCAGCAACACTCTTCCCAGTGTGATGAATCTGGTCCAGAGTTTCAGCAGTTGATTCAAGAATTTCAGGAGTTATTTAGCGAAGAATTACCTCGGGGACTGCCCCCAATGTGGAGTGTGCAACATGCCATCGATTTAGTGCTAGGGGCACCTTTACCAAATTTACCAGCCTATCGGATGCCTCCCGCCCACCGTAAAGAAATGCAACAACAAGTGGAAGCTCTAATCACAAAAGGACTGGTTAGGGTCAGTAAGAGCCCTTGTGCAGTTCCGGCCCTATTGACTCCTAAAAAGGATGGTTCTTGGCACATGTGCATTGATAGCCGTGCTATCAACAAGATCACAGTCAAATACCGCTTCCCTATTCCTCGCTTGGCAGAGATGCTGATATGCTTGTGGGGTCTCAAATTTTCAGCAAAATTGATTTGAGGAGTGGGTATCACCAAATCCGAATGCCTAGTGGAGATGAGTGGAAAACAGCCTTCAAGACCCCGGATGGCCTGTACGAATGGTTGGTTATGCCTTTCGGCCTCTCCAACTCGCCTAGCACTTTCATGCGAGTCATGATGGAGGTACTTAAACCATTTATTGGGCTATTTGTAGTTGTATATTTTGATGACATTTTGATTTATAGTCGTTCTATGGAGGAGCATTTAATCCAGCTGAGGCGTGTTTTAAGGGTTCTTGACCAGGAGAAATTGTTTGTCAATTTTAAGAAGTGCTCTTTCTTGTGCAAAAAGGTTGTGTTTTCGGGTTTTATTGTTTCAGTCGAGGGCTTGCAACCTGATCCAGAAAAGGTTCGTGTTGTGAAAAAGTGGCCGACCCCACAATCCGTGGGAGACGTGCGTAGTTTTCATTGGTTGGCATCTTTTTATAGAAGATTTATTCGAAACTTCAGCGCGGTGATGAGTCCTATAACTGAATGCTTGAAAAATTCACGATTTGAGTGGGGTAAAACAGCACGAGAGGCTTTTATTTTGATGAAGGAGCTCCTCACAGAAGCTCTTGTTTTGGCCTTACCGGATTTTGAGAAATTATTTGTGATTGAATGTGACGCTTCACACATGGGAATAGGTGCTGTTCTCAGTCAAGATGGCCGCACGATTGAATTCTTTAGCGAAAAGTTGACAGAAGCTAAACGGCGTTATCCTACATATGATTTGGAGTTTTATGCCCTCGTTCGAGCTATCCAACATTGGGAGCATTACTTGGCTTATCGTGAGTTTGTGGTTTATTCAGATCACCAATCTCTTCGATATTTACATTCTCAAAGTAACCTAAATCCACGGCACACAAAGTGGAGTGCTTATCTCCAAGAATTCACTTTTGCCATTCGTTATAAATCTGAAGAAGCAAACAAGGTTGAGGAACTGACTACCCAATACGCTGTTGATAATTTTTTTTGGCCTATTTCCCGTGACCTGCAAGGGGTAAAAGCTGCTGATCGTCTTCCTTTTCGACTGCATAAAGGTTTCCTTTTCTGGGGAAACCAACTATGTATTCCAGAAGGGTCCTTACATGATCAGATTATTAGGGAATTGCATGGCAGCGGGTTGGGAGGCCACTTCGGGAGAGACAAGACAATGGCTATGGTATATGATTGCTATTTCTGGCCTCATATGCACAAAGACATTGACAAGTATGTCAAACGTTGTCAAGCTTGTCAATTAGGGAAAGGTGGTGCACAGAATGTAGGACTTTATAGTCCCTTACCACAGCCTGACTCACCTTGGACTCATTTGAGCATGGATTTTGTGTTGGGGCTTCCAAGGACATCGAAAGGATTTGATTCGATTTTTGTTGTGGTGGATCGATTCTCAAAAATGGTCCATTTCATTCCTTGTTCCAAAACAACAGATGCGTCCCATATTGCTGAGTTATTTTTCAAAGAAGTTGTGAGATTGCATGGTTTGCCTATTTCAATTGTGTCTAAAAGAGATGTAAAATTTATGGGGCATTTTTGGCGGACTTTGTGGAAGAGATTGGGCACAGAATTAACTTATTCCAGTACTTGCCATGCGCAGATGGACGGTCAAACTGAGGTGGTCAATAGAACCTTGGGCAACATGCTTAGGTGCCTTGTTGGGAAATATATGAAGAGCTGGGATTCAGTTCTCCCTCAAGCAGAATTTGCATACAATAACTCTTAGAATAGGTCCATCAAAATGACCCCATTTGAGGTTGCGTATGGCCTGAAACCAGTTCATGTTCTTGATTTGGCACTGTTACCCCTTGATTCTCGTATCAGTGAAGCTGGAGAAACATTTGCAGAACATATTCAGCGGGTTCAAGAGGAAGTTAAACGAACCCTGAAAGACAGTAATAAGGCTTATGCGGCGGCAGCGAAGGCACATCGGAGATCGCGTGAGTTTGAAAAGGGAGATATGGTATTGGTGCACTTACGCAAAGAGAGGTTTCCTAAAGGAACATACCATAAACTAAAGGCCAGAAAATTTGGGCCATGCAAGGTAGCGGAGAAGATTGGTCCAAATGCTTATATTATAGATTTACCTACGGAGTTCCAGATCAGTCCTATATTCAATGTTGCAGACTTATATTCTTTTGAAGGGTTCATGGGGGATACTGGTGATGTAACTAAGCAATTACAGCCATTGCCAAAGTTTAGCACTGAAGTGATTGAAGATATTCTTGATGTTAAAGAAGCTATTTCTAGAAGAGGTAATGCGTACAGGAGGTTCTTGGTAAAATGGCTTGGAAAACCAGCAAGTGAGAGCACTTGGATCGCTAAAGAAGAACTGAAGAGGGTCGACCCTGACACTTATGCTGAGTTTGTGAATGTCTTCTCCCCAGATGCAGGATTTCTTTCACCCACCCAGAGGGGTTGATGCAGGAGCACACTAGTGTTCCCTTTTATTTTTCTTGTTTCTGTTCGTGGGCTTGTATCTGTTTGAGCCTGGACTTTCTTTTTCAGTGTTGTTTTGAGTCTTTGGGCCAAGTCCTTTTAAGCCCAGTTACTTGGTGTTTAGTACTGGGGGTCGTGCTAGGGTAAAGTAGTTTTGGATCTTGAAGAAACTTGTTATCACACTGAAACCTCTGATACGAGGCGGTGTTTAGTCTTTTTTCCATCTGAACGAGTTTGTGATTTCCTTCACTGTTACTGTGTGTGAGTAAAGGGGCAATTTGATTGCATCACATTGACAGTATTATCCTCCTTGAGTAACATATACGAGACATGGGAAGTTAAAATTTGCAAGAAAAACAGAATGTATAAGTGAGACTAGAATTGAAAGTGAAGTGAAGGTGATATGGGAAAGTAGCTTATTTATAGCCAAATGCAAATGTGTTGTGGTAGCTTAAATGTGTGGTGTAGAATAAATCATAGAATGATATCTAAAATGTGTTGTGGTTATTAAGTGAAATAGGTGGTCGTGAATCAATGTTTGAATGATATCTGAAATATGTGATCGTGAATAAATCATGGAATGATAACTGAAATGTGTGGTGGTAATTAAATAAAATATGTGGTGATGAATAAATCATGGAATGGTAGCCGAAATGCATGGTGGTGATTAAATTTTTGGCATCCAAAATATGTGGTGTTGATTAATTAGCACTTTAATTATTATTTTATAAAAATAATAATTTTAAAATAATAATAAAAAAATATATTCATATAGAATATCAATATTAATTTTATTAATTTATATTAATATATAATGGTGACATTATTAAAATTAAAACAAAATTAATTACATTTGTTATAATAAGTTAAAGTTGAAGGTAATTAAAAGTAGTTATGTTGAAAAATGTTAAAATATTTTATGTGATGTTAAAATAAAATATGTGATTGGAAGGAAGTTAGAAAACTGATAATCTAAAATTGTTTTTTACTTAAAATAAAGAAAATTGTGGTACCAAAAATGAGCAATGGGTTGGATTTGCTGTAAGGCCCGAACTGGCTTTCTGTTCCAAGCATTTCCTTCCCGATTCTTCCTCTCTCTCTCTGATTCTCTGAACCAAACCAAAACGCAACGCAATCATAATAAAACGCACCACCGTTTCTCACTCTCGACTGCAAGTGCCGTCATGTCTCATCAAGACAGCGAATCCGATCCGCATTCCCAACACACCCGGCTCTACAACCCTTACCAAGACCTCAGTGTCCCCGTCCAGACCCTTTATCAGCTCCCTACCTCCCCGGAGTTCCTCTTCTCCGAGGAGTCTCTCCACCAGCGCCGCTCCTGGGGCGAGAATCTAACTTTCTACACTGGCACCGCCTATCTCGCTGGCTCCGTCGCCGGTGGTGTTACTGGTTTCTTCTCCGCCATCAGGTCTTTCGAGCCCGGTGATACGCCAAAGCTCAAGCTCAATCGGATCCTAAACTCCTCTGGCCAATCGGGTCGGTCGTGGGGCAACCAGATCGGGGTGGTAGGGTTAATTTATGCGGGGATTGAGAGTTCAGTGGTGGCTGCAACAGATCGGGACGATATGTGGACTAGCGTTGCCGCGGGGCTTGGGACAGGGGCCCTGTGTCGGGCTGCTAGAGGGGTTCGGTCTGCGGCGGTTGCTGGCGCGTTTGGTGCGGTGGCAGCTGGGGCTGCAGTGGCTGCGAAGCAAGGTTTTAAGAGATACGTTCCAATTTGAGGTTGGTTTGATTGTCCTTTTTTGATAGAATTAGAACTGAATCGTCGGAAATGTTGCTGTAACTGTATGCTTAGCCATGGCATAATGAAATTATTTAATGTATGATCATCGTTGGACATGCATACCCGAGTTTGATAAGAAATTGTTATCACAGTAATATGTAGTAATTTATTGAGAACTCGTTCAATGATCAATAGCACCGTGCACAATAAACTCGATATTTCTTTGCACTTAATGTGGGGTTCTTCCTGCAGTGGGTTGATTTTTCCTCTTTCTTTTTTTTTTCTTTTCAAATTTGGATGTGGTTTGCTATTAGAAAGATATAGGGTAAGACTATGGTGAATCCTTGGGAAATTTGCTTGAAAGTATTTCGTATTGTATGTAGGGCATAACTATCCACCTTCAGAAACTTGTGATTCATTGGTAGTACCTTATTATGGGCTTTTCTTAGTGTTTAGTTGTTTTTTAGGTTGATGTTTTGTTTTTTTTGGTTTTCTATTTGTTTGCTCGGTCCAGTTCACGAGTTCGTGTCAATTTGATTGAAACAAGCTTGGCTATCTTATGACAAAAGACTTCTCCTGGGCATTAACTCTATATCTATCTTATGACACTACCTGAAACACCGAAAGATCAAACCACGACGATACATGACTTAAAAGACGTCGTAGACAACTAGACAACCAAAACCTATGTGTTATGCATCTAGACATTGCAAAAGGCACAAATAATAGCTTAAAAAATAAGGTTTACATCTAAACGGGGAGGGTATGGGGGTTGAGAAATGAGAAATGAGAAGTGAGACTGAACCCTGGAAACTTGATAGGGTGCATTATAAATATGAGTCCTGCATAACCATGTGATGCAGCGTAGAAGAAGAAAACACAATAAACAGCAGAAACCAGCAAGATTATAAGGTATAATTGAAGCTGGAACTATAATAGTACCAATTTTAGGCACCAAAAGACCAAGAACGTAGTTCTGGAATTTTAATATAACGTAGAAGCAAAAACTGACTGCTACAACCCTAAAAAAGAACCTTTTATAAGCCCTTTTTAGTACCCTAAAATCCTAGCCATCCATCCTAATGTAAATATAACAAATCCTAACCTTCCAATAATATTAAAAGTCGCATGACCCACTTAATACGTAAATAATAAGCCTCATATAAAATATAGCTTAGACAATTAAATAAACACCCAAAATAAATAATTCAGAAAATTAGTCACTGTTTATGCTACAGTGACGTGAACAGTGCAATATACTTGAGCTGCCGTTTTGCAAATCAGCCCAATCTGTAACGTTTCTGATTTATACCCATTTGTTATTCCAAAAAGACTTGACGAACCTTATGGAGAAGACTTTTTGTTAATGTTGGTTCTGGATTTATTCAAGAGTTCAAGGTGGTCTTGTATGTTGGGTGTGGTGATCAAGAAGTCAACAGCTTTCCTACTTCGATTCTTTAAAACTCGAGGTCGAGTTTTCTCCAACAAGGGAAGTATGATGTAGATCAAAAATCATGGGATTTTGAATTATAGTTTATTTAGAAGTTTACATTCTTTTCAGTTGGTTTTAGGTCTTTATTTTTTATTTATGCTAGTATTATTGTTAGGACAATATTATAGGGTTTTATTTAAGTTTGAGAATCGATGGCATTATCGTAATTTTCAGGTTAGTGAGAAAAAACGATATTAGTTATTTATTAGTGTTTTATTATGATATTTTAGGAAGTCTATTGCTTGGTGAACAAGTAGTATCTTTTAGGGGTACATTAGGAGTCTGTTTGATTTCTTTTTAATATTGGTTTCCTAATAGGAGTGGTTTAGGGTTTCTCTATTTAAGGATTGTAACATCTCGTGCTATAGGGGGACTTTAGACTTTTATTCAATTAAAATACAGAATTTTCTGTTGGGTTTTAACCCTAAAGACTCAATTGAGTCGATTCTATCGTCTCTTCTTCTAATCTCGTCTTTCAAATCTTTATTCTGCTATTCTTTATTGTTGTCATCAAATTCGCTACATCACCATGCCTGCTCTTCTATTTCTCCTCCTTGGTACTCTAATATAATTTAACCATTCAAAAAAGAAAAACACCGTGTCTTGTCAATTCGTATGTGTGAACTTCAGTTTCTGCCACGTGTGATTTTGATTGAACAATGTTCAGTATTTATCCTTGCAATGATGATGAACATCTATGTGAAATTGTGAAAACCTTCTTAATTGTTTGAACTTTTAACGACGTTCTTAATTTGTTGCATTCCTGGAAAGAACAAAAGGAAGAGAGAGACAGTCTTACTCTATTAGGCTGGTATTGTTACATTTATTTTAGGCATATTAAAGGTGATTCTCAGGGTCTGCCTCTATGAGATCTAGAGCGGGGAAGTGTATGTAGCCTGATTATCGTGTAACGGAGCATTATTGCTATTGTATCAGGACTCAGTGACTCACTGTCTTGTATTGGGCTAAGCTCTTTAAAGCTCTAGCTTGAGCGGATCTTGCCCTTGAGATCAAGGCATTGAGTAAGTGTTGGTATTTTCGGTTGGGTGATGAAATATTTCCTTGTCCATGTTAATGATTCTTTTATAGGCTGGATGTAAATAGTAGTTAACATTACGCATAAGTTGCTAGTAAGGAAATGAATCTTGTTTAAACTTACATTCTTCTTTGAATTGTGCTCGGTATAATCTTTTTTAGGCTGATTCTTTTCTACGCTGGATGTATATAATAAGTTGACATTAAGCATAAGTTGCTTGTAAGCAAATGAATTTTTGTAAAACTTTGATTCTTCTTTAGTTCTTTACATCATGCTGTATGGTTTTTTTTTTTTTTTTTTGACTTCTCGAAAATAAATAAATAACTAAATCTGTTAGTCATGCATACTACAGCTGTGCCAACCTATTAGAATTTCTACCCCTCCTTTAGATCTTTATTTTTTAAAATTATACCCTACATAAACCGAACTGGCGGTGTGTATATTGACTATGCAGTCTTTCCCATCAATTTTTGGATCTTGATTGAGTAAATAGTGAGAATTTAAATGATTATGAGTTTTAGTTAAGTAATGAAATATTTTCCTTCGTCCTTGTTCCTTTCTCTAGGTTTGATGCGCATAATCATTTTCTATTTAATGGGATGTGTGTAAAACTTGAGGCAATTATCTTCTACCATAGGAATAAAAATAGATTGACCTTTAGGCCTTGCTTAGGGCAAATGCAATGGTGAAGTGGTATTGGGCCAACAAAGATGTTATCTTTTGCTGATGTGACTGTATTGTAAAATGTGTTTTGCTTATGTGGCTGTATTGGGATAAGTGTTTTGTTGATGTGGATGTATTGATATTTGATGTTTTGGTGTAGTTTTGTTGTGGATAATATGGAGGAATAGAATGTTGTTGGGTTGGGTGGAAAGAGAAAGTGTGTGGGAAGAAAAAGTGTATAGAAATTTGTGTTTTGCTGATGTGGCTGTATTAGAATACGTGTTTGACTTGACTTTTTGTGTAATAGAGGTGGGACCGGGCCAACAAAAATGTTGGCCCAGCAAATCAATTCCCATTGCATTTGCCCTTAGTTGCTTGGGAAATGAGTTTGATGGGGTTGTGTTGGGAGGGATTGGAGGGAGTTGGGTTGGGAGATTCTTCCACTCGTTTGGGATATTACTGTGTTTGTAGGTCAGGAAGTGTTTGCCGAATTTTAATTATTCAAACTTCATAGTTTATACAAGTTCGATTGGATGACTGAGTGGGTATTACTGTAACTTCATAATTTTTATTTCTGAATCCAGCTAAACTCTTAGGTTTCGTTTGGTTGGTGTAGGAATGTGAATGAGAATGAGAATGATCACTACAATAATACGTTTGGTTGTATTAAAGAATGATGATAGTAATTATGGATTACGTCGTTTGGTATGAGCGTAAACACAAGACTTTGGAATTGAAAAATTATGTATCATTCAACTAGATATTGTAGAAGACCCTAACACAAGCTATATATGCGAATATGTGACCTAGTAGTAGAGTTACAATGTGATATATTGATAGAGTTGTAAGGGTATAACTTAGAGTTCATATATTCAATTTGCGAAAGTGAGCAAATTTATGCAGCCTCGCTCATACATCGATTACATTGATGATGCTTGTAGGTATAACTCCTCTGCATTGCGTTTGTTGTAGTTTTTAGCAAAAAAATAAGGAGCCCTGCAGTTTATGGAACAGTCGTGTCAATAAAAGGTGTTGTATTCCATTCTCATGCAGTTGAAAATGATACCCGACTTGCTGCCATGAACAACTTAAATCTTCTGCAAACTCTATCCTCTGTTCGTTGATAAATTACTGTGGCTTCTGGTTAATAATCAAACCTGAGCCTGATGTTTACAAAGACATTAACAGAAAACAAATCACATACCAATTTCATAACCAAGTGAGGGAGCCTATTTTCCTTGACAGAAAACCCTACTAGCCACTCACAAAAAGGGTCTCGTCATTTCTAGCAGAAACAAAATCAAGAGCATCTATCTTGGGCAGCAAATGTCAAGCGAAAGTAAATTAACTAGCAACAATATTTGTTGTTGAAGATTTGGAGTAAATTAACTAGCAACAATAGTATCACATAATGTATGTTTATGATTGTACATTTTTGTAATTATACCTTGAATATGAGAACCGAACAACCACTGAGATGAATTAGGGACAAAGTTTTTAATTAATTGTTTCAAATCAAATCTTGTTTAATTTTGATTACAGATTGCCTATACTACCGAGAGTCATTCGACTACCTTTCTTATTTGTTTTTATTTTAATATTCATTGCGTTCAGTAGTATTAGCGAATTGTTTGCATACCATTCACCATCATATTTGCATTCATTCCTTGTGAATACGATACCGGACTCACCGGTTTTATTACTTATCAATACCCTACACTTGGGATAAGTACACATACTTTTGTGTCGGTCAGCAGGACAAAAATCCCTCTTTTATTACAAATTAATGACTACGTTACCAAGAGGAACGCAACAGGAAGGAGCGAATAGCACAAAAGCTGGATCAAATTGCAAAACATGATGAAACTCTGGAACTATTTGGGTCGCATGGGAATCCCTTTTGAAATTAAAACTCTACAAAAAGAGCGTTTGAAGAAAAGGAGGCAACAAATGTTTAGAGCAACATTGATTCTGGGTTCTCGATGTAACCTTTGAACGCTTTCAACCACTCGGCACCAATTGCACCTAAATACAGGGGGTGATGAATTAACCACATAACATCAAATCAAAGTTGAAAAAGTAGTTAAAATTACAAAATAATGCAGCAGAGATGCTTACCATCTATAACACGGTGATCACAGCTCAGTGTAACCGACATGAATGAAGCAAAATTGAATTGATCGGGACCCGAACCAGGAATAACCCGCTTTTGAGCTGCTCAGCAGAAATGAAAGAGGAAGATATGAAACATAAAATGATGAGTTTGCCACGAACGAACAAAAAAAAAAAGGTATATCAAGTCCCATCTTACCAGATCCAACAGCAAGAATGCCAGATTGAGGAGGATTAATGATGGCGCAAAATTGCTTGATACCAAATGGCCCTCCCAAATTCGATACAGTAAATGTGCCCCCCTGTAAAAGCCCAGTATTCATTGTTACAACATGATACCCTTTTTGAACAGTTGACGTTACGGACAAAAAAGAGAGGCTAAAGTTACTAGCTCAGAAACATAATGTTGACCTCATAATCTTCTGGTTTCAAGCTGTTTTCTTTGGCTTTTTGAGCTAAAAGCTTGACCTCCTCAGCGATTGTAGATAAACCTTTTCTGTCTGCATCCTGCATTCGCCACATAAATTCATATTAAAATTTACAATGAAACACGCAATTCATCAATAAATTGGCTTGTACATATATTAGCTCACCCTAATAACAGGGACATATAGACCATTATCTGTCTGTACTGCGACATTGACATTAACATTCTTATACCTGGATTAGAAGCAAAACAAAGTAGAAAATGTCATATAAAAAAGTAATAAGAACAACGATCAGAATGTCCTTACGACAAACTTACTGGCGGATAAAGTCATCAGTCCATGAACTATTGCACTGAGGAACTCTTCGAAGAGCCATGGCAGCAGCCTGCAGTTATGTTGGAATTCCACTAATCAAAACTTTGGAACAGCAAAGCCAATGGCACAAACTTTTCAGAATCAAGGTCCCGATGATGATATATATAATACAAAAGGCAGTAGAAAGAAGCTGTAATTTCAGGACAAGTCCCTTTCCTTGAGTACTTGGTTTCACTAATTGTAATTACAATATAATGCACAATTATCTACCACACAAAACAGAAAATTCGCATTTTAATCACCAATTAAAAAACAATATCTCCCAGATAGTTCAGTATTCCATGGAATGTGACAATTGCTTCTGAGAATTAGGTACAAGCATTCTCACATACCTTAATCACAAGATCATTGATGGATATCCGTTTCCCTCCAGAGGCCTCTTGTAATGCATTGAGTTGGGCCCTCAAACTGCAAACAAAGTAATGGTTAAAATAATTACAACTAATCAAATAAGAGCTTGAATTTTTAAGAGAACACATTACTTACTCCATAAGTTTATCAACACATGTATCCACGGTCAAATAGTAGTGAGGAATACTTTGCTTTGAGAATAATAACCGTGAAGCAGTGATCTGTTAATGTTATACCAGAAATCGCCATCAGAACTTTTGACTGGGAATAATAAAGAATGGACATAAAGATTGATAATTGGTTTGTAACATAAGGATGGTGCAAGTTGTCTGTCTTCGCTTAGTGAAAATTAAATAAGGGGGGAACTACATTAGAACCAAAAAAAAGGCAAAGCTTGAAGAATGATGAAACCATCACCTAAGCAACTTGTGATTTGGGATATAATGTTGAGAGTTCGATACTGGCTACAGACATACCATGATTCCTGATATTACCTTTCTTATTTGAGAATGAGGTATGTCTACGTAATCTAATGCTGAAGCTGTTGCATCCTTAGCTCTAGGCATCGTAGCTGGAGCTTCCTTCCCACGAGAAGCTGGGTAGCAGCAGACAGTTTCCAAAAATAAAAAAGCAAAAGAGTATTACATAACAAAAAGGAGATGGAAAAACAGGACAATAAAAGTTTAGCAGTTGCATGGCAGAGCAAACATTTTTAAAAAAAATAAATAACAGTAGTGGATGCTAAAATAGGCATAGTAAAAGATTAAAGAATGGCATCAATCCTCCAATAAATTATGAACAACATACCCAAGTAATCTTCAATGTCACCCTTTATAATGCTTCCATCAGGACCTGTTCCTTTGATGCTCGAGAGAGAGACCTATATTCATAAGCAAAGGAATCAATAACAAGTACATCAGGCTTGGGTCGACCTCAACATTTGTGTCGTATGATTGCAACCAGAAGGGGGAAATGTCAAAAGCATTTTTTATTACGCACGTTGTGTTCTTCAGCTATTTTCCTTGCTAGAGGACTAGCAAAAATGCGATCTCCAGCAGGAGTTGGACTGGCCTGAGAAATTTTTGGTTCTGGTGAGTGGATTGGTTCCTCAACTGCCTCCTTCTTAGGTGGAGGGGTAGATGGCTCTTCAGCTTTACTAGTGCCGCCATCAGATGCTGAAGGGCTGTAATCTTTGAACTTTGGAATGTCTTCCTCCTCTTCAACAGTAATAGCAATTACCTACAGAAGAACAGAAGCATTTTATCAGAAGGAACAGATAAAACATAGAAACATTAATACATACCATCGAAAAAATAACAACGGTACACAACAACAAAAGGCCAAGAGCACTGCCCTCAAATATTATATGAACAAAAGCAAAGGAGAAAAAGTGCACAAACTATTCCCCTAAAGCAAAGATAAAATAAAATCAATACCTCACCAACTTTGATATCTTTTGACCCATCACCCCTTATTATCTTGGCAAGATACCCTTCCTCCATGCATTCCATCTCAACAGTTGCTTTATCCTTAAATATATAAATAAAGCTGGAGTCAAAATCATATTATGACATGATAAACAGACATACACTAGCTTTGTTCATTTAATTAAACTTAACAAAAAAACAGCACGAAGAACCTACGGTTTCCACTTCGCAGAGTACTTCGCCGGTGGAAACTTTCTCACCCTCTTTCTTTAGCCATTTTGCTATATTTCCCTGCATTTTGGGAAATGTCACTTAGAAGACCCTGAAAGATTAGGTTCTAACAAGCGTCAGAAGATACATGCCTCAGTCATTGTGGGTGAGAGAGAAGGCATTCCAATCTCTTGGTGGGGCGGAAGGCCTGCAAAAGTTTCAGATAATTGATTACAAGTTAGTGTGAAATCATGCAATAATTTGTAATTAAGGAAAATTATTATAACAAAAATCATTATTGGAATAGGTCATTTTTTTTTCCAGTGAAATTGGAATCCTTAAATTTTTTTAAAAAAATTAAATTGTTTCTTTTCTCCAAGTTCTGCAGAGTTTGGAGAAGAAAAAATTGGAAGGGACATCATAATGCTCCATTTTTCTAATAATTACGTAAATTAATATTTCACGTATTATTTTTTGCGGCTTGCTTCATTAGAGCGCACGCCTTGCACCAAAGGTGATAGACAGTCATTTGCGCCTTGCACCCTTAATAAGACTTCTTAAATCCTCATTCCCCTTTTTTAGCTTGACTTGTTTAAGAAGGATAGCCGAGTTGTAAGCAAACATTAATGAAGAATAGCAGAGTTGTAAGCAAACAGCTTAAGAAAGAACATAGATGCTATCATGCTAACAATGGCAAAAAAAAAACTAATTTCATTAATGCAATTGATATAACAATAGAAAAGAGCTACATAATATTAAATACAAGAGAGACGGTAGAAAAAGAGAGGTGGGCTTTACCAGCAACAATTGAACTTTCAGAAAATTGAGAGTATAAACTAAGCTACAGATAAGAGTAGTACATAGAAAAGGATTAGGGTTTAGAGTTTAGAAGAAGAAAACAGCAATCAAAAACTGCACCTGAACCCGATGAGAATCCTCTTATTAAGCGTGCCTGTGAACTGATGTCATGAAACAAGAAAAATCATTAAACTCCGATCATCAAGAAAAAGAATTGACTTGGGGAATAAAAGGAAGAAACAAGTAAATATACCACAAAAATGTAACGTTAGATAGCGGTCTGGCCATTGCATTTCCCATAACCATTGTCCCTCTTGAAACAGTTTTCTCAAATGAACCTAACGGTGATGCCTATAGAACAAGACATGGAGAGTGTTCACCATCAGTGTCTAACTTAATAAGAACATGATTACTTAATTTGCTAAAGAAACATCAGAAACAAGCATAAATGATTTGTCAAAAATGCACAATGATAGTGCCCATTACAATTATGTATAATAGCATTTCACATTGCATATTGATGATAAATAAGGATTTGGTGGCGATATCTGAACAATAGCTGGATATACATACGGCGCCATTAGCAGCAGTGCTAAGACCCTTTTGTCTTTCCACAGAGGTGTAACCATGCCGACGAACCTTCAATATATCTGTAAAACACGTAATTTTCTTAAAGCAATAAAAAAAAGTAATTAAACATATCAGAACTCTATAAATTAAGCCAAATTCCTTATTTCCATAAAGCAATGCGTATCCTGACTTACAAAACAAGATATGCAAACCAAACACCACTCACCAGGTATAGTCACCATGAATAAGACTAATGCAACCATGAATAAGACTAATGCAATAGGTGTGCCTAGCAAAAAATATGTACATAACAAGCCAAATTCCTTCCAACTCGGTGTCAAAAATTCATGACAGCATTTCAAGAATAAACTGCAGCCTGTGAAATTCATTGATGCGAGATAACCCACTCCCTAACCCCCTAATGGCCTTCAATAATTCTAATGGGTTTGACCATTAAAGTTAAATTCTGTAGATGTCTGTTTGTATTATAATTTTAAATCAGCAGCAGCTTTAACGGATCCGTGATAATTACCATGTAAATTTCAAACAGACATAAAGTGAGACTCATTATCTAACCTGAACCAGATCTACAAGTTTCCAGGAACAAGCCAAGAATTGATATTTGTGTATAGGGGTCCTACAAAAACTACTTGCATATAAACTATGTCAAATATCATTTTACTATTTTGATAGGCCCATTATCCTGTCATGTGAAAGGGCTACATCCTTGTGCGTAACCAAAAACTACGCGTGCAAACTTTTGCACAAACAGATGCCAATTTATATAGATGTAGTTAGAGTAAACGTAATCTATTGCAAAGGAATTTATTAAAGATAAGCTCTATAGATGTAACACAGTAGATTACCAAATAAGTTAAACTCTTGTGCAATTGGATCGTAAAAAGGAAAAAAAAATGCGGAAATCGGAGAGGATTCTTTTTTTATCATTGTTCAATGGAAGGTGATTCAAACCTGCGCCCTTTGGCAGGCTAGGGTTACATTGACCACTTTAAGTAGCTACTCAAATCAGAGACAGTTCTAGCTGACGCGGACACTTCAGCTATAAAAGCAAGAAACGGGAGCCAAAGTATTAAGAGAAAAACTTACCATCTCTCTTGCCAATATAGGTATGGACACCATTAGAAAACCGACGAACCAAAATGGTTTTCTCCTGCCACAGAAACTGAGGAAGATTTTGTACCTGTAAGAGAAAAAGAAAATTCATAAAACTACATTTAGAATAAAAGGAATAAATCCCACAAATTTATACAATAAATGATAAGCTTATGAAGGAGATAACAATATAACGAGCATTCGGATCAAACAAGGGAGTACCCACATTTCTAAATACCAACTGTAACCGGTCATCACAGTTTTTTAACAATAAATGATAAGCTTATGAAGGGGTTAACAATAAAATTGAGTGCTTCGACTTGTACCACACTACAAATATCATCAAATCAATACAGTAAACGCAAATGAATCCAGAATACAAATAATCAAAAAAAAACAAGAAGAAGGAAAGAAGCAAATGACATATATATATTTCATAATCAAACCCAGTATCTGCCATCATCTAATTCCAATACCATCAAAATTGGAAAAAAAAAAAAAAGAAAAGAAAAGGAATCAGACAAGATTTGATGCATGAGTAAACTGGTAAAACAGAAACAGAATCGAATTTCATTTGATCATTACCTTCTTCGAGTGACCGATGATCTGAGATGCGTACGACATACTGATTACCTTCAATGGATTATTCAAAAACAAACCAGAACCAAAACGAAAATGGGAAGCGAATGAACTAGCTAGTGCTCAAAGGTGTAATAAGGGTTTGGGGGAAGTAGAGATCTCGCTTATTACACTTTGCGCAGGCTCGTGCAGACAGCCGTCACAGCCCTAGCAGCCAAAAAATGGAGACTTTTAATTTGCGTTTTTTTTTTTATTTCTTATTGTTTATTGACCTTTTTGCCCATCCTAACTTTTCAGTTTTTTTCTTTTTCAAAAAAATCCAATTAAGAATTTTTTTTTAATGGAAAAAAATTAATAAAGAATTTATGTAGATGCTTATTTTCACAGTAAATGGATTTCAAAGGATTTAATTTTGTGGAACAAGGAATACGTGATCAAGGGAATAATAAAGAATAAATCTCAAACTTTGTTAAAAAATTATGGATGATTATAATAATTAATTTAAGATAAACAAATAAGAATTTAAGGGTAACAATTGGGGGTTGATTTATAAGTTGACTAAAGGTAGCATGATAAAATAGTTTTTTTTTAGAGATGAAATAGGTTTTTATTAGCTAGACTATTATTTTTTTGAAATAATGAAAAAAAAATATCAATAGTTTTTGCATATCAAAAGTTTGAGATTATGCCCTCTCTAGAAGTCTAGGAAAAAATTATCTAAAAAAATTGAAAATAATTATGTGGAATAGTATATAAAAGTATCAATAGTTTCTCATACAAAAGGTGCTCAATTTCTACTTATGTTAGTTGGAAGGATTATATGTATGTATAATTCCATTCTCAAACACTAATTGTATTAGGATCTTTTCCCAGCGTTCAGTATGATACCAATAATTAAATTATTTTCACATATTTTTTAAATATATAATTGTTTGTAAGAACAATGATATTGTAGAGCTAAATCATTCATTGACTGCATAAAATATATGTGATAATTCTAAAATCACCCTCCATTGGAAAGAAGACACGTGACATGAAGATATCGAGCTGACATACTGACCGATATATTGTATAGGCTCACCCGAGCCTCCAATCAAGATAGAGCCGAGGTGATGAGCCAGAAAAATGACATCCAAGCTATATGGATTAGCCGAGAAGACATCTCAATACTAAACCGAGCAGCATGACCTTGAAAACTTTGGGTGATCGAACATTGAGGGGAACCGAGAGTCCTAAAAAAGACTACTCCGATTATGAAATGGATTAGGATGAGATTCACCCTCCTCAAACTTCACTTAAAAATAAGGAAGATATTTACTCCTACAAAAATTAGAACTCTCTAACTCATAGAAAATGGGGCCTCCACCGCTAGGGTAAAATGGTAAATGATCTTGAACCATGCACTCTTGATAGCTAGATTAGAGAGAGTGCTTCCTGAGGTTAGTCCACTAATAGCATGTGAATAGAGGTGAGCATCAGAGAGGTCCGCTCAAAAACAAATTCGAGGCCTCTATAACTCACCTTTTCTACTATGCATGTCATTTAAGCATATTTGAAGAGACACTTCCTAAGGTTAGTCCAACTAGCAGATATGGCACCAATACGAAGCTACTTTTGTACGCCATGAGTTTAACACCTTTCGTGGGAAGCGACAAAACTTTTCAAAGTAAAAATTGTCAAGACTATAGCTCAGCAACAAATTGATAACAACTTGGGGCAAGTGTTCCTTAGGGGAGAAACCCTTATGGGAATAACCCCGAGCAGAAGAACACTCCAATCAAGCAGGAGCAATTCGCCCAAGTCCTACAATAGGTGCAAAGTCTTAGGTGAAAAGATAAATATACATCAACACCCCATAAGGAGAACTCGACTCCTTTTTAAAATGAGGAGGATAGATGCTCCAACTCAGGCAACCTGTCAAGCCCCATTATGGAGGACCTACAATAAGTATGTCGGAAAGCAGATGGAGGAGATGATGGATCGAAAGATTGCAACCATGTAGAGATGAGCACTTTCGCATACAATTTGTGATAGCTTGCTGACGCTACTGTCACCCGAGCTACAGAAGATTGGGATGCTTGTCCACTTCAAGGTTTCATCATTGAAGAAATATGAAGCGGAGAGTAATCCCTTCAATCATGTCATAGGTTTCAAATCAATAATAGACTTTCAAGGGGCAAATGAGGTAGCTATCTACAAAGCTTTCCTAGTGTCATTGACTGGAATTGTGAGGAATTGGTTATGAACCTGTCTCGTCATAGCATCACTAGCTTTTGGAACTTATCTCAAAAGGTTATGATACAATTTTCTAGTGCAAGAAAGCCGAGAAAGACGAACCTCAACTTGATGACCATAAGATAATATAAGGATTAAACCCTTTGTGCATTCATCGTCAGGTTCACACTAGAATGCTTGGACATCCCAGATTTACAAGTTATAGTAGCCATCGTAGTATTGAGTATAATAATTCACCATAAGGGTTCAGAAATTCCCTTTCTAGGAGGCCACCATATGACATGGATGAGCTCATCTCCATGGTTGAGAAATACATCAAATCGACCGAGATCATTGGCAAAACTCAAGAATACCACATCATCCTCAATCAGAAATAGGAATTCGGATAAGAAAGATTAGTCAGAGAGACAACCACCAGGCAATGGAAAAACACGTGGAAAAAAGGATCATGGAAGAGTCGACTAAGCATAAATGAAGTTTGATGAAATTCCTTGTCCTTGATACACCAACAATATTCTACTCAACACCTTATTATGTAACATCCTAATAGAGATCAGAGATATAGACCTCGTTAAGTGGCCAAATAAGAAAAGAGCTCTATTAGGCAAGATGCCCCAAGATAAGCACTGTAGGTTCCACCAGGATCATGGCCATGATACTACCAATTGTAGACAGCTTAATAATGAAATTGAAAGCCTCTTTAGAATGGGTTATCTCAAATAATTCACTTTCAACAGGGAGGATAAGAGTTTACAAAAGAGAAGATGAGAGTGAAGACCATGTTTTAAGATGATGTGTTCTAACTTCCAAACAAGTGAGTATCCTATGATTTTTCCACCACTATTCATATGGAGGTCACTTTGGAGCGGATAGGACATCAGCTAAGCTTTTGCATAGTGGTTTTGGGACCATATTGATACATGTGATGAGATGAATATTATTGAGGCATTAGGATGATACCACGATAGTCAAATTGCTTATATCCTAATGTATTTATCCACTAGAAATGTGCAAGCTTTTTTGTTCATTAAATTCATTTACTTGACCTTTAACCCAAAAAATAATTATCTACTCTAATTCTAAGGGATTAGTAAAGCATGCTATGAGATTTTTCATGTGTTGATAGTGTTAATGTATGTTGAGTATGATGATGTAAAGATTCAAGTTTGGGGGAGTTAATGTGTATTTTGGGATTTTGGTGGAGAATAAGTGATGTCAAACATGTGATGTGTCAAAAGAAAAAAAAAATACATATATACATATATATTAAGAAAAGAGAAAAAAAAAGTGAAAAAAGTGAATTACAACACAAATTTAGTAGGTTTGACATTGATTTGAGTGGAAGACAAACAAGTTTATGTACATAATGCAATAAAATTTAAAGTTGTGAAGCATTACTAGAGTACTAAATATTAAGAATGGTGATATGGGCCAACAAGATTATATATGCCCCAAGATGTTATGTCCACTACTAGTTCCTTAGAATTTTTGTTATTTTCATACCACCTTTTCTTTTTACCTTCTCCCATGATCCCATTAGAACCTTGAATAAAGATCTCTTAATTCATGGAGTTATATATATGTTCTTGATAGTGTAAAAAGGGTAGACAAGCAAGCATATGGTACGACTATTTTCTTGAGATTTATTATGTGTAAACATCTTACCACCACTATATTAAGTGAAAAACTTGAGAGTATTCCTTGTGAGAAGTTGAGATTGAGTTTGAATTTCCATTATTTCGATTGAGATGTGTTATGTTAATATTGACCTAATTCTAAGCATATATATTCAAGCATGGTTCTTTGTGAAATTCTTTAGCTAATTACTAGTTTTTAAGACTTATTTAGTGCTTGAGTATGATTGAAAAGATTAGGAGTAGTTTAGTGTGTTCTTTTTTTGTTTTTAATGTTTGTGCATGTCGTTTTAATGTTCACGAGACTACAACTCGCCCACTAGAAACACATAGGGATTTAAAGAGATATGTTCTATGTAAGTGAGTTAGTTTTCTTATATTTATATATTTTTATCTTTATCTTTATCTTTATCTTTATCTGTTTTACTCGAAAATGAGTAAAATTAAGTATGGGTATTTGATAGTGTCATATTTTACATTTTAACTCCTGTTTATACCTCAATTTACACTTATTTTTGTATCTTTTTGTTGAAAATAATCATGGATATTACAAATGTTTTCTTTGTATCAAGACATGGAGATTCAAAGCTCACGAATCAATGTTACCTTAAGCTCATCCTAATCATATAAGGAGAAGATTTTGTAGAGTTTCCTAAAAGACAAAAGGCAAGGTAAAAGTTAATGGACAAAAAGGGAAAAAAAAAACAAATAAGAAGAAAAGAGGAGATGGAGCTGACTTGGAGATAAAATAGTACCTGGAGCTAAAAGAAGACGTGAAGGACCAGGGGCAAGTGGGAGTCGCACGTGAAGGAATAAAAGACAAGTTCTGTCCTAGTCATTTTGGTGCCCAAAACGACATGGTATAGTGGTGCTTTATTGAAAAAAATCACAAAATGAGACGATACTAACATAATTTATATATCAAAAGTGATCAATAAATTTACATGAAAATCTAAGTACAAAACATAAATGTAAAATTTGTTCTTGATACTTTATAAGTAGTACAATTCAGTTCACATGAATTTCAAAAGTTCAATCGATTAGCTCGAAATGATCAAAGGTTGAACCGCATATTTTTAAATAAATAATTTATTTATAAATCATAATAATAATAATAATAGTAATTAGAATTAGATAACCTAATGATTAACACCTGAAAAATTAGGATTAGATATAATAATGATTAATACTTAAAAAATAATTTCATAAATTTATATAATAATAATGATAAATAAATAGTTAGAACTTAAAAGGGAAAGGACAATAAAATAAAATAAAAATAATTATGCTTACATTCATAACTTCATAATTACGTTTACATTCATAACTTCTTTCGAATCTGTCTATTTATGTTCGTGTTCTAGGTTGGAAGCAGGTTGAATTTGAGCAGGATGAGAGCCTTGTATCTTTACCTTTGTTTATTATTGACAAGTGTGTTCAATGTATTGTTGTCTCAAGGGTTTTGATTGTCAACAAACTTTACACATCTTAGTGTTGTGTTTGTCGGTCCTTAAATCAAAGTTATTTCCTTCTAATAATATAAAAAAATAGAGAGACGATGAGGTGCGTGGAAATTTGAAGAAACTTTTTTAGGACATCAATGAAAGTGTAGGTATCAATCAAGGTCTTGAACAAGAGTTCAATATTTTTACAAAAACCAATTACTATTGTCTCAGCCATCATAATGCTGAGTTGGCACGCTGACATGGAAAAAAAGGGGGACCAACTTTAACCCACCTTAACCATAGTTCCTACTCCTTCCTCATAGAACCAAGATTCAACCCCTTCTTCATCTCATCGAACCCAAATTCTGTACATGGGAAAGCTTACCCGATTGAGTTTGCAATCAGCCAACAATCAATTTCTGTACAGGAAAAAGCTTTGTAAAAGCTTTATTTATTTATTTATTTTTTATTTTTTATTTATTTTTGATGACAATGGCATTTTACTCCGAAATTAGTAGCTTTTGAGCAATGTCACTGGGTGTGCAAATCACATGTTACAGCTTACTTGTTCTTGGTTTTTTAGTTTCTTTACATGTCAGTATCAGAGCAAATCGGTGTATAGTTGTTATAGTTGGGCAGTGGGAATCTCTACTATTGCATCATTTTTGTTTCTCTATCTTACATTGGTTTAGACATGTTGTGGAGTATATGTGATAAATATGAGTCAATTTTTATGACTGGTGTGTATAAGAGTGAAAAAAATGGCTAACATGAGCCAATCTTACACAAGTTCAGACAAGTTTTAATGTCTACTGTTAGCAGAGTGATAAAAATGAGCCAAATTTATCCTACAGGTTGTTTACTGATTTGTTGCGTTATCCAGTTGAATCATTTCAAAGTTAACAAGTATAAAGTTTAGAACTTGCTATTTCAGCACATTCAGTTGATCTACTGAAACACAATTGATAATCTATGTCTAACAACGAAACACTAATATATAATACAACAAATCTTGAAAATCTTCAAACCTTAAGGAATTTACGTCTTATATTCGTGAGGATGAACGATTCTTCAAACGACCTTGAGACCCAAGTTTAAGTTATTAAATCTTGAGGTTTGATATGGATTTGAGAAGAATAAACAATGGTGATACTGAGGAAGAAGGTTGCAGATAATATGAAGATGATAGTGAGAAAGAGAAGATCTAAAAGAAACAGAGGCAATTTTTAAGAAAATAGTAGTGCTAGGTAGCCCAAGTCTTTTAAACGAAATTTTAAAACGTTTTAACTCTCAAAATACATATTAGATTTAAAAAAAAATTACATATTTAAAATCAGCAAATAAAACTCTTTCTAACAATATCAATTGTCGAAGAGTTTTACCAGGTAAATCTTAATTCCATTGTTTTTTTAATGGAATTTCAAAAACAAATGAAATCAGAACTAAAATAATGAATTCTTCTACACCGTACTTTAAAAAACAATAGAATCTATATTAAAACAATAAATTTTGAATAATGAATTCTGAGATAAAAGAGTGGAAATAAAATTATTCCATTGATTAAATTAATGGAATAAACATTTGGGCTCCCATGGACTACATGTCATTTTCGTTAAGAAAATTGTAGATGATAGGAAAACAATAGTGAGAGAGAGCATATTCAAAAAATTAGGAAATATATGTTATATGAAAGAGCACATATATGTTATATAAATTTTATCTTATTTAGATCTAACTTTAATAATGTATTAAATTTTAATCTAGGGAATTATTGTTACAATATTTTTAATGAAGTCCTTAGAGCAAGTCCAACCCATACCCTATAATGAGAAAAAAGCTAATTTAGGTGAAACTTTTTCATTTAATTGATTCCTACAGGTAACCTATTTCCATACTCAATTTGGTTTTTCTATTTTTGTATAGTAAATCTAGGGTAGATAAAGTTTTCCCTATATTATGACAAATAATTAAAAAATCATATTTCTCTCTCTTCATTCTCTTATTCACGCAATTGATTTCTCTCTCTTCCTTCTTGTGTAAACGAAAACCTTCGGAGACAAAAACGAAAGTGTGAGCCGATCTACTCTTTTTTGCACCGACAACTTGCTCCAACGATCTCTCTGAGGTATATTTCTTCTAATTCTTTTTGTGACCTATATCTTTCATTGTTTTCATTGAAACCCATAACCTAGCGTAATCTATGCAAATATTGCTTTTAAACCCAGATTTGGGTTCTCTGTTTTGGACTCTATTTTGGACAATTATTACACTAGTTTGAGTTTGACATTTGCTATTAGGATGAAAATATTTATTATTTTGGCTTTGGTCTTTGTTTTGCTAGGATTGACGTTTGGGTTTTGGTAATTGTTCTAATGAGATTGTTGTCTCTAATTGGTTTGGTACTGTGGGTAGCCCAGAATTTGTGTTGTGTACCTGTTTTGACTCTCTTTGAGGTTTTACTTGAGCTATTGGTCAAATTCTCCTTGAGATTTTGCTCGAGCTTTTCTTTATGTACCTGTTTTACTATGATTTGGAACCCAAATCCTCTTTGGGGTCAAATTTCTCTTTATGTTTGTCATTGCAAATTTATAATCAATTTGGAACCAGAGATCTTTGTCAAATGAGATCTTTACTAGAGCTAATTGTGTTTTCGTCATATATAACTTAGAATTGTTTTCAAAGTATGATCTCTATGCATGTTTACCACATCTTAAAAAGTGACAATGCAAGTGCAAGAATATAATTTGTATGTTGAAACTGATTGCAGATTATTTAGCATGTATGAATTAGTTCTACAATGCATGAATTTCATTACGATGTGTTGGGTTGATTATGGGGTGCTTGCCCCTACCAAATGTTTCAACTTTCACATTACTTATGTGTTCGGGACATATTTGAATCGTCCCTTGAAACTGTATCTAATGCATTCCATAGTTGTATAATGATATAATCATCATTTTCTATCTACATGTTGATTTTGATAGATTCTCAAATCATGGCTACTTCACTAATATGTTAAGTGGAGGATCAAACATCGATGATCCTTTTGTTACCCAAGAGTATAGTTACTGTGATATGGGTAGTCCTACTATGCCTCCAGTTACAAATACCCCTTCTAATGCTAGGAGGGGTCAACGAGTTCCAACTTTGCAATTGAGGATGACTTGTTGCTAATTTATGCCTACCTTAATACAAGTTTAGTTGTGGTGCATGGAAACCAACAAAAACTAGGAGCCTATTGGGAAAGGATTGACACATACTTCAATGAAAACAAGCAAGGTGAGAATCTACTCTGTTCCAAAGTATCGCTGCAGCATCAATGGGATAGGTTACAAAGAGAAGTGAATAAATTTTGTGGACATTTCGCAAAGATTGAAGCAAGACAATAGATTGGTATTACTGAGCAAGCTATGGTACGAATGTTACTTCTGGCCTTGTTCAATTAATATGTCATATTACTTTTGATATCACTATACCCTTTTTGGACAGATTATGCAGGCTCAACAAATGTTTAAGAGTATGAAAGGTCATTCATTCCAATTCTTACACTGTTGGCATGCATTGAAACATCACCCAAAGTGTATCCTGGATAATTCTTCTAAGAAGGCTGATGTGAGATGTCAAACCACTAAAATTATAGTAATTCAAAACTCAATTTATACTTGCAAGTGCACAAAAATAGAACTTTTGCATAATCCGATCTCATTTCGATAATAAAAAACATCAATTCAAACCAAAAACACAAGCAAAAATGTGTATAATAAGGTGCACATTAAAGGCCAGAAAGAAAACAAAGAATGCAAGTCCACAATCAATCTAGAAGAAGATGAAAGTGTACCCTGCACTTTCGAAGGAACGCCTTTGGCAAAGGTAGGACATAAGTTACTAGTGGGTGGTGTTAGCACTACTTCAACAATGATCATGCTCAAGTTTGATGAAGAATGCACAAAAAGAGAAAGCCAATATGAGCGAGCATTTGTGCAACAACAAGAATTGATCGATATTGAAAAGAAAAAATATCGACCCAAAGAAGCAATGAAAGACGAAAGAATCATGACTATTGACACTGCTAGTATGTCTCCGAGTTTAGCAACCTATTATGGGCATCACAAGGTTGAAATACTAGTTAGACAAAGTCTTGACTCTTGATCGAGTTGTGACTATCCTTAATTTTAGCTTGCTGTTTTGTAGGATACACTATATTAGACATATATCTATATATGTATTCAGTGGGTATTTTTGTAACTAATATACTTTGATATCATTGGACACCAACTGTCCTTAGGCTTTGATATAACTGGACACCAGCTGTCCTTAGGTTATATAAATAAGACAACATTGTATTGAGAGGTTAAGTTTGATAAATATATTAAATCTTCATGGTATCGGAGGCTTCCCTTTAGGGTTTTCTTCTACATGGCTTCCGCCGCCTCATTCTTATCCTCTTCATCAGGTTCCTCCACTATGGCCACCACAGAGGTCAACAGTCCACATCCTTCCAGATCTACAATGCTAACTCCTATTTCCTTCTCTTCTTCACCTGAATTTTCTCTCCCTTCCCTAGCTCAAACCACTTCTTTCCCTCTACCCACTCTTGCTCGATCCCCTATTGGTTATCTTTCTTCCCCACTATCCGCTCCCTCCCTTGGTTTCTCTCCTCTCCCATTCCCAACTTCTCTTTCAACACCTTCATTTGACACTTCCTCTTCTTATATCCCCTCTACCACTTTTTCCCCCAACGTCACTCATATTGTCTCCACAACTTTGGAATCTTCTGATGACTATTCCTTGTGGCGCAGCCAAATCCGTGGTCTGCTTATTCAACATGACTTACTTGGCTTTATTGAAGGAACCATTCCTTGTCCCTCTCCAACTTTGACTTCTATCAACCACCAAGTTGTGCCAAACCCTTCTTATTCTATTTGGCAGCGCACAGACCAGACAGTTCGCAACTGGATTCATGCTACACTCTCTCGTTCGGTGCTTGCTGATGTTCACATGCTCACAACAGCACGAGATTTATGGACTGTCCTCCATCGTCGATATCGTGATATCTCTATGGCTCGGAAACTGGAGCTTCGACAAAAATTCCATAATTTTCGTAAAGACACCAAATCTGCTGAAGTCTACTGTCGAGAACTCAAATTTCTTGCTGATCAACTCCGTGAGCTTGATCTCTCTGTCACAGATACTGATCTTATTGCTCAAGGCTTGGCTCGTTTGACCCTTGATTACAAAGATTTTGTGACAATGATCTCTAATCTTGATAGTGATATTTTATATGAAGACTTCCGACGTCGGCTCATTGCTTATGAAGATCGGCGCTTGCGCATGGAGGATATTACTTCTTCTTCTTCTCTGGATCAAAAAGCCCTTGCTGCCACCAACACCTCATCGGATCAACAACCCTCTTATCGAGGTCGTGGCAATTATCGCCGCGGTGGACGCGGACGCCGTGGCAGAGGCTATAATCCCGCCTATTCTGGTCGCACCAATGTCTCTGGTGGCAGACATCCGGGCTCTTACAATTCTGGTCCAGGAAATTCAGGTTATGGTTCTACTTCTCAGTTTCAGCGACACTCAGGAAACTCATCTTTCCCAGCTGGTATTCTTGGACCCTCCCCTCGTATTGATGTTTGTCAAATCTGTGAGATTCCTGGTCATAAAGCTATTCAGTGTCATCATCGTTATAACTCTGCCTACACCTCCACGGAACTTCCTCGCTCGTTTGTGGCTATGTCTTTTGGTGACTCTGTTGACTCTGTCTGGTATCCTGATTCTGGTGCTTCCACTCATATGACTCCCAATGAAGGTATTTTTCAGAACTCATCTTCTTACACTGGTTCTCAAAAAGTTTTAGTTGGCAATGGACAATTGCTTGATATAAATAAAGTTGGCACAACAACTCTTCACACTCCTGTCAAACCTTTGCTTCTTCACAATGTTTATCATGTGCCTAGTCTTTCCTATAATCTTCTTTCAATCAAAAGACTTTGCCAAGATAATAACTGTGTTGTCTCTTTTGATGGTTCTATGTTTTGTATTAAGGACAAGACAACAGGGATCCCTCTCCTCAAGTGCACCAGTAATGGCGACCTCTACCCTATCAGCTCTAGACTTGTTCAACCTTTTGATTCTGCTCTTGCTGCTACCTCTTCTCTTGCTCCTTCCTGTTCGACTTGGCATCGCCGACTTGGACACCCAAATTCTGCTGTCCTAGATACTCTTCGGCAAACATGCTCAGCTTTGAAAATTCCAAAGTTTTTGGCTTCATGTACATCTTGTTGTATGGGAAAATCTAAACGCCTCCCTTTTCAAGCAACTAACCATTGTACTACTGCCCCATTAGAACTCATTCATTCAGATGTTTGGCAGTCTCCTGTTTCCTCTTTTGTAGGCTATCGGTATTATGTAATTTTTGTGGATGACTATTCTCGTTACTCCTGGCTTTATTTTATGAGATTTAAGTCTGAAGTGTTTCAATGCTTTCGTACTTTTCAGCTCTTAGTTGAAAATCTTTTCAGTCGTAAAATTCAAACTTTTCAAAGTGATGGAGGAAAGGAATTTGACAACAGTGCCTTTCATACTTATTTTGCCTCCATTGGAATTCAATTCCAAAAATCATGTCCTCACACCCCTCAGCAAAATGGCAGGGCCGAACGGAAACATCGTCATATCATTGAAATGGCAAGAACACTACTTATTGACTCCAACTTACCACCTCAATTTTGGGCCGATGCTGTCTCTACCTCTATCTATTTAATCAATCGTCTGCCCACTCCAATTCTTCACAACATTTCCCCTTTTCAACAGCTTTTTCACAAACAGCCCAACTATCTTTTCCTCAAAACTTTTGGTTGTGCTTGTTTTCCTAACCTGAGTCCTACTACCCCACACAAATTATCTCCTAGATCTCTTCCATGCATTTTTTTGGGGTATGCTACAAATTACAAAGGTTACCGTTGCTGGGATCCTCTCACACGTCGGGTCTATATCAGTCGTCATGTTGTCTTTCATGAAAATGAATTTCCCTACTCTACCATCACACACTCTACTTCTTCCTCTTCCCGGTCTGATTCCCCATGTCTCACCTCCACTTATTCTTCATTTGTTCCATCCTTGCCTAATACCAACCAGGCCTTGTTTCCCCCTACCAATCCCTCTCCATCACATCCACTATCCTCTCCTAGTCCCACCTCCTCTCTTCATCATACTATCGCTATGACTAAAACAACGACCACTCCCTCAGCACCTACAATTCCTCCTAATTCTACACATTATTCTCTTCCTTTGGTGCTGCCACCCAATCCACCACCATCATCTGGTCATCCAATGATCACTCGTTCTAAATCTGGAATTTCCAAATCAAAACATCTTCCATCTCTTGCTGCCACTATCAATAGTGTTGAGCCAACTTGTTATAGTAAAGCAGTTAAGGATCCACAGTGGCATAAAGCTATGGTTGAGGAATTTAATGCCTTGCTAGCTAATGACACTTGGTCTCTTGTTCCATTTGATGCCACTAAAAATATTGTGGGATGTAAGTGGATTTTTCGAATTAAATATAACTCCGATGGTTCCATTGAGAGATACAAGGCTCGTTTGGTCGCTCAAGGTTTCCATCAGCGTCCTGGCATTGATTTTCATGACACTTTTAGCCCGGTTGTCAAACCTACAACCATACGACTTGTCCTCTCACTTGCCTTATCGGCAAATTGGATCATTCGTCAATTAGATGTCAAAAATGCCTTCTTACATGGTCATCTTTCTGAGGATGTTTACATGAAACAACCTCCTGGCTTTCTAAATCCCACATTTCCCAATCATCTGTGTAAATTACAAAAAGCCATCTATGGTCTTAAACAAGCTCCTCGAGCTTGGTTTCACCGGTTTAGCACATTTCTCATTTCTCATGGCTTTACTTGTAGCACATTAGACACATCTATGTTCATTTTTCGATCTTCCAAAGATGTTCTTGTGCTTCTATTGTACGTGGATGACATTATCTTAACTGGTAATAATTCTACACTTATTCAGACCTTCATTATCACTCTCTCCACTCACTTCTCCATGAAAGATCTTGGTGATCTTCACTTCTTTCTTGGCATTCAAGCCACTTGTAAGTCTGATGGTATTTTTTTGTGTCAACAAAAGTACCTCTCTAATCTCCTTGATCGTTTTTCTCTAGCTTCTTCTAAGGCAGTCAAAACTCCCATGTTTAGTAAACTTCCTTTATCTTTTTTGGATGGTGAGTTACTTTGTGAGCCTACTGAATATAGAAGTATGGTTGGAGCTCTTCAATACTTAACCATGACCAGACCTGACATTGCTTATTCAGTTAATGTTGTTTCTCAGTTTATGCATGTTCCAAGATCAGCTCACATGCAGGCAGTCAAGCGAATTTTTCGCTATCTCAAAGGCACCCAACATCATGGTTTATACTTGCGCACTTTCAAAACTCCTTCTCTCACAGCCTACACTGATGCGGATTGGGCTGGGTGTCAAGATAGTAGGCGCTCAACCAGTGGGTATGCCGTATTTTTTGGTTCAAATCTCATCTCCTGGAGAGCAAAGAAGCAACCCACCGTGTCCAGGTCATCTACTGAGTCTGAATACCGAGCATTAGCTTATGCTGTGGCTGAGACGATCTGGATACGCCATCTTCTACGTGATTTAGGGGTTTCTCTTCCCCAACCCGTCAAGGTTTTGTGTGACAATATCAGTGCCACTTATCTCACAGCCAATCCTATCTTGCATGAACGCACCAAACACATTAGTGTTGACTACCATTTTGTTCGTGAACGAGTGTTGCAACGTGATATTGTTGTTCGATATGTTCCCTCCCGGGATCAACTTGCATATGTTTTCACCAAAGGCCTTGCTTCATCTCGTTTTATCTCTCTCCGGACCAATCTGTCCATTGTTCCACCCCGTCCAGATTGACGGGGCGTATTAGACATATATCTATATATGTATTCAGTGGGTATTTTTGTAACTAATATACTTTGATATCATTGGACACCAACTGTCCTTAGGCTTTGATATAACTGGACACCAGTTGTCCTTAGGTTATATAAATAAGACAACATTGTATTGAGAGGTTAAGTTTGATAAATATATTAAATCTTCACACTACTTATTTCATGTTTTTTATTTGATCTATTTTGTGACTATGGGAAGAATCGTTTGAACTATGTCCAAGATTAGCCGAATTTTATGCAATGTGGTTTAGTAGAATCTTCTGCATGAAGTTGTTTTTTTCAATTCAAGTATGCTCAAGTGGTGTAGTAGTTAAATTTTTTACATTAAAAATTTACTACTAATACCGCTACTAATACCACTACTAATAGTTTTAGAAGTGAAACACACTAAATTAAGTAGTTCAATACATTAAATTACTAGTTCAATACAACATATGTAATTTAAATTACTAAAGAAATAGAACACACATGAACAGAAAATTAAGTAGTCAAATACAACACTACTACAACATTAACACAAATATTAATATAATTAATCTCCACCATAGAGTTGCCATAGATGTTCACTGAGATCCGTTTGCAACTGAGAATGACCTTGTCTATCTCTCATATGATAATATGTATGAAAGTACTCCAGAGTGTTTGGGATGAGTATATGTGAAACATTTGGTGTTGTGTATCCTTCAATTGTATCATAATTGAAATGGATACTATAATTATCTCTCTCATCCTCAACAATCATATTGTGTAGTATTACACATGCAATCATAATATCTGACAAAGTATCAGTCTCCCAATAAAGTGTCGATCCATGCACGATAGCAAAACGAGATTGAAGTACCCCAAATGCTCGCTCAACATCTTTGCGAGTAAATTCTTGAGATTTAGCAAATGGTTGTCTCTTATTTCCTCACAGAGCTAAAATAATTTTGACAAATGTTGACCATGATACATATATACCATCAGCAAGATAATATCCAATCGAATAATTGTTTCCATTAATTGTGTAGTTGATTGGAGGAGCACAATCTTCTACAAGTTCATTGAATAAAGGAAAGGAATCGTGATAAACCAAAAAAGGCATGCCATATCCAGAGATCTTGTGAAGCAACTGCTTCTAAAATAATGGTCGATTCATGAATATGACCGGTATACTGACCTTGCCAGGTAGTTGGACAATTCTTCCACTTCCAATGCATACAATCAATACTACCCAGCATTCAAGAGAAATCGTGTCTTTCATTCATAGCTAGTAACTTGCTCACATCTTCATTGTTTGGTGATCTTTAATATTGTTCATGAAGTAAAGCAATAATTGCCCGAACAAACCTTTTCATGCTTTCAATGGTAGTGCTTTTGCCAATTCATGCGTAATCATTTACAAAATCAATAGATGTTCCATAAGCAAGCATCCTTAGTGCAGCAGATACCTTTTGAAGAGGAGACAAACCAGGCACGCCGAGAGCATCTCTTTCTAACACAAAATATGGATCAAATCCTTCGACAACAGCTAAAATTCAGAGAAATAAAGAACTATTCATTCGAATCCTCCTTCGAAATAGGTAGGGAGGGTATATGGGTGTTTCACCAAAATAGTCACAATAAAGTCTTTCATGACCTTCAGCTCAACCACGATGAATTACAGCATGACCTGGCATAGAACCACGACGTGCAGCTGGATGCTCTTCTTCCTCCTCCATGATTAAAGTTGTGAGCAAAGAGAAATCATCAGTGATGGCATCGTCCTCCTTGAGTAACATATTAACCAAACGATTATGGCAAGCCATATGAAAAGTTGAAGTTTGCAAGAAAAACGGAGTGAAAATGAGGTTACATTTGAAAGTGAGTGAATATGATAAAACAAATTAGCTTATTTATAGGCAAAAGAAACTTTATTGTGTGAGCTTAAATGTGTGGTGGTGAATAAATGTTTGATTGGAAACTAACAAACTACAACGTGTGGTGGTGAGGAAATATTTGATTGAAATCTGAAATGTGTGGTGGTGAATAAACATGTAAATGGTAGTTGAAATGTGTGGTGATAATTAAATGAAATGTGTGGTGGATGATAAGTATTTGACTGGATATTGATAAGTATGGTGGTGAATGAATGTCTTAATGGTACCTAAAATGTGTGGTGGTGATTAAATGAAATGTGTGGTGGTGAATGAATAATAGTTGAAATGTGGTATCTGAAATAAGTGGTAGCTTAAATAATTAGTATTTAAATATTATTTTTTAAATAAATAATATCGAAATAATTTAAAATTATTCATTTATGATATAAATATTAATTTATATTAATCTATATGACAACATTATTAATGTTAAAACACAATTAGTTGTATTGTTATAATAATTTAAAGTTGAAGGTAGTTAAAGTTAGTTATGTTAGAAAATATTAAAATATTTGATGTGATGATAAAATGGGGTATGTGGTTGGAAGGGTGTTAGAAAATTGATAACCCAAAATAGCTTTTTTACTTAAAATAGGGAAACTATCCACCCAAATTGAGTAATTGGGTTGGACATGCTCTTATTGATTTATAAGACTTGCATGAGGGATTTATTGATAATTTATCATAATAGTATTAGAAACTTAATCAACAAGATAAAAGAAGCGGAGATACGTATGACCAAAGATAATTTGTTTAAAAAGTTTCAAGTTAGAATCGAAGTTTTGGTGGAGAGTTTACTAAAGCTAAACTTAAGAGCAATTGCAATGATACACTTTTCTTGGCCTAGTTAAGCACTTTTGCTGGCTCAGTTGGCTCAAAGTGTACCACAATGATGCACTTTTCTTGGTCCAAATTTGTTGGGACCAACATGGGAGAATGAAATTTGTCATGCCCCATGTTTGCTCTCCACGTGGTCTCACTTCTAATACACTCACATTTACACCAAAAATCAATATTTGGTCCCATATCTATTATACTAAAAATAAAGCCAGTGAATTTGCATCATTGTACCAAACTATTAAATACATCTTGTTGGTCTAGCCACTTCATTAAAATATTCAACCATATCAGCAAAACGTGTGTCCCAAACAAAAAATTATCATTGCATGTGCTATAATTTGAAAAACAAAAGTTATTTTTTAATATGAGATTTCGTACTCAGTATCTTTCAGGTATGTATTGGATAAATTTATACGTGTCAAGTACGCTTGAAACAAAACAAAATAGAAGTATTGGAGTTTTTTCAAATACATTAAAAGAATTTGCATTATTTAATTTAGAAGGTGATTTTTCGTTTTTAGGAAAAAAAAGTTTTAAAAAAACATGCAAGGAATGAATAATTCAAGAAACACAGAGACCAAAAATAATTCGGAGAAAATGAAGGGCATTTCTGGAAAACCAGACGAAAGATTGGCACCAGACCCATACATAGTGGAAAACCTAATTAGACACGGTCGAATATAACAACATTTTATCCTTCAACTCCTCACGGCGCAGATCCGAGGAGTTTGGGATAAACCCTAGTTTCTGTTCCGCTCTCTGAAAACACACAAACCAACTCTCTTTCTCGCGAAAAAAAAATCGATCACTATCAGGTCTTCTTCCATCTCTTTGTCCATTATATTTTTGTTTTGGTTGGATGTGTTTTTCGAGATTCTTTCTGATGTATCTGTGTTTTTTTTCTTAGATTCTTATGATTTGGTCTTTTGGGATCTTGGTTTTTTTGTTTTCTGCTTGATTTGTTTCTGCTATTGTTTATTGTTTTCATTGATTTGCGCTTTGAAGGTTTGTTGAGGATTGTGGGACTAGTTTAGCTGAGTGGGAGCCAGTATTGGAGTAGAAGATCCAGTCTTTTGTTTTTTTTTCTATGTTTGTAGATAAAGCTTAACTTTTGGGAATTAAATCAGATATGGGCTAATGGTTGATTTTAAATCCGGGCTTGTGGATGATTTTCGTATTATTTCATGAAAACATAGGCAGACAAGAGATTGCTTTCTGACTTTTACTGGTTTGCTTTTTATCTTCCTTTAACAGGTTTAAGTTAGAATTTTCGTTTTGGTTATTTTTTGGTGCGTGATAATCTTGTTAGGTGGTAGATTTGATGGTTTTTACGAGACTTGTCAATTGTTCAATAGGAGCAACCTTAAGTACCATATTACATTACCCTTTTCCACCTTTGTTTCTTGTATGCTCTCATAAGTGGACTTCAAGTGGTATTGCCTTGTTTCTTGTATGCTCTCATAAGTGGACTTCAAGTGGTATTGCCTTGTTTCTGTAAGTCTACCAGGTGTATTCTCGATTTTTGTTTACTTGTGTTGGTGAAATTTGGAGGATTAGGTGGTCAAGGAGTATTGGAGTATTCTCCTTCATGTCAGATAGCCATCGAAAAATAGAAGTTAATGCTTGTAGTCCTTTTTTTTTGGTTTGCAAGTTTGGCTCTTCTGTAACATTTTCTCTCTAACAAAATTCTTTGGCCTATTTTGGCCTCTTTTTTGTTTTCCCCTGAGAACAAGGGTCATTTCGGGACAGGAAGTAGAGAAGTATTTGCATTTATAACCTGTGTTTTCTTTTGTAATGTCCTTGAAATCACTAATTATGTTTGCCATTTGTTCTCTCTTTAGAAGATGGTGCTTTTTTTCTTTTTATTATTCGATGGACAATGGCAATTTTATCAATGAAACTGTGAAAACCGAATTAACTTCTGCTCATGATTGACTTGAAATTTTGTCTTTGCCACTGTGTATATTTCCCTTTTATTATCTTGTGCTTCTTAAGACACACTTTATCAGTAGTTAACTGATGCATGCTTTATATGTTCAGTCATGGCAGGATTGGCACCAGAAGGATCACAGTTTGATGCTCGTCAATTTGATAACAGAATGAGTGAACTGTAAGTTTCTCTCTCTCTCTCTCACAGACACACACACACACACAAAAACAAGTTTATCCACTTAACTTCTTATTAGATATGAATTTTTGATCATTGTTTTTTCAAACAATTGATGCAGTCTCTCAACCGATGGACAAGATTTCTTCACATCATATGATGAGGTCTATGACAGTTTTGATGCAATGGGGTTGCTAGAGAACCTCTTGAGAGGCATTTATGCATACGGTAGGTATAGAATGGCTTTCTTTATCATATTTTCTTCTTTTCTTATTGTGCTTAATTAGAGAATGCTGAATACTTTTTTGCTTAATTAGTTGATATGTTAATCTGCGGACGCATGGAGTTTATGTTTAATCAAAGCTCATAATCATTTAACTAATTATCATTTGAGAATTATGCTTTTACGTTCACATACCCTTTCTTTTTTGCGATGTTTTTAGGTGGCTGAACATACTGATTAGCTCTGTAATTGAGTGAATCCTAGATGATTGGCTTTGCCTTTGCTCTCTTATTCTTATTATTTTGTCTCTTTTTTGAAGACACGATAATAATTTTTTGAAAATTTCTGAAGGTTTTGAGAAACCATCTGCAATTCAGCAAAGGGGAATTGTTCCATTCTGCAAGGGTCTGGATGTCATTCAACAAGCTCAGTCTGGAACTGGGAAAACGGCAACTTTCTGCTCTGGTGTTTTGCAGCAACTTGATTATGATGTGATTCAATGCCAGGCTTTGGTTTTGGCACCCACCAGGGAACTTGCGCAACAGATTGAGAAGGTTATGCGAGCACTTGGTGATTATCTTGGCGTGAAGGTTCATGCTTGTGTTGGAGGAACAAGTGTTAGAGAGGATCAACGCATTCTTCAATCTGGTGTGCATGTTGTAGTTGGAACTCCTGGTCGTGTGTTTGACATGCTTCGTAGACAGTCCCTTCGCCCTGATTATATTAAAATGTTTGTGTTGGATGAGGCTGATGAAATGCTTTCAAGAGGTTTCAAGGACCAGGTTTGTCATTTTACTATTGTCTCAAATTTGCTTCTTCCCAGTCTCGAAGAGTTGTTTAAATGCTATTGTATGTTAGGTTTATTTGCGTTTTCATTTATTTTTCTGCTCTAATCATGGTGTTTTGTCCGCCAGATCTATGACATTTTCCAGCTGCTGCCATCAAAAATTCAGGTTGGCGTGTTCTCTGCAACTATGCCACCTGAAGCTTTAGAGATTACAAGGAAGTTTATGAACAAGCCTGTGAGAATTCTGGTAAAGCGTGATGAGCTCACTCTTGAGGGTATCAAGCAATTTCACGTCAATGTTGACAAGGAAGAATGGAAGCTTGAGACTCTTTGTGATCTCTATGAGACTCTGGCCATCACCCAGAGTGTTATTTTTGTGAACACTCGTCGCAAGGTAGATTGGCTGACTGACAAGATGCGAAGCCGTGACCATACTGTCTCAGCTACCCATGGAGATATGGATCAGAACACTCGTGACATTATTATGCGTGAATTCCGTTCTGGCTCTTCTCGTGTTCTCATCACCACCGATCTCTTGGCTCGGGGTATTGACGTGCAGCAAGTCTCCCTGGTCATAAACTACGATTTGCCGACTCAACCAGAAAACTACCTTCACCGTATTGGACGAAGTGGACGTTTTGGAAGAAAAGGTGTTGCAATTAACTTTGTGACAAAGGATGACGAGAGAATGCTGTTTGACATTCAGAAATTCTACAATGTGGTCATCGAGGAGCTCCCATCAAATGTCGCTGATCTCCTCTGAAGAGCTCATTTTAGAATTTTATGGAGGAAGGGGTTTCTTATTTTGCCATCTTATTTTCATATTATTCTTCAAATATATAATGGCAATTTCATTGTATGGGTCCTAATCGAGACATAAGTTTTCCTCCCATTCTTGTGTGGTGGGTTTATGTTATTATTAGATCAAATTTTGTTGCATTAAGGATTTGTACTGATTTTCTTTCCCCTCTTATCTTATGCTTATAAAGAGCAGTTGGGTTTTGAAGCATGGAATTTGTGTCATAGGGTTGAAAAAACCTTTGGAAGTCAGAATTTTGTTATCCCTGAACTTTGAGATTTGATCTCATCTTGCTTCCAACGGTTGCTGGCAATTATGCAATGCCATTGTTGAGTAGTGAAGCTTGATTTGCAATGAGGCTTTGCTTGCTATTTAGATCAATAAGATGATGTCGTTAATTGAGTTTTCTTAAGCATCTATTACTGTAATTAGTTTCATCTTCATATTTTGCTTAAATTCATGTAGTGAATGGGTACAGTTTGTTAGCCATGATGATCACATGATAAATGTTATATTGGCAAAATATATAGGGACGTTTTTTGCTTTTTAGATTAGTTGTTTGTTTCTAAAAAATTTTAATACCAATTTTGTCTTGATGATTTTTTTTTTGTTTTTTGTGGTTGCCTTTTTTTTTATTTAAATATTGACCCCTTTATTTGTTTATTGGGGTTTTTGGATTTGTTATGTTAGTCGGTTGATATTTATATTTGTAGACGATCCATGCGTCAGCAGTAGAGAGGGTTGTAACGACAAACCTCTTTTTGAGATATTGTCCTATTTATTTGTTTATTGGGATTTTGGGATTTGTTATGTTAGTCGGTTCATATTTATATTTGTAATTGTGGATGTAATTTTTTAGACGATCTACGCATTAGCAGCAGAGAGGGTTGTGATGCAACGGCGAACCTCCTGACACCTATAAGAACAAAATGAATGGGCGGCCCTTGATGGTCGGGGACACTCCGACCCTCAAGTTAGTGTCTATTCTCAAGAGTTTCATTGCAGAGTGTACTACGTGCCTTAGGTTGACCTTAGTCTCCTTTATATAGAGATCAACTGGTGCTCCTTTATATAGAGGTCGACTGGTGATAAAGATGAGACTTTTTTTTTGGCTACTGAGCTTATCCTCCATACCGACGTGGTAAGATCAAACGTCTAATTTGAAATATCGTGACGTCTTTGAAAGTTAGGTTGTGATTTATCTTGGGGCTGGAAATTATATTTTCTCACCTCTTTATTTATATTAGATTTATGGTTACTTCCAGAAAGCTCTGGTACATAGATTTTTATTTTTTTTTCCATGTGACACGTGATATGCTGACTAAGCATCACTTATTCTTTTTCATCCACAATAATATAAAGATATAAAGATGGGACCCAAGTTATCAACTAGTCTATATGGTAAGTTGAGTACTCACTCTCCCAACTCTAAGGAGCCATGGGTTCTAGCAATGAGGGAGGTGAAGATAGTAAATTATCCTGAAATAAATGTGTATGGAGTTGATGGACGTAGATGCGTGGATCAGAGTCGTGGCCTTGCCTAATTCGGAACGCACAATACCTGAGTGTGGGTTGGATGCGTCCACAGGCCCTGAAAAATCCCCACATTAAAAGGCATCTTTGAAAAAAAAAAGATCAAAAGATTGAATCTATCATTATAATAAAAATAAGTCCTACATTTGTTTTTTTTCTTAGTATATGCCTAGTCCGGAATACACAATACCTGAATGTGGGTTGGATGAATCCCCAAGCCTAGAGAATTCCCCACAGTAAAAGGCTTCTTTGAAAAAAAAAAGAGATAAAAAGGTTGAATCTACCATTATAATAAAAATAAATCCTACATTTGTTTTTTTTTAGTATACCTAACTTCAAGGGAACATTACATGAGCATAAAGGGCCAGCAGACATGATTGTTTGATGGCAGTGATGGGAGGAGGAGGTGACCTGGTCAAACTTCTTCTGCCTATTTTAATAATATGCCATTATTTCGCCCTCTAAGGTCCAAACGTCAAATCAAATAAATTCTTTTTTGTATAAATCAAATAATTAGTTCCTTCAACTATTTCCACCGACTTACAAATTATCATTTTTCAGATAAAGTTTGATAAATATAATTGATCTCGTCCAAAAAACTTGCTCGGTTTTATTTACATATCAAGATGATCAAACGAGCTACTAGGAAGTAATTGCTCGTCTAATCTTTGGTTACCCACACAAGAGACATATGAGCTATGGAGGCTCCGAATTGGTTCTTGAGGAAAACTTTCTGACGTTCAAGTTAGTACATGCATTGACATAGAGTTGAGAGAGTTCTCATATTCCCTTTGCTAGTAATCAAGATTACTGAATACTAAGACTTAATTTTCTACTTTGTAAGTAATGGTTTCTTCCTCTCATAGTATAGGGTATTTTCTGGTTTCAGCAATAACTATCTAATATGTTTGGTGTATATTATATTTTTTTTAGTGTCATCAATAATATTGATGTTAGTGCTTAGTGTATGATGCATGCTTTTAACACTATATTTTTATTGTTTTTAAATCTTTTATCTCGTTTGACCAAACCATGATAAACAGGTTTAACTTGATTCTTGCTTGAATTTTAAGCTTTGACGTTGAGCCAACACTTTTATTAAAGCCTAAACCAAAATCCTAGACGATGAAAGTGTATGGTTTAGAAGATTGAATTTGAAGTTTGAGAAAACTTAATCAATTGATTAACTAAATCTTTTGTTACTGAAAGATACTTAAAATTTTATTTTTGTCATCGAAAGAATTTGAAGTTGATGCACCTAGACAACGGATCTATGTACAGAATAGATGATATGGATGATAATTTAGGAATTTTCATTAGCCGCTTGATCCAAAAGGTATGGGTATGATTTTGTCATTTGCACATATATATTTTTTTCTTAAAATTTTATTTCCACTTTGGCAATTGTCATGCCACATAAACAACAAAACAATTTCATTTAATAGTCAAAGTAACATGTCGATGGGTATATATGGGTAAAGCCCATCGCTTACTATTAACAAGTCTCTTTCCTAATATAGTGAGTTGGGCTTCAGCCTGTAGTAACTAGGCTAAGGAGGAATAAAGTCGTGTGGGATCTATACATTCACGGAATACGCTTAACCCAAAGTGGATAATATTGTTGGCATATATGAGAGTGGATTTTTTGAAATCTTATTCGTGGAACATAATAAATTATCATTAAAAACTCACTACATGAACTTGGTTTTTATAAATTATCATTAAAAACTCTCTAGAAGAACTTAGTTTTCACTCCAATGTATATTAGCACATGTCCATTGAAGACCAGTCAAAAAACAAAATGTCAACTTCTAGCTGCCCCATTCATTCAAGACTCCAAAGTCCAAAGCATTAACAACAAAAGTTGAATTGGTCCAAAAAGACCCAAGTAGGCCACAAAATTACGTTTAGCAATTTAGCCATGAAAAAACCCGAACAAAAAGACATCAAACAAGGCAGCTTTAGCCTTTATCTGACTTTTATTTATTTTCCAAATTTAAGGAGAAAACAAAGGAAATCAATGACAATAAATTAGTAATAGTACTAATTGATAGGAACATAAACATCATCATTCGTCACCGCCCACATAGACAAAGCAAAAGAAAGGAAAAACCCAATACAAAGCAAAGAAATAGAGACCGTCTTTTTCATCTTTTTTACTCTCAATTTTGTAACCCCCAATTCTTGAATCCCCCGGAACTTTTGTGGGATTTTCTCTTCCGCTGTTTTCATGGAGGATTTCAGATCCAAGTCATGCAGGGATGGGGGGATGCAAATGGAGGTCTATTATGGAGGCAGGGGGGCTGCTGCTGCTGCTGCTGCTGGACCTACCAGTATGCAGGACCTGAGGTGCTACAGTGCAAGCTATGGTCAACCAAATCAAGTTGGGAAGGAAGTGAAGTTGAAGAAAAGCAAAAGCACATTTGGGTCTTCTTCTTCTTCTTCTGCAAAAGCATGGAGTCTGAGTGATCCTGAGCTGCAGAGGAAGAAGAGAGTTGCTGGGTATAAGATTTATGGTGTGGAAGGCAAAATGAAGGGATCTTTTAGGAAGAGTTTTAGGTGGATCAAGGACACTTATACCCAAGTTGTCTATGGATGGAGGTGATAAATGGGTTTTTCCTCTTCCTTTTCTTTTTGAGTTTTAAATAAAGTTTGAATCTTGGTGTGTTATTAATTATGTGAATTGAAATCAAAATCTTGAAAATCTTTGAGCTTTATTAAATTCTTACACTTATATAGTTGTTGATTGTGACTTGTTCTTGTTTGGGTGCTGATTAGAGGACCAAAATCTATGACTGCATAATCTTAAGATCTGTCTACAGATTTAGTAGGGTTTGGAATAGAATCATTTTCTTCAAAAATGATCCAACATTTGCCCCTTTCTGTGACCTGGAACTCTGATGGTTATGGTTTGTTATATCAGTGGACTTGTTATTTCTTGATCCCTCATTTTGGTAGATCAAGTTAGCTACTTCTGCTGTTTCTACTTGAGTTTGAGTTCAATTATCAGAAATGCATGAATCAATCTTGCATTTATTTGATTGTGGACATACATACTGAGTTGGAACAATTGGATGATGGAGAAGTCTGTCTGGCTCTGAAACCCACAAATTCAAAGCGGTATGTGAAGGGAATTGATAGAGAGTAGTTCCATATTTGGAGTGAAGCAAATGAAAGAAATTGGATCATCTTCCAAAAGTTTCCTCTCTTCTCCCAGGGCATATTGAGTATGTTACTAGTCTTACACCTGTTTTACCTATTTCATTCCAGTTTCCCTGGATAAATTGATTCTGGAATTTCACTAAACAGAACGGAATTCCTTTAATTTTAGCTACTTGACTTGAAAGCAAGATCAACAGGTATGGCTTTCATTGCCTGGGATCAATTTTACAGGCAAATATTAAGCATTTTCTTGAGGTAGCTTCCTCTAATTTGCAGAGAAACCTGTTTCTTACCATGATGGTAACCCGTTCATCATTGATCATCAACTCAAATTCCTCCAGCAAACAAAATGCTTGGCATTGTGCATGAGAATTGTTTACATTTACACTCCGAGCATCTGTCGATTGCATGAGCATTGTGCACGAGAATTGTTTACATTTACACTCCGAGCATCTGCTGTACGATTTTAAATACTTAGTTGGATGGGATTAACTTGGCTTGTCAAGTGTCAACCTACTAGTCATGTTTCACAAAAGCAACCAATACCAAACACATTCAAAACAGTTTGCTGCAGTGAAGTTGTACAAAACATGTCAATCTCATACATGGTGATTGGTGAAGTGCAGCTGACCATTCATGTAATTATGACTAAAACTTGATCTAAAACTCAGAAAAATGAAAAGACCAAAATAAATTTCCTATTACCTCTGGAAAAGAAAACTTTACCATGTTAGGAATGATGCATGTGTATATATTGACTAACTCTTACAATCTGTAACTCTCGAATCTCATGTATAGTGTACATACATACAACACCCCTAATGCTTTGTGTGTGATGATTCCAACTTCTCAGCCAAATCTCCCTTACAAAATAAGTAGAGACTAAGAAATGAATCATAAAAGAAGGGCCATGGTATAAAATTGCAAACTGGCCCAAAAACCCTATGAAACTGGAAAGTGGAAACAATGGACAACTACTACTTCGTTAGGACTCGGGACGAGCACTTTTGGACAACTATGCTTGACTGCATCTTCTGCAGTCTCCCTCTCAACTGTCTGATCTTCGCGTCCACCCTAGCTGTTAACCCAATCTTGGTTTCTTGTCGTGCCTTGGACGACTCCCGAGTCCACATACGGTAATCCTCAACGTCCTTCCTGCAGTACTTAATTTCTTGGATGATATGATGATCCAATGGATTCAAACATCTCTGGTAGGATATATGGGCCAGATATGGGATATTGCAAGCAACTGTTACCAAGAGTGTGGTTATCCAATAGACAGGTGCTGGAGCCAGAACTTCAACAAGGATTTTGTAGGCATACCCAGTAGCGATAACCCCATAGAGTGCCAGAAACAAGTACCATGACGCAATGCTTCCCCATATAAAGACATGCTGGATCCAAGTGAAGTGGCTCATTGTAAGTGCAATCTGGCAGTTGACTGTAGAGATGATGCAAGTGAACATAGTAGCACCCACCACAGCCATATCAGCAGTTTGGCCTCCGGCTCGGAAGGAATGATTATAGAAGATGATAATATTGAGGAAGAAAATGACGAGGGAGGTATAGAGACCATTGACCATCCACCCAAGTATCCTATACCAGTCAAAAAACAAATTTCTAGGCCCTTGTTGATATAGTGCAGGGAACTGCAAGAGAAACAATATACTCACAGTTGCATGGTCTTGATTAATTTAGAGTAAGAAATACTATATATTATATGCAAGTCTTAGATTATAGGCTATAGCTAACCAGAATGAGATAAAAACATTGCAGAAGTAATGATGAGACCTACCTGTAAGCAGACCTCAGAAGAAACATCTTGCTCAAAAACTCCAAGTGAGATGACCGGCAATGAGGTAAGAACAACATTAAACAATAGCATGTACCAGTCATCATAAACTGATTGCCCAGAGAAGCCCGTGAATGCCTCGAAGTAGAACAGAGTAAGACCAAATGCTATATTTTTGTAAAAGAAATAGCAAATCTGGAAGCAAAACATCCTGGTTAAAATAATAATTAGAAATGAAACCATGACACATTTTCTTGTGATGCTTGTATCAACATGGTGCAGTGAATGCAACCTTGTAATGTATGTAAGGAAAAAGAAAGAATTGACCAAGGGTTTTTGACATTACCATCTGGGCGATTCTCTTGTAGCACCAGTGTCCATGAACCACCAGTAATCTTTCCAGAAATCGAAACTGAGCGATAGCAAAGTCACTAGCCATCACAGCCTGAAACAGATACATGATTTCTGTGAGTTGCGGAGATTACCAGAAGCATGCATCTAAGAAGAAAAATGGTTGCAGTTCTTAAGACATCTCAAGATTTAACAAGACGAAAACTACAAACTGGTCACAACTATATGACATCAAAAAGGAAAAGTAACAAAATTAATGAAGTCAGGCACAAAATGAGACATTGAACCATCACACTCACTTATCTCCGGCATTGTAAAGTAATAATTCACACTGAAGCCTTGTCACATCTCTCTTGCTTAAAGAAGGCTAAGTTTCATACTATGAAAATCTAAAGAGAGAAGAGAGCGATTCGGTTTTTTAAAAAACAATTGAGAAACATAACATATTCCTATAATGACAAAAATCACAAGGTGAAACAGAAGAGAGAGAGAAAGCTCTGAGAAGTTCCACCTTTGAATACATTCTATAGGTGTGATTCTCTACATAAAAAATTAAAAAAAAAACCCAACAAAACTGGTCTAAAATCTGGTACTCTGGTATAATACCAGGAAAGTTGGAAGTTATTCAAGTTTTATATTCTAGTCTAACCCGAAAAAGTTAAAAACAAAGAGAGGCCTCAACACCAAAATTCCAAACCAAGCTGCCTTTCAAGCAAATTTAGGGTAAAAAGGAAGTGATTTGTGGTCCCTTTTTCCAACGCAATCAAAATAGGAAACTCATGAGGTTTCGGCCACTTTGACAACTAAGTTTTCCAAGTGATCATCATTGAAAAAAATGGTTTACTAAGAAATATCTGTAAACAAATAAATGCGACAATGCTTTTTTCTAGGATTTTATGCTGAAGGGACATCCAGGAATGTCCAACCTGCATACCCTCGACCCCACTGATTCCAACACCAATGTCAGCTTCTTGAATCATTCCAACATCATTTGCTCCATCACCAACCGCTAATGTGGTCTTCCCAGTTCCTTCTTTTACCAGCCTTGTAACCTGGTGCGTTAGAGTTGAAGGGATGAACACAGATCAATATTAGAAACAAACATATAATGTAACACATGAGTAGAAATCTTTGAAGCTCAAACACTGGAAAGACAGAAAAATATATAGTTTTCTACAATATAAGAAACTAAATTTATATACAATATTCGTGTATTTCCTACCAGTGCCTTCTGCTTGGGAGAGACACGACAGCATATGACAGATGCACATTTAACCGCTAATCGCAAAAACTGATGCTTCACATCATCCTCCAAAGTATATGTTAGGGTTTTGCCATCAATAATTAATGCAAATGCAGCATGTGGATCCTTTTCTTGATAGATCATTTGCAATTCATTGGAGATTTGCAGCAAAATGTTCTCTTTTACAGCCTGTTCGGTAACAAAAAGAAATGCAGTCTACATCAAGTGAAATCAATTTCCTGAAAACCAAATCCGAACCTTCACAAAAGTAATATACCTCTTTAGAGTCTGAATTCATTGCTGTTATGCAAATCTGCTTCATGCCTTGTCGAAGCAGACTACAAGAGAATCTGCATGAAGCCAAAAAAAAAGAAGAAGGTTTAATCAGAATCTTTGACATAGTAACTTCAAAAAAGGTTTGGACAAACTTCTCAAACCAACCCTATGTTGATTGCAGTTTCCATCTTATCCCCTGTCAAAACCCAAATCTTGAGACCAGCTTGTGCAAGTTTATCTATGCACTGGGGTACCTAAAAATCAGAGAAATGAAAATAGTTCAAGTAATCTAAAAGGACAGCATCTTCATTAACAACTTTAAGACATTGGAAATATATACCCCTTTTTGTAATTTGTCCTCAACAGCAGTAGCACCGACAAGAATCAAATCCCTTTCCATCATATCTGATACATGCTCGAGCATTGCCTCTCGATCAGCCCCAATTGAAGTTTTTGCTTTATGGAACTCATTGTTCCAAGCAGTATATTCAGTCTCATCAAGCTCTCGGTAAGCTAGGACTAATGTACGCAACCCAGCTTCTCCATATTCATTCAGATGCCTTGTAGTAGCCTCCTCGTAAATTCTTTTGTTCTTAGAGAGCCGATCAAAAATGATGCTGTAAAATTCAAGAATGGTTGCCAAGTGATGACCTATAAAAGGCATTAATGGCTAGTCCTCACAAGAACTTCAGTTAACACATAAAAGTCCCTCAACATTACATGGTCTAAATATTCTATTTCCACATAGATTATCATATGTTTAACCATCATTATGCCTAAAAGTTTTTATGTGAAAATGTTCATCAGAGGCATTACCTGTCAGCGCCTTTGCACAGAAGAAGAATCTGCCCACCCTCATCCTGCACAATTACAGACATTCGCTTTCTTTTGCTGGTAAAATCCAATAAATTTAAAATTTTGAACTCTCTGCAAGAATCCAAGAGGCAATAAGATGAAAAAGATTTAGAGCACTACATCAGCAAATTTAGCAAAGGTTTCACTGATATACTTACCTTTCAACAGGCTTTCCTGAATGAGCATACTTTTCACGAATAAAAACACTTGATTGAGTTCTTTTGAAAAACTCAAAACCGAATTCTCTTGCTGCAACAAGAAAAGCGCCTTCATCGGGTGACTCTGCTTCATAAGTTAAGCAGCCATTTGCTTCATTCAGCTCAGGAATTGCAGTGTGACAAAGTGCTAATATCCAAAAAAATAATTTAAGTACATCCACATTGGGCTCCTTCAACCAATTTCCATCCATAACACGGCTGTCTTCAAAACTAAAGCCTTTTATGGCCATTTTCCAATCCTTTTCATCCTTAGAAGTGATGACAGTCTCCAACTCAATTTCTGATAATCCATTATTTTCCCTCAAATCTTTTCGGTCTCCTCTGTTCCTGGTGACATTGGATACTTCAGGATCATGCTCTTCCATAGCCATCTGTTTTGCTGCCGCGCGTTCAACTTCACTGGAACGCGTGCCATACTGAGTACCAGCAATGGAGCACTTCAAAAAGTCCATCTGATTGCAAGTCAGAGTGCCAGTTTTGTCAGATAAGATTGTATCAACTTGGCCCAACTCCTCATTCAAGTTTGAAGTCCGTGCTTCAGCAGGAGTCCCAGTCTCCTCATCATACATATGTATGTCTTGGTTTATAAAAGTGGCCTGCAGAACTTTTACGACCTCAATTGAGACATAGAGTGAGATAGGTATAAGATACCCATAAAGGATGAGAGCAGTGACCAGATGTGCAAGTCCGGACAAGGCAGGCTTTTGGGGATTAAATGTATAGTCAGTATCCTGAGGTTGTAAGTACCACCAATCTGGTGCATCGAATTTTATCTTTGCAGTATAGCCTATAGAACTGATCACTGAAATAAACAGGAGGAGGGTGAAAAGGACATAAATGATGTAATCCATTTTTCTTTCTATCCTGCTACGTTTTGAAGGTGAGTTTGTAGAATTTTGCATGACTTTGCTATCATGGCCAGTGAATATTACCACCCCATACACAAAAGCAGTATTCCTGAGTTTGGAATCTCTTAGGAGGATTTGACTAGGATCAAGAGGATAAACCTGACGATCGTACTCAAAATTCCCAATGAAAGTATAGAGGCTTGGGTTTGGATCCTCACATGTTATTTTCCCCATGAAATCCTTGAAAGACTCATCCTCATCCAAAGGTAAGGTAACCTCCAAAGATCTTTTTACCTTCAAATTTGTTTCCCCATCCAAGTTCATCGTCTCCACATAGCAGATCCCATCCTCATAACTTGACGACAAAAGAAGCAAGTCTGCTGGAAAAAATTGATCCTTTTCCACTTTTACCACATCACCGACCCGAATATGCTTCCATGGCTTATAACCAAAGACACCATCTCCTCTATGAATAAAAACCTTCTGAGCATTAATTTTAACATCCTGCATAAACCTACGCCAATCTTCCAAAGCTTCCTTTGCCATGCTAAGGCCTACAACAAACGCTAGAGGAGCGACCATGGTGACATAATTGAAAGGCGAGACAGGAGTAACTGAAAGTATCGCAGCTAATAGGAAATACAAATTTGCAACCCGTCGAAATTGCTCAAAGAGAGCCTTTGGCAAGAATGTGATGACATTATACTTGGTGGTGGATATATAGTTAGAGCGATACTTCAAAGGCTTTCTCTGGTGCATATGAGACTGGTTGCAATGGACAATTCGTGAGTACCCAGGGCCATTGATTGAATGTGGCTCTGCAGTCTCAACTGTACTCGGCCTAACACATGAAAATGTATAGAGATGGCTCCTTCGCAGCCTTGCCCTTATCCTACCTCTAGCCATCTCTTAAGTTTCAATCCCAAATATTATAAATGGCCAAAAGCCGGCAGCGGTCAACGCCAAATTCAGCATTCAGTGTCCATATTATTGGTGCCTTCTCATCTGAAAACTCCTATTATAAGCCCTAAGAACAGCCACAAAAGTAAAGTGGAACATTGGTACAAAGAAATACTATATTTTGGGAGTTTCAGAATGTAATAACATCATTATGATTGAAAACCAATATTATGATACCCAATTTACACTAAAAGGGATCATTTCAAATCCCCTCATCCAAATATGATTTAAAATTTTCGGGAAACCATTAGATTTAGAGAAAATAAACAGAATTCAAAAAAAAAAGAAAAGAAAGAAAGATGAAAAAGTGACAAAGATAGGAACAATCATACCTTGATTCCTTCGAAATAAATAAATAAATCCGCACAATTAGCAGCTGAAACTACGAAACAATCTGCGTAAAAGAGAGAAAGAAATCAAACATTCTCCACAAGAACCAAGAAAAAGATCAATGGAATCGACAAAGCCAACACAAGAAAAAAATAAAAAAGAAAACCTGGAATCAGGAGTCTCGTCCATCTTAGACACAAATCAAGAACAAGAAGCCATTCCCGGAGTGTGAAGCGGAGCTGGAAGAGATCACAAAAGAGGAACAACAATGGCAAGGACGGAGGGAAGGAGGGAAGAAAGAACAAATATAGAGAAGGACAGGGGTTTAGGACAGAGATGTGTGAAAATTTTCTCTGTTTCTGCGAATAAAATCACAAATCAGAAAGAGTCAATGCAGGAATTTCCGGGGGGCCCTCTTCTCTTCTCTGCTCTCTATTCTATATTTATAGTTTTAGTTGTATATTAAATTATTAATGAATAATAATTAAATACTTGCAAAACAAGTATTGCGTGGATTTGAGGAAGGTATGTCCGTCCCTGTACCGTGTTTGGGATTTGTATCTGTCTATCTTACTATTGAATTAATATTACAAAGTATGACCTGGCAGAGAAGACCTTCTCCTTCTCCTTCCAATTGGAGCTGCTAGAGCGAGCGAACGAACCTGCCCACTCCAGCCGTTGTGTGGGTCCCACCTACCGTCTCCCTTCTTCTGGGTCAGGTCAGTGTCCGATTCAACAGTCTTACCCGCTTTTTACGTCGCAACTTGTAACAATATTTTTTTTGTTTATATGTACAAAAGTGGGCCCACTTTTGAAATAATTTATATTTAATTAAACTAATTATTTTATAAAAAATATTTTCACAATAATATAATAAATTTTATAATAAAAATTACAAAAATCAGAAAATAGAATATTAATATATTATAAAGTTTAACATAATATTTTTATTCAAGTTAACATTACCTTTTAGTTCGCTAAACAATTTACATTGTATTTCATGGATTAGGTGAATCCGTAATTAGTTTCAAATTGTAGAGTCTACAATTGAAATCCAATGGCTTGAGAGATGTGCCACATCATACTACATTTTTGTTTTTTCATTTTTAAAATTTGTATGACTTTTTCTTCACCATTGAATATGAATTGTAGACTCTAGAGAATTGCGGAGCCCCAAATCCATATTTCATAGCTTTATTACAATTTTTTTTTTCCATAACTTATAAGTTAATTGTTAAAAATCAATTCAATCGTTTTACCAAACGTAACCTAAACCCTAAACCCTAAACACTAAAAAAAATAAGGGAAAAAATTCCTTTGGAATGATTGATTTACGTGCTTCTGAAATCACAATCATTAGATGTTCTCTTCTCCTTTTTTGATTCTTGCTGGATAGGGTAAGATATAAGATCGTATGGTTGTGAATCAACGAATAAAATTGATAAGTTGTGGGATCCACATTATGCTTTCCCACAAATCCAATCAAATGTCAATCAAGACTAAACAAGTTTAACAACAACTCTTTTTCAAGAAAAATAAATAAATTATGTTATTGTGTTTCAGGCTTTCAGCTGAACATTTGTTTTGTATACATCTTTGAACACACTTTGGCCAATGATGTTAGCAACTCAACTAATTAGTGTATTCTCATAACGAGCATAACGGGAATGTGTTGTGTCATTTATAGTGGGAGCAATGCTACAGACTCTCAATTTATAATTATTATTTTATCATCAATTCATTTGACATATATGATAATCATTGATTATACACATATATAGGGCCTTTTAATATCTAACACTTTCACATGGATTGAGGGTAAAATATGGATCATAAATTGAGAGTTTCAAGCAGAAAATAATCACAATTACAAATTGTGTGTCTCTAAATATAGTGTAATTTTTGGAGTATGAGTATGATGTATTTGTTGTGGCCCACACTATGGGTTCTGAAGCAACCGGCTTGAAAAACAATGAAGTCGCCACCAATTGATTTTTAGGATGCAATTGGACATCCATTTTGGTCTACGAGAAAAATGGGTAAGGGGGTCTATTGAGCGTGGGGAAGGTGTTAGACACCCCACAACTCCCGAAAACGGTTACCTTCAACAATGTTTTCCTATTTGGCTCTACTTTGATTTGAGGAATGATTGTATGTCCAAAATGTTTTAATGAGTTTTCCATATGCCTGGAAAATCATGTATTATCAAATGAGTGGAAATATTCCATTAATGTTAGACCAAGATTTGACTTTAAAAATCTTATTTTTATGGGTTTTGATAAAAAAGAAGGAAAAAAGGTGCACGGGATCACTACGGCCATTCCCGGCTTGGCCGAAAACGTTTTAAAAAACTCCACTTGAAGTGGTCTTTGATAAAAAAAGGGTGCACGGGATCACTACGGCCATTCCCGGTTTGGCCGAAAACATTTAATAAAAAATTCCACTTGAAGTGGTTCTGGATAAAAAGATGCACGGGATCACTACCGCCATTCCCGGCTTGGCCGAAAACATTTAATAAAAAATTCCACTTGAAGTGGTTGTTGAAATAAAAAGGTGCACGGGATCACTACGGCCATTCCCGGCTTGGCCGAAAACGTTTTACTTGGTCTTTGATGAAAAAGTCCATATCGGAGTGGGTTTTGATGTTTTGAATGATTTGGAAAAAAGGCTATTTAGATAGGAACATTGGAATGGGTTTTGATGGTTTTGGAGAAGAGATTTTTGGGAACTTGGTTGATGCACCAAAAAGGCCCACAATCAATGAAAAAGGTTCAATTCAAGCCTTACTCACAATTATATTCTTCATGAGAAAAGAAAGAATCCATTTAAGGCCCATCGGACGGGCCAAATATCTTTAAACCCCCTTTGGGTCCTTAAATAAATTCTCCTAATCCCTAAAAACATATTTGCTTTCCGGGTCCACGAAATCCAAATGTTTTGGATGAATGCCGATGGAACCCCAATATCTTGAAGGCTCCTTGGTATTTAAACAAAACATAAAGGTTCCATAAGTTAATCTTGGTGTGTTTATTAAGGTGAGACGGCTTGGATTAATTCTAATGACTAACGCGTTGCATTCATTTTCATTGCATTCAAACAATTCTAGCATACATCTAAGCATCATGGCATAGTGTGAGAGATCAAAGTCCTAAGCATGCATCCTAATGCAATCATCATTCACAAAAATCATTTCCTAATGTCTATATGCTTCTAGCATCCTAGAATATCATGTATGCATTTTCTATTTTACATCCACTATTTTTGTTACACTATTACAAGACTTACACTTTACAATTATACATGACAAATAATAAAATGTATAAAAATCCAATTTCACCCGAGAGGCCCATTGCTTCAATCCAGCCCAAATCCTCTAAGTATTCCCTTCGGCCAAAGTGGGATCAAACCCGGTCCAAATCCAACAAGCAATCACACAAAAAATGGGGTCAAATATAATATCAAACCAAATCCATATTTAAAGATTCATTTACACATATAAACATATCCAATATAATACACAATCATCACCAACCCATGTATACCTCCCTATACATATATAAACACATGTACAAATATACACATAAACCTACGGTATATACACACAAACAGATCCATATATACACGTACAACATATATAGACAGAATGTATATATATACACAAGGACATAATATTTACACACAAATATATACACTATATGTATATGCACACAAAGAAATCTGTACACATATAACACATATATTTATGCACAGACACGATATATATGTACTCACTCGGACACAATGTATATATATATAAACGCACCACGTATACACAAACCGCATATACATACACACACACTATATATATATGTATATACACATAAACAAATCTATACATACACACACACTCTGCACACACATATACACACACACCATATACATACCACGCACACCATACATATATATATATATATATACCAGTCATCAAATAAACATATATAAACATCAGCATATATAGACATCAGCATGTATATTAACCAGATATATGCAGTATATTAACATAGCAGATTAACCCGATCAAAGCAACCAAACAGCGGCACAACATATTAAGTTCAAGCATCAACCAGAGAGTATATATCTGCCTTCTCATGAAGAGGACCAGAAGATGCGGAGATAAAAACAGAACATACAACCAGAAGAGATGCTAAGTATGATCAAAGAAACGAAACCAGAAAAGTGACCAAAAATATGTTTAGATTAATGTTATTTCAAAGATGGAACCCGACAAATACACGAATAGAACTAGGAGAACAAAAACAAGAAGTGGAATCAAATCAAAGGGTAAGCTCATTACCACCTTCTCAGATCAACGACACTGGTGGAAGCAAAATCCTCTTCTTCTCCCGATTCTCCCTTTCTCTTCTACTCCCGGTTCTCCTTTTCCCTTTGTGTGTTGTGCGGCTCTCACTATTGTTGGCCCCTTTTTCTTTGTTTTTTTTTGTGCGGCTCCCCCTCTCTCCCACCATCTCTCTTTCTTTTATACCATATCCCTATAAAACCCTATTTCATCATTTTACCAAAATGTCCCCCCAAACCCTATTTATTTTCTCCTAAGAAACTAATATTTTGGTATTTTCCAATGTTTTTGCAAAAGCCTTAAAGGTGTCACCTTTCCTTTTTAAAGGTTTTATTTATTATTTTATTTAATTCTCCTATTTTTTAGATATTTCCTAGGGTTTTGTTGTATTGGGTTTGGGTTTGAATTTTTATGGGCTTATGACCCAAGAAATGAGCTTTAGGATTTTCGCATGTTTGTGGGTTCAAGAAATAGGCTTTGAATTTTTTGTGAGATTACGGGCTCCAGAACGGGCTTTTGAATTATTATTATTATTATTGTATTTTTCAATTTTTTAATTTTTTCTATATATATATTTTTTTGGGCCGGACGAAAACCGGGTACTACAGGTTCGTTTGGTAGACAATTTTGATAGTAACATATATTTTTGTGGTAAAAAATGATAGCAAATATGGTGTCTGAAATGTTGTTAGTGTTTGATTTAACTTTTACTGAAAGCATATATGATGTTAAAATTGTTGTGGGAAATTACATACAGATGTATTATGCATTGGTAACAAATTAAAATAAATAGAAAATAATTTATAATAATAAATTTAATAAAATAAAAATAAAAGTTTAGATATTTTGAAGGGTTGCGGTGGACCTATCTTCGATTTTGATGGGTTATTAAGGTCTACACAGAAGTCTTGAAGGGGCTGGGATCATAAGCAGAGGCAATTGAGGAAGGTTACGGTGGACGCGTGCTTGGTTTCGATGGATCTTGAAAAAGCTTTATCAGCTTAAGTTGTTCTCCGCTGCCCATAGTTTTCTTTTTCACGAACTGATCGGACCTCTAGTTTGAGGTCCTAATATCATCTAATTAGGAGGTTCTAGTGCTTATAGTAATGCATTTGTGTTAAAATAAAGTAATTTTACTCTTTATACATGTTTCCCGTTGGTTTTGCAGGAAATCGGGCATAAATGACTGAATTGATCACCTTTGGAGCTGAAAGAAGAAGCTGGGATTCAGAAAGTGTCCGGACACCCGTCCGGACACCTCAAGTGCCGTCCGGACGCTTTCTTCACAAATTGAGGCAGAGGCTTCAAAGTTGATGTATGCATGAAGTGTCCGGACACCCGTCCGGACACCTACCGCGGAACTGCAATTTTCCTGCACTAGAATTTTAAGGGTATTTGGGGTAACTCATGCTTGTAACCAATGGGGAACGACTTTATAAGGGTAGATAGATAATTTCTATTGTAAAAAGAGGAGAAAACGCTAAGATTGGGTCTTCCTTCTCACAATTCATCTCCTCCAACTTCTTGCCTCCATTGTTTTTCTCTCTCTCTCTCTCTCTAGGATTTTACTTAGTTCTTGTGATCTTGATTGTAAACATTGGTTTTCATCTATAAAATTGATGTTTATTCTCATTATAATGAGTGGCTAAGTTCTCTTTCTAGTTTCTAGTCCCGAACGGTGGGTGCAAGGTTTCGATTACTCAAGGTATGCTCAAAGAATCGTAGCTTCGATTTCTCTCTTTTAATTTCGTGATAGCTGTGTGATTGGATCTATGGGAATGACATATTTGATTGTATTCTTGGATTGTCTAGTCTAGGGATTGCATCTAATGTGTTCGATTGAGAATTGTTAAACCCATTGCATGATTTCCTTAATTAATTGAGTTTTTCATTGCATAGCTATTAATTATGTGTATTGATGATGGAGTTTTGGGTTAATTTAGGAATGTGCATGGGAGAGTTATGGTTAATTGATCTTTGAGTGTGAAACTAGGGTGTTAGCCAAGCCGAGCCCCAAGGGGGAACATTAATCCATAATATTAGGTGCTTATCCCTTTGCGTTCATCGTAGATTAAGAGACCCGATGGCCTACATGCATGAATTGAAGTCTTATATCCCAATTCTCTTTGCATATGCATGATTGATAGTATCACACAATGCATTGTGTATGGTTGTGTGTGTTTGCAATGATACCTTGAGTATGAGAACCGAGTAGCCACCGGGACGGACTAGAGACTAGGTTTTTTTTTAATTAATTGTTTTAAATCCACTTTGTGCTCACTTTGATTACAAAATCGCTTATGCTACCGAGTCATTCGGCCCATTTCTTTTACTTGTTTTTATTTGATATTCATTGTGTTTATTAGTGTTAGCTAGTCATTTGCATATCATTCACTTCAAATTTGCATTGCTTCCTCGTGGATCGATACCGGACTCACCGGTTTATTACTTGACGATACCCTACACTTGGGGTAAGTACACACACACACTTTGGTGTCGGTCAAGTTTTTGGCGCCGTTGCCGGGGAAGCGAGTGTCAAAGAAGGAGCTGGGTGGCTTGTAGACGCTAGCTTTATGCTATTAAACACCATCAAATAAGGAAGGAGCACGGTCACGCTTCTAGGGTAACTTCGTTCCTCCCTTTTACTTGCTTTCTAGTGTAGTTGAATTAGTGTAGTTGCTGAAAAAAAAAAAAAACAAACAAAAAAAAGTTGTGAGAAGAACTTGGCGGATGGGGCTAACTTAGATTCCTGTGGGCGATGGATGCCACCTTGTTTGCTGCTTGGTAGTGATACGTTGTTTGAGAGAGCTTTGCGCATTTTTCTTTCTATCACTACTTGCTACTTCTTGGTGTGTAATTGTTCCTGAGGTTGATTGTCATTCTATTCCTATCTTTGCTCTTGTTCTTGCTTGACATTGTTCTTGGTTGTTTGTTGATTGAAAAATTTGGTGTTACTTGACTTGGTTGGTTGCCATCTTTCGTGTTATTTGATAGCTTTGTTTGCCATCATGTCTCATCTTAGAGATAGTGTTAGTGGGCATGGGTCTAATAGAGATGGGAGAGGTGGTGACATAAATGCGAGTGATGCAGGGAGTGTACGTGGGGGTGATATCAATCTCGATGTATTGCGTCGTCTTTTGCAACGTGTGAACATTGATGAATTGATAAATCCGGCACAAGGGCAAGATGCCCAAAATGTGCCAAATGCCCAAAATTTACCAAATGTTCAAGTTGAGCATGCTTTGCAAAATGCACCTCAACCACTTCAACAAGACGACACGGCACAAATCGCCCCACAAAATGTCTACCAACCTCCCAATATGCCTCCCGCATATCATATACCTCCCCCATACAATTATGTGCATCCCATGTATTATCCAATGCCACAAGTGCCACAATATGCTCCCTTCGGACAAAATTTACATGCACCTCCTCCTGTGGAGTACATTCATGCCCAAGAGCATCGCACTTTGCGGGAGCTTACACATCCCGCAAGGCAAACCCAACCTTCTTGCATCATCATGCCACTGAACCAACAACATGTGAGCCTTAAACCGTCAATGTTCCAAATGATTCCCAAATTCCATGGAATGGAATCGGAACGACCATATTCCCATGTGTGTGATTTTGAATCGGTGTGTACTACTTTTGGTGATGTCACATGCTCACAAGAAATTTTGAGACTCAAACTTTTTCCATTCTCTTTGAAGGATCATGCAAAACAATGGTTTGAGAACTTGCGCCCCCAATCCATTGCGACTTGGGCGGCAATGCAAGAAGAATTTCTCAACAAATATTTTCCTTCCCACCGTACCATCTCTTACCAAACACAAATCATGAATTTTCATTGCAAAGAACATGAAACCTTCTTCCAAGCTTGGGAGAGGTTTAAAGATTTGTTGTTTATGTGCCCTCACCATGGATTTCAAAAATTTCAAATTGTGAATTTTTTCCACAAATCTTTGACTCCATCTTTGAAGAAATTGGTCTCCACCATGACTCAAGGTGATTTTTTGAATAGGGATGCCAATGAAGCATTCACTTTCTTTGATGGGTTGGCGGAGGAATCTCGATCTTGGGAAGCTCCTCCACTAACCCGACATGATGTTGTGCCAAACTCTAGTGGCAAGTTTGTTTTGAATGAAAATGATGATGTGCATGCTAAACTTGCTTTGTTGTCCAAGAAATTGGAGTCCTTAGAGTCACAAAAGGCCCCTATAAATGTGGTTGGTGTTGATGAACAAGTTGCTTGTACTTTGTGTGAAAGTAGGGATCATAGGACGGATGAGTGTAATGCTCTACCGGCTTGTAAGGAAGTCCTATTTGGGCAAGGTTACAATGGGAACAATTCTCAAAACTTTAGAAAGCCCTACCCTACTAATAACCAAGGCAACAATTCTTACAATGAGAATTACCCTTGGAGGAATCATCCAAACTTTGGGTGGAGGAATGATGGGAATGCTCAATCTCAATCACTCCCCCCTCCACCCCAACAACAATTGCCTCCTCCAAGTGTTACACAACCACCTCCACAACCTTACATTCCACCTCCCAAGAGGTCTCTTGAAGACACTCTCAACATTTTCATGCAAGCTCAAATAGGGGAGAATCAAAAGGCCACCAAATTCCAAGAACAGACCAATAGGGCCATTGAGGATATTAAGAGTCAAATCACTAAGGTCACCCAGGCTCTCACCACATATGAGAAGGGTAAATTCCCAGCTCAACCATACCCCAATCCATCCAAACAAGCCAATTTGCTAGAATCTACTAGTGGGGGGGGGGGGGGGGTGAGTGGACATGAACAAGCCCAATCCATCGCATTGTGGATAGACCCATACCAAATGAGAATGTTGATCAAAGTGATGATGTGCAGAATTTTGGTGATAGAGTGGGGAAAAAGGACAAAGGAAATAGTGGAAAGGAAGAGAGTTTGGAGAAATTTGTGCAGGAAAATGATTCACTAGGTGCAAGTGTTCGGACACCTATTTTGGATTGTCCGGACACTTCATCCAGAAATTCAGAAAAATGTGAGAAAATACCAAGAGGAGAAGAGGAGAGTGAGGGGCAATCACATAGGACAAGGGTAGACACATCTAAGGATAGAGAGTGTATCCCAAGGCCACCATTTCCTCACCGCTTAGGGAAGAAAACCAATGAGGCTCTACACAAAGAGATGTTTGAACTTTTCAAACAAGTGAAAGTGAACATACCTCTTTTAGATGCCATCAAACAAGTTCCCTCGTACGCAAAGTTCCTCAAGGATTTGTGTACCGTGAAACGCAAATTGAATGTGAAGGAGAAGGCTTTTCTTACGGAGCAAGCAAGCTCCATCTTACAAGCCACCACTCCACCTAAATATAAGGATCCCGGTTGCCCTACCATTCCAATAGTCATAGGGAACCATAGGATTGAACAAGCATTGTTGGATTTAGGTGCTAGTGTTAATCTCCTTCCATACTCGGTCTATCAACAATTGGGGTTAGGTGAGCTTAAGCCTACAAGAATTACCTTGCAACTAGCCGATAGATCCGTCAAGATTCCTAGAGGAATAGTTGAAGACGTACTAGTTCAAGTGGATGAATTTTACTTCCCGGTTGACTTTGTGGTTTTAGATACTCAACCCCTCCCTAGCTTTAGCAAACCAATTTCGGTCCTTTTAGGTAGACCTTTCCTAGCAACCTCAAATGCTTTGATCAATTGTAGGAATGGTGTCATGGTGCTATCTTTTGGGAATATGACCGTGGAGATGAACATCTTTAATGTGTCTAAGCAAATGGGAGAGTTTGAAGACATTAGGGAAGTAGATTGGATCCATTCATATGTTGAGGAGAACTTCGAGAAAACTCTTGCTAGGGATTCGGTGGAAGGTGTGCTAGCTTTGAGCGAAAAAGGTAGTCAATTTCTAGTTGAGGAAGAGGAAATTAATGAGGTTTTGGAGTCTTTAGCTATCCATAGCATAGGACGATTCAACCCACCTACTGAGGAATTAGAACCTTCCAAGACTAAGCTTGAATCATCTCTAGAGCATCCACCAACACCGGAACGGAAACCCTTACCAAGTGAATTAAAATATGTGTTTTTGGGCGAGAAGGAGTCATACCCCGTTGTGATATCTTCCCTACTTACTTCTCCCCAAGAAGAGAAACTTGTTCAAGTTTTGCAAAGGTATAGAAGAGCAATAGGTTGGACAATTGCTGATTTGAAGGGGATTAGTCCTTTGGTTTGTACTCATAGGATTTACATGGAAGAGGAAGCTAAGCCCGTTAGACAAATGCAAAGACGTTTGAATCCGAACATGAAGGAGGTAGTTAGGGGGGAGGTACTAAAATTGCTTGATGCGGGGATCATTTATCCCATTGCGGATTCCAAATGGGTATCTCCTACCCAAGTGGTCCCCAAAAAGTCCGGAGTTACGGTAGTTACGAATGACAAGAACGAATTGGTGCCCACTCGAATTCAAACCGGGTGGCGTATGTGTATTGACTACCGTAGACTCAATATGGTTACTAGAAAGGACCATTTCCCCTTACCCTTCCTTGACCAAGTCCTTGAGAGAGTAGCGGGTCGAGCCTATTATTGCTTCCTTGATGGGTATTCTGGATATAATCAAATAGAGATTGCCTTAGAAGACCAAGACAAGACCACATTCACATGTCCATTCGGAACTTTTGCTTATAGACGCATGCCTTTTGGGTTATGCAATGCTCCGGCTACCTTTCAAAGGTGCATGATGAGTATCTTTAGTGACATGGTTGAGAAAATTGTGGAGGTCTTTATGGATGATTTCTCGGTTTACGGAGACACCTACGACCAATGCCTTGCTAATTTGGCAAGTGTGTTAAAAAGATGTGAGGAGAGCCACTTGGTTCTCAATTGGGAAAAGTGTCATTTCATGGTGACACATGGAATTGTATTGGGACACATTGTGTCCTCCAAAGGGATAGAGGTTGACAAGGCAAAAATTGAATTAATTCAAAAGTTACCTCCCCCTACATGTGTTAAAGATGTGAGATCTTTTTTGGGACATGCGGGTTTCTATAGAAGGTTTATTAATTCTTTTAGTGCCATTGCCAAACCTTTAAGTAACTTGCTTGCTCAAGATGTCTCTTTTGAATGGACACCACAATGTCAACAAGCTTTTGATGATTTGAAAGGTGCCCTAACCACCACACCCATTATGCAAACTCCCGATTGGAGTATGCCCTTTGAACTCATGTGTGATGCAAGTGATGTGGCGGTTGGGGCGGTCCTAGGACAAAGAAAAGAAAAACATGCTCATGTTATATACTATGCTAGTAAGACTTTGAATGATGCTCAAGTGAATTATACCACTACCGAAAAGGAATTACTAGCTATAGTTTTTGCCTTGGACAAGTTTAGGTCCTATTTGGTTGGCTCGAAAGTCATAATCTTTACCGACCATGCAGCTTTGAAGTATCTACTTTCAAAAGCTGATGCCAAGCCTAGGTTGTTAAGATGGATTCTCTTACTTCAAGAATTTGACCTTGAAATTAAAGATAAGAAAGGAGTGGAGAATGTAGTAGCCGACCATCTCTCTCGACTTCCCGGACAAAATTTGATTTCACATGGCCTACCCATCAATGAGCATTTCCCGGATGAACAACTCCTCCTCACTAATGCCATCTCTTCTAAATTGACTCCATGGTATGCGGACATTGCCAACTTTTTGGTGACCGGAAACATGCCATCTCATTGGAGTACGATTGATAGATCCAAATTTCTTCGCAATGTGCGAAACTTCTTTTGGGATAACCCATATTTGTTCAAGTATTGTTCTGATCAAGTGTTTAGGAGGTGCATTCCCGATAATGAATTTGAAAGTGTCATGGCCTTTTGCCATAAATATGCTTGTGGAGGCCATTTTTCCTCCAAAAAGACCGCAGCCAAAATTCTTCAAAGTGGCTTATATTGGCCTTCTTTGCACAAAGATGTCCATGCTTATTGCCTATCTTGTGACAATTGCCAAAGGCTAGGTAATTTAGGAAAACGTGAGATGATGCCCCTCCAACCTATTAACATTTTGGAAATTTTCGATTGTTGGGCCATTGACTTCATGGGACCCTTCCCTAATTCATTTGGTTATTTGTATATCTTGGTTGGTGTGGATTATGTGTCCAAGTGGGTAGAAGCCATCCCTTCTCGAACAAATGATCACCAAGTTGTGATAAAATTTTTAAAAGAAAACATTTTCTCAAGATTTGGGATGCCTCGAGCCATCATAAGTGATGGTGGGTCTCACTTTTGCAATGCCCCGGTTAGAACTTTGATGAAACGATATGGCATTTTGCACAAAGTTGGCACCCCATATCATCCACAAACAAGTGGCCAAGCGGAATTGGCAAATAGGGAGATTAAACGTATTCTTGAAAAAACGGTTGGTCCCAATAGAAAAGATTGGTCTTCAAAATTGATTGATGCTTTGTGGGCTTACCGTACTGCGTATAAGACTGCCCTTGGAATGTCTCCTTATAGACTTGTCTATGGCAAGGCTTGCCACTTGCCGGTGGAATTGGAGCACAAGGCCTATTGGGCCATTCGCACTTTGAATGACTCCACCGATCAAGTTGGGGGGCATCGCAAACTCCAAATCCAAGAGATTGAGGAGTTGAGGAATGATGCTTTTGAAAATGCTAAAATTGCTAAGCTTAAAATGAAAAGATACCATGACAAGCACATTGTGAGGAAAGTTTTTCATGATGGACAAAAGGTTCTTTTATACAACTCCCGGTTACACTTGTTTCCCGGGAAGTTACGTACCAAATGGACCGGACCTTTTATTATCCGTAAGGTTTCCCCATATGGAAGCATTGACATTGATGATCCTAGGAGTGGAAAAACTTTTAAGGTTAATGGCCAACGTTTGAAACCATACTTGGAAAATTTTAATGAATTGGTCGAAGAATGGGACCTTGTGGATCCCACTCCTTCCTAGTGTGCGTGAAAAGAGTTCTCTTGTAAATATGTAGTGTTAGATTATTTTTTTATTATTCATTTTTGGTGTGTTTTTGTATGTTCACAATGCATTTCACAATTTGTTCTTGCCTTGTTTTCCATTCTTGACATTGGGGACAATGTCTCATTTACGTTGGGGGGTGAGGGAATTGTGAATCCATTGTGAAACTTGCTTTATTTTGGTGTGCTTTTGTGAATATCAAAAATTTGAAAATTTTGAAAAAAAAAAAAAAAAAAAGTCTTGTTGTGTCATGCTTGGATAGTGTGGTTGGTATTAACTTTTCCAGGACATGCTTCGTTTCTCATGATTCCAACCACTTTTGAAGAGTATGGTATGACTTCCTACCCTTTATCTTATTGTGTTGCGCTTTGTTGTTCATACATGCTAGATGGACTTTAGGAGGGGAAGGGTAGAGGCCTTTGGGATTCACTACCAATTTGAATGTTAATTTCTTATTCTTGTTCAAACGTGCAAGTGTAGAGTAGGTTTCTTGATTTCTTTTGTAAAGTTGATACATGCAATTGAGTGGAATAATTGTAATCAATCTATCTTGGGATGATTGGGACCTAGTTTGATATAAACTTGTGTAGTTAAGCAGACATCTTGGCATTGAAGCATTTGTATGACTGCGTTTTTGGATCCTTTTGTCTGAAAAATTACCTTTTTACCCTTCTCATTCCTTTGAGCCATTCTTCATTGATACACATTGGGTTTCGGGTGATGTTTTTCATTGATATTCATTTGACATCTTCTGCGCGTGTTCTTCAGTAGCTTTGCATCCATTACATTTGATTACTGAGAAGTGTGATTTTTGTATTTTGCCACTTGCATGTGAACTTAGGATTGAATGATTCATTAGGTTGAGAGATTTGAGCCTAGCCTATTCATTTGTGAGTGATTATAAGCCTAAATTTCTTTAAGCCTTTTTAGTTCACTTACAAGCCTTGTGTGAACCACTTCCTTAAATATTTCCCACCTTTGGTTGCAAGGTTGAGTAGGAGCTTGAAAAATAAATCAGTAGTGATATTATCCCTCCTTATTATGAAAAAAAATTATGAGGGTTGTTGTATAAATGATGTTTATTCTCAAAAAAAAAAAAAAAAAAAAGGTGTATGCAATAAAGTTAATCCTTTGTGTGTAAAGGATGAGAAGTGTTTGAAATTGTGGTACAATGGAAAGGGTGACAAAAATGAGAGTTTAGCTCACATGTTTGAATTTAACCTTGCAACTTGTTACCTAGATCCAAATTCTTCCTATCTTGTCCCATGACCACATTACAACTCATTTAACCTTTTGATGAATTTGATCCAAGGTAAGCAAGTAAGTTGGTGAATGCATTAATTGCTCTTGTAGGTGATTTCTTTCTCAAAGCTATGCCCATCCAAATTATCTTTTATAAGCACATACATTTAATTCAATTGTGTAAGTCATTCACTTAGCACAATGCTTTCATGTTTTTGTGTACATTTGGGATTGGGAATTTATGAACACCAAAAGGGTCCATAACAAGGTTTTGCTTGTGTGAATATGTTGAGTTGTCTAGTTTGATTGCACATATATTTTTCATAGTATAAAATGTTCTTGGTCATTTTTAAGGGGATTGAGATTGATTTTTCAAAGATTTTGCATGTTTTTGACCAAGCAGGGGAATTGGGGGATTAGCTCTACTTCTTACATGTGAGAACTTAAGAATCATTTATGATGCTTTCAAAGTAATGGTGGATCCCTTGGCAAGTGTTTGTGGGTATCGCTCTGATAAGCCCTCACGAGACTACAACTCGTCCACTAGGGTGACCTAGGGGTTTAAAGGCTTGTTGCATATGCTAAATGCAACCGTGATTCCTACGTTAGTGAGTTAGGTTTTTATTTTTTTTAGGTAGTGTTTGCATTGCTAGGGACTAGCAACGTCTAAGTTGGGGGGTGTGATCGGACCTCTAGTTTGAGGTCCTAATATCATCTAATTAGGAGGTCCTAGTGCTTATAGTAATGCATTTGTGTTAAAATAAAGTAATTTTACTCTTATACATGTTTCCCGTTGGTTTTGAAGGAAATCGGGCATAAATGACTGAATTGATCACCTTTGGAGCTGAAAGAAGAAGCTGGGATTCAGAAAGTGTCCGGACACCTCAAGTGCCGTCCGGACGCTTTCTTCACAAATTGAGGCAGAGGCTTCAAAGTTGATGCATGCATGAAGTGTCCAGACACCTGTCCGGACACCCGTCCGGACACCTGTCCGGACACCCGTCCGGACACCTGTCCGGACACCTACCGCGGAACTGCAATTTTCCTGCATTAGAATTTTAAGGGTATTTGGGGTAACTCATGCTTGTAACCAATGGGGAACGACTTTATAAGGGTAGATAGGTAATTTCTATTGTAAAAAGAGGAGAAAACCCTAAGATTGGGTCTTCCTTCTCACAATTCATCTCCTCCAACTTCTTGCCTCCATTGTTTTTCTCTCTTTTTCTCTCTCTAGGATTTTACTTAGTTCTTGTGATCTTGATTGTAAACATTGGTTTTCATCTATAAAATTGATGTTTATTCTCATTATAATGAGTGGCTAAGTTCTCTTTCTAGTTTCTAGTCCCGAACGGTGGGTGCAAGGTTTCGATTACTCAAGGTATGCTCAAAGAATCGTAGCTTCGATTTCTCTCTTTTAATTTCGTGATAGCTGTGTGATTGGATCTATGGGAATGACATATTTGATTGTATTCTTGGATTGTCTAGTCTAGGGATTGCATCTAATGTGTTCGATTGAGAATTGTTAAACCCATTGCATGATTTCCTTAATTAATTGAGTTTTTCATTGCATAGCTATTAATTATGTGTATTGATGATGGAGTTTTGGGTTAATTTAGGAATGTGCATGGGAGAGTTATGGTTAATTGATCTTTGAGTGTGAAACTAGGGTGTTAGCCAAGCCGAGCCCCAAGGGGGAACATTAATCCATAATATTAGGTGCTTATCCCTTTGCGTTCATCGTAGATTAAGAGACCCGATGGCCTACATGCATGAATTGAAGTCTTATATCCCAATTCTCTTTGCATATGCATGATTGATAGTATCACACAATGCATTGTGTATGGTTGTGTGTGTTTGCAATGATACCTTGAGTATGAGAACCGAGTAGCCACCGGGACGGACTAGAGACTAGGTTTTTTTTAATTAATTGTTTTAAATCCACTTTGTGCTCACTTTGATTACAAAATCGCTTATGCTACCGAGTCATTCGGCCCATTTCTTTTACTTGTTTTTATTTGATATTCATTGTGTTTATTAGTGTTAGCTAGTCATTTGCATATCATTCACTTCAAATTTGCATTGCTTTCTCGTGGATCGATACCAGACTCACCGGTTTATTACTTGACGATACCCTACACTTGGGGTAAGTACACACACACTTTGGTGTCGGTCACGAACCCGCCTCCAAAACGCCATTACATAACGATCAAAGGTCATTGTTGCCTTATAAGTGATAAATTAAGATTCACGTGTTCATGTTCTTTCTCCATTCTTCTAAAAGAAATCTGCATTTCTTCATGCGTGATTTGAGTTTGAATTGACAATATATATGAGTAAGCTATGGTTTGAATTGTATCCATTGTTATCATCATGAGTTTGAAAGGGTATTAACATCAATTCATTTAAAATCAATGGCATAATTGAAAAATGGTGCCTTAATGATTTGAGAATTGTCCAAATTGAGACCATTTGAGAATGGTCATATTATGGTCAAAAAATTATCTCAGAGTTTGGGTCCTGAAATGATCATTTGGTTGAGCTTTGCTATATATGGTTCAAGAACAATGAATTGTTGTATGATATTGTCAACCAAACGGGCATTATAATATTTTTATAATCTTGATGTGTTAGGTCTTTTTTTTTTTACAATATTAGATTTCTTTTTACTCTAATATATTATTTTGTTTCTATAATGGTTTATCATATGAAAAAAAATATATTCTGAAATGAATAAACATAGTGTTAACTTACTAAATTCAAGTCGAACTTTAATATGATATGGAGTTTAGAATGTTTAGCCCAAACACATTGATGTTGTCTCTTATCCTAGGTGGAATGTCTAGTTCTTATAATAACCGGCATATTTGTTATAAATATATACGCTAATACATATGCTATTGATAAAATTATCTACCAAACAAAGCCAATATGTATTCGTTATAAATATATACGCTAGTACTTAAATGAATAAATCTATTTTCACTTAATAGATTAAGTTATCGGATTGAAATAATAATTTAATATGTTGAACATAAGTCAAAAGTTTAATTAAGATTCTTAATGAATGGAAGTCAAGATTATTGATTCAGAACCATTGTTTTTTGTCTTTTTTTTGTTTGTTTAGTCTGGTCGGGTATATCTCGATATAGTTTAGTTTAATCCAGTGTAATCTGGTAGAATCTGATCTTGAGTTTGTAATTTCTTCAAGTGGTTCGGTGTTATCTGGTGTTTGTAAATCCTAGGATGCTTTTATGACGTTAGAATGAACGTTTGATATCATGAAATGAATTGTTGAGTTACTACTTTTCAAAGTAAAAGGTTTAGTTCATTAGCTATGGAAAAAAGATGATTTATTGGATTATAAATACATATTTTTAACTTTTCAACCTTGTAATCAATAGAGAAGATGTTGATCTTATTGTCCAGGTAGGAGAAACTAGAGAAATGATGAGTTTTTTTTTTATCTTAGGGAAGTATCGGTGCAATAGTGAACAGGTTAATAACCTGTTCATTTTATGAACCGTTAGATCTTAAGAGAGATTTGACAATCAGTTAATCTTGTGTATATATATATACACAAGATTTTTCTCTGATACGGGAGCAAGGAGCGGGACTAACTTACGAGACTATTTGTTTGGCCGTTAGATTAATCATACGACACACGTTTTTTCTCTTATTTTTTTTCCTTCTGTCTCACTTCTCTCTCCTCTGACAGTCCCTTTCTCATCAAACCCTTCTCTACAACCTGCAATCGCGACTAAGGAACAGGAGAGAAATCGATCTACCTGATCATCCCTTGATTTGTGCACACTGGAGAAATCGAAGATATATTGAAAAATCAAGATAAACGCTGGAACAGTGACACCCAGAGATTGAGCAGCCCTTGAACACGAACGAGCTGAGCTGAGAGAAATCGAGCAATAGACCAATCTATTCAATGCGCTGGACAGTGGGAAATTGGGGTAATTTCTTATTTTCGTATATCATGTATACAGCTTAGAAGTGTATAATGTTTTGATTATATTATTTGTCGTCTTATGCATTATGAACAATTATTATTTTGGGGTAATCTCAATGTATATGTGGGATAGCTTAGAAGTTCATGAACAATTGTTATTATTTGTCGCACTATGCATTCATGAACACATTTGGGATACTAATTATTTTGCATCTTATAATGTGCTGTGTGGTTGATTACTTCTTTCTTGAATATATTGTCGTGTTGTTACAATATGATTATTGTCCTAATGTAGGATAATTTTTTTCAGTTATGGATGGCATTTCGCATACGGATATGGGTTCTTCATCATCAAATGATGGAAATTATGTGCCTCAAGTAAGGTTTGAACAAATTCCTCAAATTGGGCAAGAATTTGAATCTTTGGATGAAGCCCATAATTTTTACAATGAATATGCAAGGGAAGCTGGATTTAGTACTCGACTGTGGAGTACTAAGAAGAACAATAGTGGCGAAATAATCAGGAGGGAAATGGTTTGCTATAAGCAAAGTTCTCGAAAGAAGGTAGAGTTAAATAATGTTCGTACGAGGAAGCGAGGTATAACTCGAGAAGGATGTAACGTAAAGATTTGCTTTATCAAGTCAGAGTCTAATAAAAAATTCATCGTTTCAATATTTTTCGAGGCACATAATCATGTATTGACAACACCAAGAAAAGTTCATTTGCTACGGTCTCATCGCTCCATGTCTTCTGCCAAGAAGGACTTAACACAACAACTTAGTGCAGCAAATGTGTCAATCAGTCAACAAATTGGTATTTTCGAGGTAGAAGCAGGAGGTATAGAAAATGTTGGTTGTATAGAAAAGGATTTCTACAATGCACGACGCGATGAGGTGAAAATGTATGCTGGACATGATGCTCAAATGTTGTATGAGTATTTTGAATCTCAAAAGGCAAGAAATCCAGAATACTATTTTGCAATCAACATGGATCCTGAAAACAAGATTACTCATTGCTTTTGGGAAGATGTGGAATGTAAAAAGGCATATCAGGTTTTTGGGGATGTAGTCGTCTTCGATACTACTTACAATACAAATCGATATGGTATGATCTTTGTACCCTTTGTGGGGGTCAACCATCATGGACAGACTATACTATTTGCATGTGCATTCCTGAGTGATGAGACGACTGAGTCATTCTTGTGGCTTCTAAAGCAGTTCTTGTCTTGTATGCAAGAAGGGCCTCCCAAAATGATTATCACTGATCAATACCCTGCAATGGGTAAGGCAATAGCTGAAGTATTACCAAACATTGTGCATCGATTTTGTATGTGGCATATTCTGAATAAATTTTCTGAGAAGTTAGACGCAGTGAAATGGAGAGATAATTATCCAAGTTTCCATAAATGCAAATGGAATTCTTCAAGTCCAGAAGAGTTTGAGTTTGGTTGGGCCGAGGTTGTCGATCAAAGTGGGTTGTCTTCAAATGCATGGTTAAAATCAGTGTATGATATTCGTTTCATGTGGATTCCTGCATATGTTAATGACACGTTCTTCGTAGGTATTATAAATTATTCTTACAATACTTCATGTAGTTTTAAAATTTTCACTAACTCTTCGACTTAACATATTGACACTTGTTTTTAAATATAGGTATGTCCTCTAGTCAAAGAGTTGAAAATTGTCACGCATTTTTCAAGTCTTACGTATCAAAAAAAAATACGTTGATGGATTTTGTGGTTCGATTTACCAGAGCTCTAAAACATCAAAGACACCAAGAGCTTATGCTTGACCATAAAGACTAATATGAACAACCCATCACAAAAACTATGTGGCCAATAGAGACGTTCATGACGGAAGTGTATACACACACTATTTTTTACAAAGTTCAAGAGGAGTTGTACCAAAGCATGGCGTATATGGTAACACGTGACTATGAAGGGGAACATATGTGCTACTATAGTGTGGTGAGAGTTGATGGGAGTCAACATAAGGCAAGAAAAGTTTTGGATGACAAGTCGATGCATTGTTTGACTTGTAGTTGTAAGAAATTTGAGTCATATGGTTTTCTATGTCGGCACATATTTGCAACCATGAGCTGTCAAATGCAAGTGCATGCTCCACTGCCAGATATTTATATATTGCGGAGGTGGACCAAATCTGCAAAATGTTCTAATGACAGCGGTGATGGGCAAGGTATTATTGATAGGGCAGTCATCATGAAGCACAATGCAATCCGTAAACTTACTTCCAATATTGTTGATACCTCTATGTTCAATGAAGACACATATAAGCTTACATTCGACAGATTGAATTCTCTTCAAATTGATTTAAATGCATTGACGTTGCAAGATGGAGGACAATCTTCCGCACCTAGTATTGTTCTTTCACAACCTGTCTATAATGAGCCTAACAAGGTTAGGGCAAAAGGATGTGGAAAGAGGCTCAAGAGAGGTAAAGAAATAGCGAGTAACAAAGATAGACGTTGTAATGGTTGCAGGCTAGCGGGACAAAAACATGACAAGAGGAATTGTCCTTATACTCACTTATATTTAGGTACACCTATTCTAATTTATTTCATTTTATTTTATTAAGTTGAACATGAGTAAACTTGACCATTACATGATGTTTTGATGCAGGAATGTCACTAACTGACATGGAGGAAAGCTATTGGAACTGATGATGTAATAACACTAGATGAAGTAGTTTGCCTACTTGACGTATATGCTAGTCAAGTTTTTGCCAAATCAAGGTAAATGGTATGGCATTAGATGATGAGTTACTTCTTGTGGAAATATTATTATCAGATGAATTATATATTCATTGTCTCTTCTTGTGCAAGCAGGTTTTATGCCACAAGAGGAGGTTTTGTTGGCGCTGGATTATCTGCACATGCTTGGAGTTGTCTATAGGGACTTAAAATTTGAATATCTTGTTTTGAACTTGTGATGACTTGAACTTGTAATATATTGATGGTTTTATAATGTAATCACTTGAACTTGAAATTCGTTGAACATGTACATGCCCTTATCATATGAATCTTTCTTATTTTGATATAAAAACATACTTCACTTCACTCAAATGTAAGGCTTTTGTAATAACAGATTAATCTTGCTGGTATATATTTTGGGTTACAAAACAGGTTGCAAACCCATAAATGTAGATGTCTGGACAGGAGCATACCCTGTCCAGATTGAACCTGTAGAATCAGCAACAACACAATCAACCTCTCCAAAGCCAATTATCCAGCAACAAAACAAAAGGATTCCCTAACACAAATCTCCAACAGGAATAAATCAAATTTCTTTTAAATTAGGTACAAACTGAAGAGGGGAAGAATTTATACTATCCTATTTCAGTACAAACAAATAAAGAAATTCTATACTCTTCCATTTATACATTTTCGATTCCGGCGATTGGGTCATCTGGATAGCTCGATTTGGTCTCGATAGAGAGAAATCGCAACTGAGGAGTTGTGATAGGTGAAGGCCTCTGGGTTGTTCCCCTTCTCAAGTCGACCTTATCTTTGACCCAAATCAACCTGAATCGCAAAATGGAGAAATCTGACCCAAATCGTATATCACTATCACTGTCCGTGTTCAAGGGCTGCTCAATCTCTACGTATCACTGTTCCGACGTTTATCTTGATTTTTCAGTATAGCTTCGATTTCTCCGGTGTGCACAAATCAAGGGATGCTCAGGTAGATCAATTTCTCTCCTGTTTTGGGTTGTGATTGCAGGTTGTAGAGAGAGTGTTTGATGAGAGAGGGACTGTGAGAGGAGAGAGATAAGTGAGAAAGAAGGAAACAAAAGGTAGAGAAGGGTTTGATGAGAGAGGAACTATGAGAGGAGAGAGATAAGTGAGACAGAAGGAAACAAAAAGTAGAGAAGGGTTTGATGAGAGAGGGACTGTCAGAGGAGAGAGAAGTGAGACAGAAGGAAAAAAATAAGAGAAAAAACGTGTGTCGTGTGATTAATCTAACGGCCAAACAAATAGTCCCGTAAGTTAGTACCGCTCCTTGCTCTCGTATCATAGAAAATTCGTATATATATATTTAACAAAAACTTCTCTTTATCCTCAAATTGCAAATTTCAACTTTTTGATACAAAACAAAATTTTCAACTTTTTCACCAATCTCTTTACAGATCCAATATTCACTTCCACTAATTGAAGAGATTTGATCAGGAGGGTCTTTCCAATCTCGTCCTTTGCCTCAACCCTCTTTTTGAAGCAGACACTTGCGGGGCTTTGATCAGATAGAACCACTACTACCATAAAAATCGAATCATTACCAAGCCCTATCCTGAGCAAACCCAAAACCAAATCCATGTTGATATTAGTCCAAAGACCTACTTCGATAAATAGATTCAAGAAATGACCGATAGATATAAACAAGAAACTAAACAAATATAGGTCTCCTCGCCCAAGAGCTCCCCGACGAAGACAGAGGAACCAACCCACCTACCGTGGTGGGGCGGCTCCATTTGATAAGAAAGAGATAGAGTACAAGGAGTTAATATTTCTCTTGTATTTTTAATGTGGGAGAGAGAAAAGAGAGGCTGATCTTTCTAAGGATAAAGATAAGTTTTTGTTGTTTTTTAGTTAAAAAGGAAATAAATTAATTGATCTTCAGATCTCTCTCAAAATCTAACGATCTAGAAAGTTAACTGGTTCAATACTACATCGATACCCCTATCATGACATGCGAAATAACCATTAATTGTTATAAACACACATTTAGAGCCCACTCAATATTCAACACTTCTCATTAATTGGGTTAAAAAAAATCACATATGAAGCATCATTCATTAAAGAGAAGACGTGAGTTTGAAGTTTGAACCGACAAGTACTTTGATCCCATTTTTCAACTATTTTGACTAGTCAACTGTCAAAGTGTCATTAATAAAAACTAGTTTGAACTAGCAACCAAAGTGAGGCAAATGAGCTTCTTAAGCACTAACCCATGGAAGTGACAAATGGATAAGCATTAGGACCACACCTTAAATTTAATTGTATGAAGAGTTCTTGGACAAATGATACTAGGTAGTTTGAAGTGCAAAATGACTCCACAAAAACTCAACCAATCACTTAGGAAGGAAAACAAGTAATGATATTGAATAAAATGTCTACATACAATTAATTATTTGATAAAATATCAACTACATATATGAGATTAATGTGCTATAATTCCAACTGCTTCAAAATTTCGTAGAATCCATTCTATGAAATGCTATCCTTCCTGCTATAACAATAGCATTTGTTTCAAGTATTATCCTACGACAAAAAACAAAATTACACTCATTGGGAAATGAACCAAATGGTCAACCCTTGAGAATGGAACCCGGGTCTTGAGCAATAAAAACAAGTGCATAACCACTACACCACACAACGTTCTTTTGCATATTTGTAAACTTATATGTATATATAATAAAGTTTTTATCAAAATCCAGGGGGGCACATGCCCCCCTGAGACCCTTAGTAGCTTCATCCTTGGTCATTGCCTTCTGTATTCATCATGACAATCAACAACTAAACCTATAATAGTTGCCTTTGGCATATCCAAACCTTAGCATGCAACACATGTTAGATGTCTGTGTGATAGCTTCGTTTTTAAAATTTTTCATGGTTCTGATTCCATATTTTTCTTATTGTAATCTTGGTATAGATGGCTGGCTGGCAGGCATTGTTTTCTTCTCTCCCCTATCATGTAATTAGTCGTCTTTATAGTACTTGTAATGTCACATGGTTCATTAGATTTAATATTATCATGGTGTAATAAATTGTATTACTATTGCAGATGGTCTATGGTTGAATAGTTTGTGTGCATGGGTGCAAGTTTATATATGTTTTTCTCTTTTTTAAATGACAAGAACAAGTGTTCAAAAGACTACATATGAATGAGCATGTTGCATATTTTGTTGTGTTTGTGCTAATTCAAAGTATCAATTTAGACTCCCTAAAACATCAACACTATATCGTACGATATCATTGACCTCGCGTGGGTATGTTAGAACTGGAATCAGTCAACAAAGAAACTCGAAAATAGAAGTTTTATATGACACCTAAATGTTGGGAGAATTCTCTTATTTAATTAAAATGTAACAATGGCTATAAATAACTTTACATAAAAAACCAAACAGAAAATAGTAGCCCACGATTAACAATTCTCGAATCGTTGTAATTGACTAAGTCTAGAGCTGAAGAAACAACAATCTTGTCCCTAGACAATAGGGATTATTGACCATGTCTCAGAACAAATCCTTAGAACTAAGAGACCTTAACAACTTTAACATGCTCCCTTAAACTGAATACCAATGATAATCAATTTACACCTGGATAAGAGAGAGCACTTATCAAGTCACGCAATTTCTTGAACACATCAAGCTTCAACAATTTTGTTAAAATATCAACAACTTGCTCTTGAGAAGAACATTGAATCAATTCCACAACTCATTCCTTGGTGAGATCGCGAAGAAAATGAAAGCAAACATCTATATGCTTGCTATGCCCATGCATTACTGGATTCTTGGAAAGTTTAATTGCTGAAACATTATCACAATACACCACTATAACCTTGCATTGATCATGTTTAAGTTGCTGTAGAATCCTCCTCAACCACATTGCTTGACAAGCACTTGATTCAGCCGAAATAAACTCTACTTCAATGGTAGATAAAGTAACCACAGGTTGTTTCTTTGAAGACCAAGACACTACTCCAGAACCCATCATGAACACATACCCCGAAGTGCTCCTTCTATCATCTTGATCTCCTACATAATCACTGTCTGTGTAACCTACTAATTCTTCATCTCCTCCTTTCTTGTAAAACAAACCAAGACTAATAGTTCCCTTCAGATACTTTAGCACCCTTTCTGCTGCTTGCAAATGAATTGTAGTGGAACGTTCCATGTACCTACTGATTAAGCTCACTATGAACATCATGTCGGGGCATGTGACAGTTAGATACATGAGACTTCCTACCATATGTTTGTATAGTGTACTATCAATTCTCACTCCATCTTCATCCTTTACGAGTTTTGAACCAGGAACCAATGGGTTGTGCACAGGATTGCACTGATCCATATTAAATCTTTCCAACACCTCTTGAGTTTATTTTTGTTGGCTGATGAAGATACCATCTGTCTTTTGTGGTATTTCAATACCAAGAAAATAACTCATCTCCCCAAGATTAGTCATCTCAAATTCATCCATCATAGACCGTTTGAACTCTTTAAACATGCTTTCATCACTTCCAGTAAAAATAAGATCGTCAACATAAAGACAAATAATTAACATACCTCCATTCATTGATTTTATGAACAAAGTGTGTTCATATGAACACTTCTTGAATCCTTCTTGCATAAAATAAGATTCGATGTTGCTATACCAAGCTCAAGGAGCTTACTTAAGACCGTATAAAGCTTTCTTAAGCCTGTACACTTTTTGCTCTTGACCCTTTTGTTCATAACCAGGAGGCTGATCAACAAGCACCTCTTCATTTAACTCCCCATGTAGAAAGCTAGACTTGACGTCTAGCTGGTAGAGTGTCCAATTCTTATATGTCGCAAGTGAGATTACAACTCTATAGCATCCAAACGAGCTACGGGTGCAAATACTTTGGCATAGTCTACCCCATACTGCTAACTGTATCCTTTTTCAACTAATCGTGCCTTGTACTTATCCACTTCTCCATTCTTATTGAGTTTTGTTTTAAAAACACATTTCACCCCTATCGTCTTTCCTCCAGGTGATAGCTCAGTCAGTTCCCATGTGTCATTCCTTTCAATGGCTTCAATTTATATATCCATGGCTTGTCTCCATTTTTTACTCTTCACAGCATCTTCGAAATGAATAGGATCAACTTTAGAGAACAAGGCCAATTTAGTCATGTTCACATTCACATCCTCCTCCTCAGAAAGTCCTTCACCACTCATATAATCCCTCATCCATCCTGGTTGTCTCCTCACTCGACCTTCACGTGGTGGGAAGTCATTTGTCAACTCATTTGCAGAGTCATTCTCTATTAAACCACTTTTAGCTGACTCTGCATTTCTCAAAACCTCTTCAATGATGTCAACTGCAGGTTCTTGTTCATTAACACCCTTCTTTGTACCTTCTTCCACTTCTATTGTCCATTCAAGATAAGCCAAAATTGCTTTCTTATGACTGTCATCCCAGTTCCAACTTTTATCCTCAGCAAATACCACATCTCGGCTTACAATGTCCTTTTGAGAAATAGGATCAAATAACTTGTAAGCCTTAGATTCTTCACTTACCCCAAGCAAAATACACTTCAAGCTCTTGTCATCAAGTTTAATCCTTTTGCTGTCAGGTACATGAACATAAGATATGCAGCCAAAAATCCAGAAGTGAGCCACTAATGGTTTAAGACCACTCCATGCTTCTTCTAGAGTCTTGTTCTTTACAGCAAGTGTTGGACTTCTATTTAGAATGTGCACGGTCCAATTTATTGCCTCGGGCCAGAATTTTCTTCTGAGAAAGCATGCTTCTAACCATATTCATGATGGTTCAATTTTTCCTCTCCGCCACCCCATTTTGTTGGGGAGTGTACATAGCCGTCAATTGCCTTCAAATACCATTCTTATGACAAAAATTAGTGAACTCTTGTGATGTAAATTCACCTCCACGATCAGTGCGAAAACTCCGTATGAACATTCCAGTATCCTTTTCAACCCTGGCTTTATACGTTTTAAAGGAAACAAAAGCGTCTGACTTTTCCACCAAAAAATATACCCAAATTTTTCTACTAAAATCATCAATGAAAGTAATAAGGTACCTTTTCTTGCTATTTGAGATAGGACTTATTGGTCCACATATATCAGCATGCACCAAACTGAAGGATCTCCGATGCCTTCCATAAGCTTTCTTTTGGGAATGAATCTCGAGCTTGTCTTCCTACTAAACAATGTGCACATATTTTCAGAGGACCTTTTATCTAAGGCAACCCTTCAACCATCTTCTTTGATGGAGAACTTTAAGACCGTTCTAACTGAGATGCCCATATCGACAATATCAAAGTTGGGATTGATCAATGGTTAATGATGAGAAACACCGTTGCTCCTTTGGTGGATAGCGTGCAAGTACAACAAACATTCTATTGCACGTCATCTCTGTCTCCATAATTATACCTCTCTCAGGATGAAAAATCAAACATTTTCCATGTTGCATGAGCACTTCAGGGCCCCTCTCTTGTAGCTGGCCGAGACTCAGTAGGCTGTTCTTCAACTCTGGAACGTAGAAAACTTTAGTAATTATTTGAGTGATCCCCTTTACCTCGATACGTTCGTTGCCCTTTCCTAGCACAACAAGACTTGTATCATTGCCCAGCTTCACTATTTCTTTGAAGTTGCTATCAAACTCAGAAAACATGTCCTTCTTGCCACACATATGGTTACTACACTTTGAATCCATAAACCATTTGTGATCTCTTTCAGCTTCCTTGATATCCACATATACCATTAATAACATCTCTTCACTTGTCTCTGTGAAATTTACCCTTGATTCTTTTGCTGTCTTAGGACACTCATGACAATTGTAACATTCTAGAGTAGATTTATCAAACCTATCCCTTCATCTACCTCTTCCTTGATAACCACTGCGACCACCACTTCTTCCTCTAGACTAAGCTCTATGAGTGATTTGCAATGCTTGTTTATCCACAGTGCATCGACTCATCCTTTGTTCATGCACCAAAAGGCTGCTATGAATTTCATCAATAGACATAGTGTCTAAATCGTTCGACTCCTCAATAGAACACACAACATAATCAAACTTTGGAGTCATGGACCTCAAAGATTACTACATCAAACATCTTTTTCCCATGGATTCTCATCTTATTGGCTATGGTGTGAGTTCTTCCAAAATACTCGGTCACCGATTCTCCTACCTTCCTGTGCAGCATTTCAAACTCTTTGCGAAGAGCTTGCAACTGGGCACGCTTGACTCCTGTTGTCCCTTCATACTTCTTCTTCAAAGAATCCCAAATATCCTTTGCAGTGTCCTTCTTCAAGATTGTCTCCAAAACTGATCGATCAATAGCCTGGAACAAGTAATTCTTAGTCTTCGGGTCTTTCAGCTTTTGATCTTCAATTGCTTTCTTCTGTCCCTCAGTGAGATCCGTCCCTTCTGCTACTATAGGGATCCCATGTTCCACCGAGCTCCAATATTCCTTGGATCACAGAAAATTCTCCACAAGCATTTACCAGTGATCATAGTGTCCATCAAATTTTGGGATTGCGGGCTGCAAGAAATTGTTCTCAGTTGCCATGTTGCTCCGATACCAAATGTTAGAACTGGAATTAGTCAACAAAGAAACTCGAAAATAGAAGTTTTATATGACAGTTAAATGCTGGGAGAATTCTCTTATTTAATTAAACTGTAATAATAGCTATAAATAGCTTTACATAGAAAACCAAACAGAAAATAGCAGCCCACGATTAACAATCCTAGAATCGTGATAATTGACTAAGCCTAGAACTGAAGAAACAACAAACTTGTCCCTAAACAATAGGGATTATTGACCATGTCTTAGAACTAATCCTTAGAACTAGGAGACATTAACAACTTTAACAGGGTATGTGATTAGTCTTGTCAAATAGCTAATTAAATCTCTTTGAAGATGTTTATCTATATTTAGTTATCAAGTGATAAATTAGAGAAAAAACTTACATTCATTTCTTATTATTATCAATAATAGAGATTTTAACAAATAAATAGATCACCTTTATCTTAACATAAATATGTTTCATGAATTACCCAATTGTCTAAAATAAGGTTTATCTGATTATCAATACATGATAATTTAGGCAGTGCATATGAGATAGGAGTATGTCTAAACACAACCTAATCCATGCGTCTTAAATAATCACCTATGTGATGAATATGGTAAGCTTAGATCCAATCAAAGTAACCTACCACAAGGTTACTTCCCTACAAGTAAATATCATATACACTAGGGTTAAAAATCCTATACATATGTCACTTGTAGATTTATTGAGAGTATACAACAGGGGGTCCCAACATTTGGTAAACTAATATTTCAACACTTCTCTTAAAATACTATGATGATTTTGGTTTTATTTATTTCAAAATTCAAGTTTTATTTAGGCATTAAACTAATTAAAGTAAATGCACAAGTCATCTTTGTTAATTACTTAAATGTCATTGCATCTTATGCGTATACAACTTCCATTAATCATAAGAGAAATTATATTTGCACACCATCAAACTACTAAATTTACACCATCTACTCCAACCTTATAAATTTACACTAAAATTTTATAAGTTTACACCAAAAATTTATTGAGTAGCCCAAAATACCCTTTACATGTAAAATATGAAATATGAATTCATTTTTTATAAGTTGTTGTCTTCAATTTTGCAAGAGATTCTTTTTTCACATCCAAATTCAAGCCATGTTTCCACAATTGAAACTTTGATCTACTCAAAGTGTTAGGAATCGAACAACGATCAAGCAGCGGAATAATAAAAATTTTCGATTCCTAATTTGAGGATCTGTTTAAAACCAGCATTCGTTTATGAGTTTAGAATAGTTACCCTTGTAGCGCGCCTTTCGTACTGTCGAAGCATACAACGAACACAAACTTTCTGATCGTGCCTCTACGGTATCCACACGAATGATGCAATCTTCATGTACGTCTCACGTACACAAACGAAACTCACGAGCCCTCCAGTTGCTAGACCGAAACGAACTTGCCGTCTTCAAATCCGATTTAACACCTTGAATCAGTATAGTGAGCAAAATTGGAGAACTTGTTTCAAAAGACTCTCTGCCTTGTTTTTTTTTGAAAAACTCACGTTCAAAACTTGTATGTTTTCACCAAACCTGTCTCTCAGTAAACATATATATATATATATATCAAAGTCAAAATATCTTAGTCCAACTAGGACCGAAAAGTGCTCACATTAAATATGAAATTCATCTCATGAATTTTACGTTCCGTATTGTTTATCATTCTTAGTGTGCGACCCTATAGGTTCCCGTAATGTTGGTAGTAATTATAAAACCCCATTTTAGAATTACAAGCAGCAAGCGATGTCTAGCAATATATCACTACTACCCAAATTAGGAGAAAGTCAATGTTTCGACTCAACCTTTACCGTGACTAATGTTACCGTGTTGTAAATTCCTTTTATCCTCGATATCTTGATTGAACACGAGACATGGATATGTCACCCTCATATAGCTCAATCAATGTTCCCTAATTCCCGAATAAGCTAATTGAAACAAATGACATTGATATCATTATATCAACTCATTTGAGCATGGCCATGCATTTATCAGCTCTATTCAATCAAGAGGCCTTAGATATCAATCCCGTGTTATGAAAAGGACAAATTCCATCTTGATCACTCACATCCCTCTACATAATTTATTGTACACTCGATCACCACCTTTATAGTCATCTCGTTAAGGGTGACGTTTGACAGTGTCAAAATGAACAATTTCTCATGTTGGGAACAATGGTGATCTCAGGTCGAAGGGCTACAAAACACCAACATCACTATGAAATTATTTATGACATCCATAACACGATCCATGTAATGATTTCATGGTACGTCGGTCCAATACATAAATTCTCCAATTCATGTACCTACGTGTTGACTTAATATCATAATTAATCAAACACATATTAGTCTCTACGTATTATTGTCGTCCCTATTGACAATAATATTTGGCTAAGGACATTTAAGAATATATATATATATTATATTCTAGAGACATTATTACAAAAATTCAGACTACACAGATATAAATAATTACAATAACTAAAAAAAACTTTTATTAATAAAATATTTATGATAATATAATGTGCTAAAGAATCATTATATGATTGACTTTAGTGCGCACTCTCCAACACAAAGATGAACTGTTCTTCCCCAAGTGACCCTCCCAAGAATTTGGACTGGTGGGACAGATTCAAGCCTCTCAACATGAATAAATTGACCCAATTGGATCTTATCACATTCTATTGATGTTGCTGAGCTTGATTTGTATTTGTTTTTTGTATTAAATTGAGTAATTGACGTAATCAGTGAACCATGTCCATTTTTTGTTTTAAAAAAGGGTACAATCCTATGGTTTTTTATTACAAAAATCAGGATGGTGCTGTTGATTATTGATAACAAAATCGGATGGTCATGTTGATTATTAAGAACAAAATCAAGATGGTTGTGTTGATTTATTTTCATTTAAGGATATATTAGACATTTCAATGATGTAAACTTAACAATTTTACTATGTGTAAATAAAATTTCTCTAATCACAAACAACATCAAATTTAAGAGCATCACCAACTAATTTTAACTCAAAACTCAAGCCATTACCTTCACATCAACTTTTTTTTTTTTTGTTTGTCTCTCCCTATTTTTTTAATGCCACGGTCATTTTTTTAATTAATTTGTTTGTCTCTCCCTATCAGGCATGATAGCAAAGGAGAAAAATTACTGTGCAGATGTTCTTGAAAGCAGGAATCTCATGCTGCTCAAATATGAAAGCTGCAAAGAGTTGAGTTGATACAAATGCATTCCCATGGGTAGAACGTGAATGTCAAAAGAAAGGGCAAGACAAGCTGACATTAGAGTAGCACTTGGTTGGAAAACAACAACGAGACTTGCTAATATCAGTTGAGCAACAGTAATAGAAGAGCTGACATGTAATGGGAGATTGGTAAAGGTATAGCATGCCATATTAGGAATTGATACCAAATCAAAATGAGAGATGTTGAGAATGGAGACCTACCAATAAAGGGGCCGCCTGAAAACCCTGTCATGCAATTCAAAGAAACAAAGACAAAAAGAAAACAAAAAGACAAAACCTTATCAAATCAGATTCTTCCTGAACTCAACTCAATATTCAATAAAGGGGGCAACAAAGCAACATCTCACCAATGTTCCAAAAAATAAAAACAGAAACCAAAGAAAACTTGAGCAAACTTAGTACATAGCTTTGCATTAATTACTCAAGGGGATGAAATCCTTTCCAGTCCAACCTTATAATCTTCCACATGCGCAACACTGACATTAAATTTACTAAAAACAGACTGAAGATGTACGATCTTTACATAGGATTTGATGGTTTAAAGAAGCCAAGCTGTATAGGCTCACTAATGTACATTAAGATATTTCATCAACAAAGGTAGATTCAGATGAAGGATATCAAGGAAATTGTTACAATGCCTGGAGAGCCAAAACTTAGCCGTAGAGAATCAAGGCTGACTGAATAGGTTTGTTTAGTCTCTTATCAGAGAAGAATCCATCATTTCTCTGCATCCAAATCAATGAGCAAGATATCATGAATATAAGCATATAACTAGCAAGAACCACCGCGGAAGGAAGCTATTCACCAAAATTTCCCAGTCCAATTACAGTGCAACAACATATGACTGACAGAATTTTGCAATGAAAATTTCAAAATGCAAAGAAGTCATGTTTGAAAATAACACAAATCACAACATGCTCCATGTCACAGTAACATGCTAATTGAAGCAAGCATACATTTTAATCTAGGAGACATTAAAATAGCATATCCTACTCATCCCAGTTAAGACTGGCAGAAATTTCTCTAACATTCCAACTTCATCTGTTTCATTTTCAAGAAGATGACTCGTGACTGTCTGATCTTTTCTTAGGATGGATTGCTTCGGCAATAGCCTCAAATTCTTCCTTCACCCGTTCGAACACACTTGGCCCTTTGACTTCCTCTACCGGGGTGTTCTTATTAATGTCGTCACTCTTTCCATGCGTTTCTTTATGATGCTTTGGTGAATGGATTACAGCTTCAATATCTTCTTTTGCTCTTTCCAGTATGTTTGGTGCTTTTACATCTTTCTCTTCCATAGCATTGACATGAAAGAGTAAGCATAATGTCAGTAAGTTCAGGAAAGTTGACAACCTGGTAAATTTCTAATGAATAAAAATCAAATGAAATGAGCTCATCCACAAAATTCCTCAAAACCCACATGTGGCTCATTCATAACAAGAAGGTAGTGAAGTAATAAATTGACTAAATATTTTTGACTCACATCTAGAATATGAACTTCAAAAACAGAAAAAGAGAAATCAAATTATGCCACAGAGAAATTTTCTTCTCTTTGAAGCTGTGGTTCATCTTGAGAAAAACTAAAAGGCTATGAATTACCATATAGATTCTATCTTTCCAAATTAAAAGAACAGACTAAACAATGGATTTTTCTCCCAATCAAACTAGTATAAATGATCTTTTTCTCAATCAAAAAAACCAAAAGGACTGCGAAATTCCTCAGAAGCCAAAAGCATAAGTGCAGCAATTCGGCTAGTAATAAGCATCGACCGCAAGGAAACAGCTCTCGATGAGGAAACAAGCCAAAACAGACAAATAAACGAAAACCCATTTCACAGAATTCGCAGGCCTACTGCAAAGTGAGGTTTCCAAGAGATTCGATCATTTTTCAATCAAGATCTCAAGATCATTACTAAAAAACTCGAGAACAAAAAATAATACTCATTTACACTTCGAATATCAATCTTATACCAAGAATTTAAAACAATCAGTCATCATTTGTTGTATCCCGAAACTTCAAAGGAAATTAGAGACAGAAAAGTACCTGGAAAATCGATTTTAGGGTCTGGTTGTGGTTCTGCCATTGAAGTTTCTGCCAAGAATGATGATGCGGGGAATGATTATGATTTTTTAGCCCCTTATGCACTTGGACAGCGAGAATTTTCATCCTGGCCGTTGATGTGGGACCCCCTCCGTGGGCTCTGGTCATTGCATGAACGATTTAGATTACACTCACACCAAAAAAACAATATAACAGCGAAACATTGTAGAAGGCTCCACTTGCGAAGCGAACTGCAAAGAGCCATTAATCAAACAGAAATGCTATTAGTCCAGCAAAAGTCGTCCCAGCAATCCCAATGCTGAGGTGGCTCATGACATGGATAAAATATGTGGGTCTCATTTTAACTTAAGTTAACCTCATCTCTCAACCATGGTTTTGATTTAACCTAGCTCCTTAACCAGATCTACTCTCAAACCAGCGCGATCTGCCTCTGCTGATGCCGATGACCCCCCTCAACTGGTTGTAATGTTTTTCATTCACAGATTAACCAAGCCCCTTCTCCTCTCCTCTCTCCCAACGTTGATAGCGACGATCTCCTCACCTCATCATCTCTCTCAATCCAGACGCCAATCTCCTCATCTCTCTCAAACCAGGCGTGCCTCTCTCAACCATGATTAACGCAAACGACCCCCCTTATCTCTGTCTCGTTCTACACAAAAGGTGCTTGCTCTTGACCCAGGCACGCTCTCGTAACCTCGACATCGACCCCCCAACAGGCTGCAACTCGATGCACTTCTCCTTCCTAATACAAGTTAAGTCCCGACTGAAAAGTGTTGCACATATGTGTGAAATATGTTGTATATAAATGTTGTGGTATATTATTGTACTTCTGCATTTCACAGTGCTGGAATTGCTTCCGATGTTGCAACTAGTGCTCTTGTTGGGGAATCTAATGTCTTCACTAATATATCCTCACAAAAAACTTTGCTTAGTAATCTCACATTATTATAGTGATCAAATGCAGATGATTTATTTGATTTTGGAATATGTGGATGCAAAATTATTTGTCAATGTTTTCTATCAAATTATTTGTCATCTGCTTAGGTACATATGTTTGTCACTGTTGAATGAGAAATTGGCTCCATGGGTGATCATTTTGTTGAAAGTTCAGAACGTAAGGATGAAAGCAGAAACGATAAAATGGCACAACTTGATGAACTAGTTCAAGAACCGCAGATTGGCATGGTCTTTAGCACTATAGATGAGATGCTGAATTTTTACAGAAAATTTGGGAAGCAAAAGGGTTTTTCAGTGAAGCGGAGATCATTGAATAAAGATAAAGATGGGATAATAAAATATGTCACATTTACATGTGGACGATCAGGCAAGTTGAAGAGTCAATCAAACAATGCCTTGAAGCCTCGTCCATGTGTGAAGATTGGTTGCAATGCAAGGTTGTGTGGTCGGTTATATCTTGATGGAAAATATGTAGTTAGTCATTTTGAAGACGAGCACAATCATGGTTTGAGTCCAAGTAAAGCTAGGTTTTTTCGGTGTAATCGTGAAATAAGTTCGCATGTTAAAAGGCAGCTTGAAATAAATGATATTGCTAGCATTAGACCAAACAAAAGCCATAATGCACAAGTAATTGGAGCTGGTGGACATGAGAATCTTCCCTTTCTTGAAAAAGATACAAGAAACATGATTGCGAAAGTTAGACGATTTAGGCTTGGTGAAGGAGATGCGAATGCAGTGCAAAGCTATTTTTTGAAGATGCAATCACAGAATGAAGGTTTCTATTCAATGATTGATTGGGATGAGCATGGTCGACTAAAAAATGTATTTTGGGCAGATCCTAGGAGCAGGGCAGCATGTAAGGAATTTGGTGATGTCATTACGTTTGATACTACCTACATACCTTACTAATAAGTATGATATGCCTTTTGCTCCATTTCAATGTTAATTCACAATAACATTAGTTTACTTCCTGAAAAGTACATCATAAAGAGATGGAGAAAAGATGTCCGGAGAGTTCATACACGAATCAAAATCAGTTATGATGGATGGATAACCACACCTGACCAATTGAGATATGAGACTATGATCAGTGCTTTTACTAAAGTGGTAGACTTTGCTGCGGATGACGAAGATCAATACAAAAATGTCATGACTTGGATTGAAGGAGCAAACAGGAATATGTCATTGCAAGTATCTCCTCATTTTGTAACTAAAAATGTACCATTCACCAATGATGCCATCATCAAAAGAGGAAAAGGACGTCCCCCTTGTACAAGGAAGAAACCGATAATGAGGAGGAGAGGAAAAAGGATAGCAAATCTTAATGTCAACAACTTGATGTATACCCTTATGAAATTGTTAAATTAATATTATTATCTCTTATTGCGTGTTATTTAACAATCTGATTTGGTGGGGAATGTTCTTTAACAGGATGTTAATACTCAATCTTCACAAAGACAAACAACAGTCATTCTAACAGAGGTAAGGGGAACAGAAGAGAGTCACGTAGGTTATTCTAATCAAGGACAAGATGGTGGTTTTCTATCTTTACTTAGAAATGCATCAGACGTAAATTTTCTTAAAAAGCTCATTTTAGTGGTATGAATTATCTTGAATGTGAGCTATTTTACTTAATATCATATTGTTTATTTTTCAGGTTGGTGAAACTTCAGGGAGTGGAGGGTATCAGTCACTTGTGGATGGAATTAATGAAGATATGTAGCTTGTTTATCAACTACCTTTGTATTTTTTGAGTAGTAACTTGTTTATCAGTTACCTTGATGAAGACATGTAGCTTTTTTGAGTTGTATTTTTTTAGTTCAATGGGGGTTTATATTGAATATGATTGAATTTGCAAAGTGACTTGCTAAGTTGATGTGTAGCAAATGCCTATTCCAAGAAGGATTGGAATGAATTGGAAAAGATTTTGTTTATTTATGATGTGTCTTTCTGGAACGGTTGGAATGAATTGGTTAAGCTTAAAATAAAGGAAGACAATATACAGAACAAATGGAGCAAATTGGCTCATTCAAAAGAAATCATAGTCATTAAGTGTATTGTTCTTCAATTAGGAACAATCTACAGAACATAGGGAGCAAATTGGCTCATTCAAAAAAAATTATACTCATTGAATGCCATTCTCCATAAAGGAAGACAACCTGCTATACTGCCCAACCTGCAATTGCACAACTTGCTTCACATACAACACCTTTCATCTACTCAGATGGCACTAGTTGAACCAACACAAAATAAGTAATTTTGCCCTCTATTCTATTGGCTTGCACCAACACCACAATATGTCTGAGTGACATGTATGCATTTCTATTGGTTTTTGGTTGAACAATCAGAACTTGTAATCTTCTCAAAATCTTCTCAAAATGATTGCCTGCGCCACCCATGCTATCAGACTCCGTGAGCTCATTCTGCGCCACCCTTGCTATCAGACTCCATGAGCTCATTCTTCTGTGTAGAGCGAAAATTCTAGTTTGAGAGAGATGAGGAGATTGGCGTTTGGATTGAGAGAGATGATGACGTGAGGAGATCGTCGCTATCGACGTTGGGAGAGAGGAGAGGAGAAGGGGCTAGGTTAATCTGTGAATGAAAACCATTGCAGCTAGTTGAGGGGGGTCATCGGCATCGGTAGAGGCAAATCGCGCTAGTTTGAGAGTAGATTTGGTTAAGGGGCTAGGTTAAAACAAAACCATGGTTGAGAGATGAGGTTAACTTAAGTTATAATGGGACCCACATATTTTATCCATGTCATGAGCCACCTCAGCACTGGGATTGCTGGGACGACTGTTGCTGGGACTAGTAGCATTTCTGTTAATCAAAATTCAAAGTACGAAAGCCATATGATTTAGGCCCCGGCCCATCAAGGAGTGGATTTGTTTTATGGGCTTTTCTACATTACCTAGAGTCAAGGCAGTTTATTGTTGTGGTATTTTTTTCTTAAAAGAAATTTATTTATCTTTTGTAATTAGTTTTCTTATTATTATATTGAGAAAAATTGTGCCAAAATGCCTTCTTTTTTTTTTTTTTGTTTTTTGCTTATATAAGTAATATGGTGATGAGAAGTGACTGAGGCCAGACGTATAAGTAGAATAAATTAATGATACAAATTAGTATACATTGTTTATTAAAAAAAGTAATGTCCTGTTTGTACGTCTATAAATTAAATTGACTTTTGATCTCTTTTATTCTCAATTTAATAAATTCGTATTATATTTAAAAAAAATAATGTTACGGTGAATATAATTCAACAATAGTAGTTATCTTATTCTAATTGGAAAATAAATAAAAAATCAAATGAGAACTTAGACATAACATTTCTTTTAGGTGAGCGGGAGTGACTAGTGAGGGCTCAAACTGATGTACCACTCAATTTAAGTATGTATCTTAATAGGGGTTGTTGACACTTAGACAAATATACCACTAACACAAATTAGATAAAGGTGGGTTTTCCATAATTATTATGCTAGTCAACACTTGTTTGAGATCAAAAGCGGCTGCCATTCAAAGATATCCTGACCTTCATCCCAAAAGCCCCTTTTATATTAGATGGAAATTAGGTTAAAAATATGGGTAAGTCACGGCACTGCTTGAACGAACTTCAATTCCATTAACTTTTCAACTAGAGATCCGCTCAAACGGTCTACATACTCTAGCTCGAGCATTGGCTTGAGCGGCGGAAATCAGCATTGTTGGTTTCTTCCTTTCTTGATCCAAAAATGCCCAAATATTAATGATTTTCTCCAAAATCTGTTATAAAGCTCAATACAATACAAAAGACAACATATGGGCATGAAATGTACCAAGTTCCATAAAAAAACTCAACAAAAGCCTAACTTAGAAGTGCATAAATTATATAGATATTTCATGCTATCAAACACCCCCAAACTTAAGTTTTTGCTAGTGCTCGAGCAAAAGAAAATAAAAACACACTAACAAAACTAACTCACTGATGCAAGAATCACGGTTGCATTTAGCATATGCAACAAGCCTTTAAACCTCTAAGTGTCCCTAGTGGACGGGTTGTAGTCTTGTGAGGGTTTACTAGAATGACACCACAAACATTTTGAAACACCACAACTCCAAGTCATTCCACTAATAGAAGTATGTGAACACATCTTTGTTTTCAAATCCACACCAACAAAACCAAACATCAGGGTAACAATTTTCAATACAAGCATTCATTCCTGAGCTTTATTCATCCAATGCGTTGATTGGAATGTGAGACACCTGTACAAGGGACTTCAATGACAACTTAACATGAACACAATATATCATATCAGAAACCATTGGCAAAAACAAGTAAACACACTGGGATTTATTTTTAACACTAAACAAACTTTTTCTTCTTTTTTTCATTTATTTTTTTTTCAACTTTTTTTTAGTGATTTGTGCAATGCCTTGCCCCCTTAAGCTTTCTTGATGACCTATGTAGCGAGTTTTCAACCAATGACTCCCAACCCAGTTGGCTCAGGGCAATAGGTGTAAAGACACCCCCATAGGATCTAATAACTCAAGTCAAAAAGGTTACGAGGCTAGGCGAATCACTTGTAAAATTCTCTCGTAGTCTACCTTTTTACGCGAAACTCATTGCTTGCTAGGCAAGAGGCCCGGTTACTCAACAAAAAACCCATGAGAAAAATCCACTAATTTCTTTGTTTTTTTTTCGATACTCTCCCGGATATGCCACTCGAGAAAACCAATGTCACCAACGTATTATAAGTGCCCAACATTAAGCGCTATCTCATACCCCACAATACAAGTGTTTAAATTATGTGAACACATCAGATAAAACAAAACTCAAAATATAAACACTTAATTGGGCATGAGTCCTTAGCAAGATTCAATAGCGCTTCAAATAATCACAACAACATATTCACCATACTTCATTCGTGAAAATCACAAGGCATTGTGGTTTTTTGTTTTTTTTTGTTTTTGTTTTTGTTTTTTTATAATCACACTAATACTAACACACCATCCCCAAACTTAAATATAGCAGGGTCCCCAATGCTCCAAGCGTAAACATAAATAAACACAAGAGAGATCGATACAACCTGGCGGTGAGAACCCACGAATTCAGGGAGTGCTGAGGTTCTACGGTGCTCAAGCATGTGCTTGAGCATGTACAACCTCTGATCATGAAAACCCTAAGCATCTTGAGCGGGTGCTTGAGCAAGTGATTGATAGGGTGTTTGAGCATGATAAGTATGAGATTCAGCTTTGTGAATGGGCCCTCAAAAGGTTAAAGTGGTGCTCGAGCACCATCTGTTAGAGTCTATTTTCTGCACAAAAAATGTTTCCCCCAATCAATAATAATACTACTCGAAGCTACTATTTAAAAATTAAAGAAAAGAAGAAGAAGATAGAATACTTGGGTTGCCTCCCAAGAAGCTCTTGTTTATAGTCATTAGCTTGACTTCCTCTCAATTTCAACCTAGCTTGACTTCCTCTCAATTTCAACCAGGATCATTCTCAAAATTTGACCTCATTTTGTCAATTTGCACTAGCCTTCCTTTCAAATATTGAACGCCCTTCATGATCAAACTTTCTCGTCTTCGATGAAGCGAGAGTCGGTGAGACATGCTTCAACATGTGGCCTTGGCTTTTTCTTTTTAAAAGTGTCAACTACCAACTTGTCTTTAATGTCCACTCGAACACATCCGGATGAGAACTTAATTGGCTCAAAAACATTGAATATCACTTGCTCATCTTGCACTCTCAAAATCAATTTACCTTGTTGAACATTGATTGATGTCCTCCCCGTAACAAAGAATGGTCGACCAAGTATGAGTGGGATCTCATCGTCTTCCTCCATGTCCAAAACAATGAAATCAGTCGGGAAGAAGAATTTGTCGATTTTCACCAACACATCTTCAATAACTCCTCTTGGGTGCTTGATCGATCTATCTGCCAATTGTAAAGAAATTGTAGTTGCCTTCGGTTCACCAAGTCCAAGTTTCCTAAAGATTGAAAAAGGCATTAGATTTACGCTTGTACCTAAATCACATAAAGATTTTTCAAAATAAGAATTTTCAATAGTGCAAGAGATTGAGAAACTTCCTGGATCTTTTAGCTTTGGCGGAAGCCTTCTTTGTAAAATTATGCTGCACTCTTCCGTAAGCATAACAGTTTCGTTGTCCTCAAGCTTTCTTTTGTTGGAGAGGATCTCTTTCATAAACTTGACATAGTTTGACATTTGTTTTAAAGCATCTACAAAAGGAATGTTAATGTGCAATTTTTTAACTAGATCAAGAAATTTAGAAAAATTTAGAAAATTGCTTATCTAGTTTATTTTTCTTCGGACGTTGTGGGAAAGGAATTGATGGAAGATATGATGGTGGACTGACAACTTTGGGCTGTGGTGCATATGCCTTTGCTATGTTTGAATCTCCCATGTTTTGCTTTGTCTCATTCTTGGTAGTCAAGCTTTCCATGGCATCTTTGACGACACTTTGGGGTTGCTCAAAAGTCTTTCCACTCCTCAATGTAATCGAATTTGCTTGCTCTTTGGGATTTGTCTCTATGGTGCTTGGAAAAGAACCTTGAGGTCTCTCAGTTAATATATGTGTTAACTGTCCAATTTGTCTTTCAATGTTCTGCATTGTGGCATCTTGATTTTGAAATCTATTTTCCACCTTGATCATGAATTGTGCTAATACCTCCTCCACATTAGCTTTCTTCTCTTGTCTTTGAAAACCTAGTAGAGATTTTAGAAAATGATTAGGATTGCTCCAAGAGAAGTTTGGGTGATTTCGTCATGGCTGATTGTAATTGTTGGAGTAACCATTATTTTACCTTTGTTGATTTGCAATATAGTTGGCTTACTCCTCATTGTTCGTGACAGATGGATTCCTTATCTAACAATCTACCTGAATGATTGCTTGCATATAATTCACAAATGAGATTAGTAGTTTGAACTGAATTCACTTGCATATTATCTAACCTTTTTGTTAAATTTTGCAACTTGAATAGCAAGGTTAGAAATAGTGTCAGTTTCATAAGTTTTTGCTAGTTTTTTCGATTTCACTCATTTCGATGGCCACTGAAAATTGTTGGCAGCTATTTCCTCTAGTAACCGATATGCAACTTCAGGACTCTTCCCCATCAAACTTCCTCCCGTTGCGGCATCTATCATAGATCGGATATTTTGTGCCAAACCTTGGGAGAATGTTTGCACCACTAACCAACGGGGGAGACCATGATGTGGACACTTCCGTAGGAGATCCTTGTACCTCTCCCAAGATTCATACAAAGACTCCATCTCACCAAAGTTGTTGAGAAAAGTTTCCAACAACAACTCTTGCTGCATCTTTAGAGTCCCCGAAAGCTTAGTCGAAATCAACAACAAGGTCTACCAACCTCATGTTGTCTCAATTGGTCCTTACCATCGTGATAAAAAGAAATTTGAGATGATTCAAAATCATAAATGGCAATTCCTTGCTTCGCTCCTTGCTCGTGTGAAGGCTTGCGGCATTGGTCTTGCCGACTATTTCAAAGTTATATCATCAATGGAGGAGAGGATAAAAGATAGTTACTCCAAGACCATAAAGCTTAGCAGCTGTGAATTCATTGAGATAATGGTGCTTGATGGTTGTTTTATAATCGAACTCTTTTGCATAGTTGGGAGATTAGTCCCCGCGGACCTTGATGATCCTATATTCAATATGGCATGGCTATTCTCTTTTATTATGCGAGATCTTCTCCCGTTGGAAAACCAGATTCCTTTCTTTGTTCTTCAAGCTTTTTTGAGTCATCCATTTTATTTACAATGGGTACCAAAAAAACTCCATCTTTAACCAAGCTCGCCTTAATTTTCTTTAACTATGGAGTAGAAAGACCTACACAAGTCTTAGAGAGTTGTAAGAATCTTAAGAGGATACATTTACTTGATCTATTTCGTATGAGTTTCATTCCTCCATCATCCCAAGAAACAGAAATAAATGTTATCAATAACCAATTTCTTCATTTGATCCTGTCCGCCAAGAAGCTTCACCAAGCCAGAATTTAATTCAACTCAAAGAAATTTGATAGCTTCCTAGACATTTAGTAATGGAGTACTCGAAATCCCGACTTTAACTATCGATGATTTCACGAGCTCTGTCTTCCTTAATTTTATTGCGTATTGCTCGAATCACATCACTGCTTACGCAACCTTGATGAGTTGAAAACGCCTAGCGATGCAGGATTCTTGTGCGACCACAAGGTTATTGATAACTATTTTGAAATAGATGAAGAGGTTGCCAAATTATTCAATAATGTAGGCAAGGATGTGGCTTTTGATATAGAGAAGTGCTATCTGTCGGATGGTTTGAGGATGTGAATGAGTATTACATCAACGATTGGCATGTTCAGTGGGTAGGTTTGAAGTACAAGTGCTTTGACACACCATGGTCGCTCATTTAGGTCTTAATTGCATTTGTACTTATGATATTTACTACCATTCAGACATTTCTTGCAATCTATCAGTATGTCCAACTCCCAAAGTGATCATAAATGTTTTTGTGTCAATGTTTTAGAGTATTGACAATCTCATGAGAAGTGAATATTGTGTGTATCTTTCATTTCTCATTATCTTGTGTGTATGATCATAACTATGGTTCTATTCAATCATGAGAGTGTTGACTGTTGTGTTAGGATCTATCGCCAAATCATAAGGTGCTTTTGTCTATTAGGTATGATAATGGTCATTTTTTTTATTTTACATTTGTTCTTCGAATCATGTCTATTTCATGCATAAGCTCAAAGTATACACTGCACTCACCATAAAGAGACACTGAACTCTACATTTGGAGTATCTCTTTTTTTTTTTGTGTAATTTGAACCCATATTGGTAACTCTATAAGGCACTCTAAAAGGTTTGTTTCAACATCTTTGGACTGACTGTAGCAAATTAGATGTCTTTTTAAGAATTTTACTTCGTGTGCGTCCCAGTTTCAAATTATTATATTAACTTTCTTTAACTTTTTGAGGCAATACACACTCTCGTGCAATCAATTCGGTGGAAAAATAATGTGAGAAAATAAAATATGGAATATTAAATTTTAAATAAAATAATTATTTATATTATATATTTAGGTTTAGAAAAATATTAATCTCAAATGATTTATCATTTTAATGTGGTTTTTATATTATGATTAAAGAAGGTGACATTTACTAAGGTCCATCAGCAGCCCAGGAGCCCATCTATTATTAAGTCCAATTGCTCTTTAGTTAAACAAAGCCTATCATATGTATATGTTTAAATTATCTCCAACGGTTACTGAATTGTTCTGAAGTGTCAGTTCTGTTTCAGTCATGTAAGTCAGACCATTTAAATTGTAGCCGTTAGAAATAGTTGTATATGTATCATTGTATCTCTCTTGTAAAGTTTCAATGAAAATAAACTCATCAGAACGTTTTATGGTATCGGAGCAAGAGGAAGTCTCCGACGAGATCAATCTTGTTTCCACCATGGCACTGATATTCTAACTCAAACATGGCAGAGTCAAGATGATTTCATTCTACAGGCTATTGTGGCCTCAATCGACATCGTCGTTCTTCCTCTACTGGGTAATGTTAGCACTAGTAAGGCTGCTTGGGACAAAGTCCATAAGCTCTATGCTAACAGCTCCCGATCTCGAGTTATTCAACTAAAATCACAGCTCTCACGGTGTCAAAAAAGGGGCAAAAATATGACTGATTACCTGCAAGAAGTGAAGTGCCTTGCGGATGAATTAGCTTTGATTGATCATTTTATCACTTCTGATGATCTCACACTTTATTCTTGATGGTCTTGGGCAAGAATATGCTGGCATTGTTGGTTCTATTCGAACCAGTGAAACCTCTTTTAGTTATGAAGAACTTAAAGACGTGTTCATCGCTCAAGAAGGTTTTCTTACTCGGGTTAATACTCCTCAAGATCTGTCTCTTGCTACAGCCAATTTTCACCAACGTCAACCCAGCTCTAACACCAATCCATCCTCTCATGGTCGTAACTCCTCTCACTTATGGCATAACAACAAACCTCACTCTCAATGGTCTGGCTCACGTCCCCCTTTTCATGGTGGTAGAGGAAGGGGTCGTGGTCGAGGACCTCCTAAATTGGTCTGTCAGCTCTGCGATAAGCCAGGACATCCTGCCACCACTTGTAGGAAATTTAAGATCTACTCAAATTATCCAGCTCCTACCACTACTGCCACTGCCAACTTTGCATCAGCTTCCTCTACCACCTCATCTCAACCACCATGGCTCTTAGACACAGGTGCTAGCCATAATATGGCTCATGATTTCAACACTCTTCAATATCACTCTGAGTATGATGGTTCAAATGAGGTCAAGCTAGGGGATGGTACAGGTTTGAATATTTCACATATTGGTCACACAAATTTGCACACACGAACTAGACCTCTTGCAATCCATAATATCTTGTGTGTTCCTTCTCTTCAAAAGAATCTACTTTCAGTTCATGAACTAACCAAACATAATAATGTCTCTATTGAATTTTTTCCATTCTCTTGTGTTATTAAGGATCAGCCATCTGGACAGATCATGGCACACGGTCGATGCAATGATGGTGTTTATACTTTTGAGCCCAAGTCCATTTTCTGTTTTGCCACAACAGCAACTACTCCTGGTCTTCGTGCAAACTTAGAAAGATGGCACTGTCGCTTAGGCCATCCTTCTACTCGATTATTTGCTACACTTTTGAAGTCTGAAAATCTGCCTTGTACTCAGGCTCAATCTTCATTACCCTGCTTTGTACTTCTCGCAAGATTAATAAATCCCACAAATTGCTTTTTGGCCTATGCTCAATTCACAATACATCACCTTTGCATATTATTTATAGTGATTTATGGGGCCCTGCTCCAACTCTGTCAGTGGATGGTTTTAGATATTATGTTGTGTTTGTTGATCACTTTACTCATTATACTTGGCTTTTTCCTTTACACCAAAAATATGAAGTCTTCTCCGCTTTCTTACAGTTCAAGAAATTGGTGAAAAAACAATTTCAGCTTCCCATTCGCACACTCTATACGGATAATGGTGGTGAATTCCAGCGGCTTCACCCTTACTTGCTTCAAGAGGGCATAAGCTGGATGCAGTCGCCACCACATACGCCTCAACATGTTGCCATGGCTGAGCGTAAACACAGACATCTTACTAAAACTGCTAGAACATTACTCCATTCTGCAAATCTTCCGCCCAGCTTTTGGACTTTTGCATTCCAAACCGCTACTTACCAAATCAACAGAATGTCTATTCAAAATTACTCCTCCAAAACACCATATCACATGCTTTTTAATCAGTCTGCCAACTATCTCAAATTGCGAGTTTTCAGTTGTCAATGTTTTCCTTGGCTAAGGCCTTATACTCATAATAAGCTTGAGCCTCGATCAAAAGCTTGTATATTTGTTGGCTACTCCACTTCTCAAAGTTCGTATAAGTGTTTTGATCCTCAAACAAATCACATCTATCTTTCTCGGCATGTAGAATTTAATGAATCCATATTTCCATCTTATCCTTCTACCCCTCTGTCCTCCTTTTCCCATTCAGATATCACTCCTACCTGCCCACCACCTACTGTAGTTGTCCTCTCATCAACTACTCATGCCCCAATCTCTGCCCCTAGTACCTCCCTCGTACCCTCTACCTCAACTCCCACTTTACCTTCAAATGCTTGTTCATCCCCACCAACTATTCCTACCACTAGTTTATCTCTCCCTGACCCACCTTCACCTACTACCCGTACACATTCCATGACTACAAGATCTATGAACAATATTTTTAAACCCAAAAATCTTCATTTAACAACCTTACATCCCTTACCTACCTCTACTGAACCTAGTACAGTCTCTATTGCCCTTGCCGATCCCATGTGGAAGAAGGCCATGCTTCAAGAGTATGAAGCTTTAATACAACATCATACTTGGGACTTAGTTCCTCCAGTTGTAGGTTGTAGACCCATTGGATCTAAGTGGGTTTTCCGTATCAAACGTAAATCAGATGGCACAATTGAACGCTATAAGGCGCGTCTTGTGGCACAAGGGTTTGCACAACGGCCTGGCCTAGATTATAATAACACCTTTAGTCCAGTTATTCGGCCTACTACCATCCGCATTGTTCTTACTCTTGCAGTTCAATCTGGTTGGGATTTGAAGCATCTTGATATTAACAATGCTTTCTTGAATGGTCATCTTCAAGAGGTTGTTTACATGAAACAACCACGTGGCTTTGAGGATCCCAGCAAACCTACTCATCTATGTCAATTGCGTAAATCTATTTACAGGCTTAAACAAGCCCCACGGGCATGGTATTTGGCCCTCAGACAAAGTCTTCTGAAGCTTGGGTATTCCAATTCTCTTGCAGATCCTTCACTTTTTATACTTCATGAAGGTTCACATATTATGTATATTTTAGTATATGTGGATGATTTAATTCTAACAAGCTCAAGTCCTCATCTCTTAAGCAGGATCACTACTGCTCTTGCCACAACCTTTTCTCTTAAAGACCTTGGTGATTTATCTTACTTCCTGGGAGCTGAAGTCTCCTCTACCTCAACTGGTTTGTTTTTTGTCTCAACAAAAGTACATCCGTGAGCTTCTGGATCGCACCGATATGTCTGGAGCTAAAGCTGTTAATACACCTCTACCTACACATTTTTTCACTAAAACTGATGATGGAACTCCTCTGTCTGAACCTACTGTCTATCGTCAAGTTATTGGAAGTCTTCAGTATCTTAGTCTTACACGTCCCGACATCTCCTTTGCTGTAAATCGTCTTGCACAATTCATGAGCACACCCACGGACAAGCATTGGTCTCTGTTGAAAAGTTTGCTCCGTTATCTCAAAGGGACGTATACTTTTGGCATCACCATATCAAAAACATCTAATCTGGAACTTCAAGCTTACTCTGATTCCGACTGGGCCGGTAATCCTGATGATAGTTCATCCACTTCTGCCTATATCATCTTCTACGGTACCACCCCTATCTCCTGGAAATCTCAAAAGCAACGTGCAATTGCTCGCTCCTCTACTGAAGCCGAGTATCGTGCCTTAGCTTCTACTGCTGCTGAACTAGCTTGGATAAAACATCTTCTATGTGATCTCCGACGTTTTCCTATGCAGAAGCCTACCATTTATTGTGACAATCAAGGCGTTGTTGCTTTCAGTTTAAATCCTGTGCATCACTCTCGCATGAAGCATATCATTGTAGATCTTCATTTTGTTCGATCTCTGGTCAACAATGGCATCCTTACGGTTCATAAAGTATCTACCACTGACCAGTTGGCTGATATAATGACCAAATCTCTCTTGCAATCATGTTTTGTTCCTCTGCGTTCCAAGATTGGAGTTTCCTCTGAAACACCTCCATCTTGAGGGAGGGTAAAGAATGTGACATTTACTAAGGTCCATCAACAGCCCAGGAGCCCATCTATTATTAAGTCCAATTGCTCTTTAGTTAAACAAAGCCCATCATATGTATATGTTTAAATTATCTCCAACGGTTACTAAATTGTTCTGAAGTGTCAGTTCTGTTTCAGTCATGTAAGTCAGACCTTTTAAATTGTAGCCATTAGAAACAGTTGTATATGTATCCTTGTATCTCTCTTGTAAAGTTTCAATGAAAATAAACTCATCAGAACGTTTTAATGATAGTGGTAAAATGAATTGAGTTTAAAAAACAACAAAAAAAATGTGATTGTATAAATAATTATTTAAATGATTCAAAGTATGGTTTAGAGTGTGTGTTGCGTGATGGTACTATTAGAGAAATTGTAAATTTGTGAATATCATACTTTTACTGTAAATATAGAATTTCTGATGAGAATTGGTCTAAGGTTAGTGATATATCGTACGTGTGTTGTTATTCTTCAAAGAAGTTTCCGTGATTTGGACATAATGTTATTTTACCATAAATTGTCCTATTTTCAACACATGCTATGTCCTTATTGATGTGATTTTTCTACTTGACTTCCTGTGAATACATTTTCTTTGAGTACAAGTAACTACAGTACAAAACTTGCACTTTCATTGCATGGTTCGGAAACTTTAAGTTGTGGTTTACCTTTCTATGTAACAGTGTCTTAAATGCTCTAATATTGGAATCCTTGTAGCCTCTGTGTGCACATTCTTGGTGCCTTTTAATAAAAAAATTTCCAAATGATTGGTCTGTGATCACAAACTAACTAAATGATGGCTGTGATTAAATTACAATTTTCTAATAATGACTTCTTTTTTCTTTGTATTGCTTTATTTTTTTCAACTTCTACGAATTAATTAGTAGCAAAAACAAAGGGTGTGCCAAATGTCCTAATGAGTCTTATGTTTGTGTTTTGTATAGTTATTTGTGTGGCCTTCCTGTTTCTTGTGAATCGGGTGTAGTTCGACCTCTCCCAAGAGAATTGGGGTTGATGTGAATTCATGTGATAGACCACTCATCCCACATCACTTGGGTGCAGGTGCCTACATGCGGGCATCATTTTTGAAGAGTGGGGGAATGTTATGCACATCCCACATCGCCTAGATGTGGGTGTGATATGCTAGATATAAGGGGGTCCAACTCCCTTAACAATTAGCAACAGTTTTCCTAAAGGTAGGGTCACAAGCACAAGCCTATAAGGGTTGTTGTTGGATCGGCTTCCTAGGCCCGTTATGGGGTGGGCTTTGGAGGACAAATCTATGAGGGTCTAGACTTATAGCAGACAAACGGCTAATTGTTGGAGGTGGGAAGGGTTGGTCCTATCATTTGGTATCGAAGCCACTCATCTGAGTGCTTGTGGGCTTGTGTGTAGCCCCTCGCCCTAGTGGGACTGGGTCGGGTTAGCGTAGCGTAAAGGGCTACCTATGGATCTGGGCCATGGGTCTGGTGCCAATAGAGTGTAGCCGATGTGAGTGTGTAAGGGTGATTTCTTGTGGGTTTCTCAAGGGGAGTTGATCAAAGCTTGGGCGGAGCAAATTTGGAGGTTGTCCAAGAGGTTTGGATTTATTCATCTAGTGGAGTACTCACACAACCCTATGGACGTAGGCTTAGTATAGCCGAACCACGTCATTCCGGGTGTGTTTTATTTGCTCTCTACATGATTTACTTCTTGTGTACTTATGGTTTTTGCTTATAGTGGTTGAACCTTTGTCCTATTTATTTTGCTGATTATTGTTGATTTGAGGTGGTTATATTTTATGTGTTCCGCTACACTATACCCCAACAAAATTGTCATAGTTCGGCTCTAATTTCTTTTATACTTAAATCAAGAGATTATGGAGTTCTAACTCAACAAATTTTGATGACGTCAAAAGCAAGATTGTTCTTGAGGACGTACTAAATGATCAAGATAGTTTTTCATAGGACAGCTATTCGGTTACCTACAAAGAAGAAAACGTAAGCTATAGGGGATCCCTATGGCTGTTATTAAAAGGACCTCTATGATGCTCAAGTGTGTTCAAAATGTAGTTAATAGGGAGTGCTCGGTGTTTGAAGCTCTTTCTCTCAACTAGCAATTTAGAGTTCATGGTTCATAATTAGTTTCCCTTGCATTTGATGCCCATTTTATATGAGTTTGAGAGTTATAATTATGTTAGGAGAATATCTTTTTCTTCCCGATCGTTAGGAAGATTTTTTGGAGGTGAATCGTATCTTGATTTATTTCCTAATAGGAGTCAGACTCCTCCAGGAATCTCTTATCCCTTTTGCGTTAGAGCACATAGGTTGTTGAGGTTCATCCTTGGTTTGTTATTAAGGTATCTCCTTGGATCTTTCTAATAGTTACATATCTCAGTTTAATACCAAGGTACCTTCTCGGGTTTCGAGCATATTGAGGTGATGGTCTTCAACTATTAATTACTTGGTCGTCATCTTGGTGAGAGCTTGTCTTGTCATCAATAGGTTAGGAGTAGATCTCTTTCTAATCGTTAGGAGGATTTTTCGGAGGTTTTTTCGGAGGTGAATCACATCTTGATTCCTTTCCTAATGGGAGTCGAACTTCTTCAAGGCTCTCTTATCCTTTTTTTATTAGGGAGCCTAGATTGTTGAGATGCATCCTTGGTTTGTTGTCGAGGTATCTGCTAGAAACATGCAACTTGTGGAAACGTATAAGGACCTTATAGACATAAACGATAGTTAGACAAGTTTCAAATTTTTTTTATCAAATACTAATCACCATAGCACAAACCCTATATCAATTAATTGCAAGAAGATTATATACCTGGAGATCTCTCTGATTTGATCTTTAATAATCAGGAACGAAGAATGGAGTCATCGAGTTTGATGCTCAAACCTGCGGATCTTCCACTGTATGCACCAATTCCCAAACTTGGATTGAGAGGGTGGTCTCTTTTCTCCAAGAACCTGAAGAACACAAACCAAAACTAGTGAAAACTATTAGAGAGTAGAGAGGCCAACTGGTGTCTCAAAACTTGTGTTAACAAAACACACACTATGTGTGTATTTATAGGGTTTGGCCACACCTAGGGTTTTCTCCCTAGGTGGGCCGGCCCCTAAGCCTCTCCCTCTCCTAATTCGGGTCCGTTTTGGTTTTTCTGTATTTTCTAGTATTGGGATTTTGGGTTACAGTGGGGACCAACTAGGAAAAATAAAACATGGGCTTCCTATGAATTTAATTATCAATCCAAACCGTTCTATTCTCACCGGGGGGTTTGAGATTTGGGTAGTTTTCCATCCGCAGTGGTGGCCTTCATGCCCCTTGGGCATGGCTTAGCGTGTGTGTGGCCTGTGGGCCTTTCAAAAAAAAAAATTATCAGTCCAAACCCATGAACATAATTATAATTCATAAATTATAATATATTCCACTAAAATATTATAATTGCACTCCCCGTTTTATCTCAAATTAACTCTGAGCCTTTCGTTATACTTATTCATAAAATTCCTCACGTTAAGTTACAAATACCCATCAATTAAATATGTCACTAACATATAATATTTAATTGACATCTTTAAATATTTCCTTGAGCTTACCACTTAACTTATTTGAATGTGTCAGATTAATTAAAATTCACCCGCAGGGTTTTGACACAATCTCAAATCCTATAAGCATTCTCAAGAGGGTATCATCAATCTATAATTGGACGTGAATTTTATTAACAGATTATTTTCCATCGTGCAATTAATGCGGTGTCCCAACTCACTTGGTGTTTGTTGACCTATACAAAAAGACCTCACCCTTTAGTAAATCAAAGTCTCGTACATTAAATGCGGATGTACTAATAATCTTTAAAAAATGAAGAATATGAACAATTCTATAACATCTGTGTGAGTGTACAATTTTCCATATAGTCAGACTAAGAAAATTGACTCACACGTAGTCCTGATCAATACACTCCAAGTGTACTGGTATAGTAAGTTCAAGTTTTGCCGCTCTCCGTAACGAAGATAGGTATACTAAAATACTATACCACAGCCAAGCCGACGGTTTGTCCAATTTTGTCTTAGCTGTGATCGCTTACTTATATTCGATAGGAACTTATGAATTGATCTTCTGTGTGCAAGCTTAGACTCTACACACCAATTCATATACCATATAGAATAAAAGACACTGATGTCAATATGTATTTTCTCATTAATGCTAAATATATTTTATTCAAATAAATGAATTGAGTTTGAATATTACATAAAATAATGGCTTTTAGCATACTATTCCTATCAGTATCTCCTGGGTTTGTTCCAATGGTGATATATCTCAATTTAATATCGAGGTACCTTCTCAGATATCGAGGTGATGCTCTTCAGCTCATTAATTCCTTGGTCAGCATCCCAGTGAAAGTTTGTTTGTCCTCAATAGGTTAGGAGTAGATCTCTTTTCTTTTTGACAGTTTGAAGGATTTTTCAGAGGGTGAATCATGTCCTTATTCCTGTCCTAATAGGAGTCGGACTTCTTCAAGACTCTCTTATTTCTTTTGTGTTAGGACACCTAGAATGTTCAAGCGCATTCTCGGTTTGCTATCTAGGTATCTCCCTGGGTCTTTCCAGTGGTGATATATCGTAGTTTAATATCGAGGTACCTTTATGGATATCGATGTGATGCTCTTCAACTTGGTAATTACTTGGTCAGCATCCTGGTGAGAGCTTGTCTTGTCCTTGGTAAGTTCTCCTCCTTGGCATAATCATGTCACATGTCAGTATCTTAGTTAGGGGTTTTATGTCGGTATTATTAACATTTTTCTAGAATTCTCTTCTAGCCACCACTTTCAGTAATGAAGTTGTTCTTACTTTTAGTGGTGGTTTGGTAAACAATTTGGAAAGTAACAGATATGTTGTCTGAAATATTATAACATATATGGGTATTATATATTTTACCATATACTAGAAGCAATTAATATCATATCAAACTACAAGCCTACAGGGATGACTTGCAGTACTAATACATCTAATGTGAAAGAAGGTAAAAATAGTTGCAATTATGAAAGTGAATAGCAGACATAAATCATTGAATATTGAAACAAGCCATCAATTGAAATAACTTTAAACTTTTTTAATTCATTTGAATGCAAACGGACATTCATTCAATACAAATAAATATCTAAAATATCAGATAATACAGATATCTGATGTACAAGTTAAACTAACTCTAGTTGGTCATTAACTCAAGTTAGCAATAGCCTTATCCCTTTTGCCCCTTAACTTTGGCACCAAAACTGAAATCCCTTAATTAGAATAAGTGGTGCTATACTTCAAGAAAGATCGAAATCATCATAACCTGATTACTGTTGCTGTAGATGATAACAGCGTTGAAGCACTGGTCAAGCATGAGAAATCCACAAAGAAAACCTATCCCCCATCTGTGAGGCTCTTCCACTGTCTCGACTATTCTCTCAAGTTCTACATGTCTCAAGCTCTCGGGGTTACTGCCATGCTTATTGATGCCTCCAATTTCATATCTCTCGACGGAGTGTCCAAGGGAGTGTCCGTGATCAGGTAACACGATATCATGGGCAAGGGCAGATGTTGTTAGAGCCGCTGTGATAATGGCTGTAAACCGTCCGGTTTTATGAGCGTTGACCACTCCAAAGAGAACTCTCACATCACCGATGATTAGGGTTTACCATGGGGTAGGTCGGTTGATCATCGGCTGATAATCCAACTAATCAGACCAACTGAGTTTGAGTGAAATACAAAACCATTATCTTACCCAACTTTTTGGGTCGGATAATGGTTGTCAACTGACATTATCGGTTGGTTGATGGGTCGGATGATGGGTATACCCGACCTTTTTGTTCATTACCCCGTCCCTTGTATTTGCAATACTGAATCACTTCATTCCATCATTCAAAAGTGAATATTCAATTAAAAAAAATCATCTATAGTCCATTCCATCATCCATATCCATAATATGATAAGTCACACAGTTTCATAATCTCAAATTCTCAATCTAATAATCTAACAAGCAGTAGCTACCCAAGATAGTTCCGTCCAAAATGTTCCATACAAATATAAATATTCAAATAATATTTAGCGGGCATCATCAACTACTCTAAAAGTTTAGAATCTAGCAACTATTTAAAGTAAAAACTAAAAAGTCCAACAACAGGCAGCAGCTACTAAAAAATAAAAATATCCTAGTCTCCATGTTTCAATTTTCAAGCTAACAGGCAGTGAGTATGACTGCAATACAGACTAAAGAGTTGGAGACTTGGAGTTGCTGAGTTGGAGCAATGGAGCAATGGAGCAATGGAGTCTTGCTGTCTTGGAGTGCATAACTGCTACAATGGAGAGAGATGAGTTTTCTCTTTGTGTTCGTGATCAGTGATTCAGTATTTCACAAAGAGAGATGGGACTCTAATTGATTGCTTGGTTTGGGCTTTGGGAGGGTAAAATATTTGGGTTTGAGTTTGGGTCTCTTTTGGTCTTTGGGTTGGGTTGGGGTGGGCGGGCTTAGCCTAGTTTTTGGGTCTATAATTGTTAATATTTAATTATGAAAGTCAATTGACCAATAATTATCGATCAATCAACTTTTGAAAATATTGGCAACCACCATCCTACCCATCTCTACTTGGGTCGGATGAAATTATCGACCCAACTATGTGGGTCGATTGATTGTTGATTATCGATTGGCTGGTAATGGGTTATTGGCTGATAATGATTGGTAAAATCGACCCATGGTAAACCTTACCGATGATACTAATTCGATGGATTGGAAAGGGGTAGTTTTGAATTGTCATTAATAAAGGAGGGTAGATTGGGGAAGAAAATTGGAATGGTCTCAAAAATGTCCCAAAAATGTCTTATTTTATGTCATAAAATGACTGTTTGGTTGACACCCACCATATACGCTATTGACTAACATATATTAATATTGTTGTCAAAATGGTTTATCAAACGGGCCCCAAGGACATAAAAGAATGCAAGAGTAAATAATACATTTTGGTGAAAACAAGATTTTTTTTTTCTGGATAATTCAATAAGAAGGATTGGATATTTTGGTTAAAAAATTGAAATATTGGTGAAATTATCCTCAAAAGGAGCATTTTAGAATGCTGATTGAAATGCTTCTAAAATTGTACTTGAAATGTTAGTGTGAAATTTATATGTCTACTCAAAAGTCAAAATTGTGTATCCAATTCACTCTTTTTTTAATAAAAATATTATTAATTAATGCCTCGTGTCACAATTGTATATCCTCAAAATTTTTTAACTCTCAAGTATTATAAAAAGATAGAGTGATCTAGCAAGAAGACCCTCACTAAAAAAATTTATACCAATCAGGTCCACTTGCATTTTGACTATTTCAATAAGTTCCCGAAATTTATTTGGACAAAAAAGTATTTATATAAAACATAACCTCACTCCTCTCTTCTCTCTCTAAAGTTCGCAGCCTCTCTCCTCTCTTTCGTCGCTACCTCGCTCCTCTCTTCGTTTTTTCTGTTTTTTTTTTTTTTTTGAATTTTTTGCTTCATTTTTGAGATCCGAACTTCTGGACAAGTCTGGATATATTGTACAATGTTTGAATATATTATTGATTTTGTTGCAGGTGTGGAGGACGAAAAATAAATTAAAAATCTTGGGTTTTGTCCAATTTGAAGGGGAAAGGGTCATTTTTGGGTTAAAAATAGTGACACTGTCATCATTATTGAAAGTCTTGTAGGGAATAAAAAATACAGTGAAATCGTTATATTATGGGCAAAAATAAAAAATACTGACATAAATTTCCAGAAAAGTGTAACTTTAATCTGTATTCGAAATTTCTTTTAAAAGAAGTTTAAGTACGAAGAAAATCTTGTGAGAATGGTGCGATCTTGAAAATGAGAGAGAAAGAATCTCACAACGCAATCTTGGGAAAATAAGATGGAGAGGTAGAGAATGGAATGGAGAGAAGAAAATAAAGTGAGAGAGAGGAATGGAGAGAGAAATAGTTAAGTGAAGAGTGCCCGAGACCTGCTGTAATTTTATTACAGCAGGTCCCGCTGTAATACCCTTTATGGGTAGTAAAAAATTTTATTTTTATTTTTAAAAATTATAAATATATAGTATTTTTCATAACGAATCCAACGGTATATTTTTTGTTTAAAACAAAAATCAAATGCATCGTGATCAAAAACATCGAATATTTTGAGTTTATATCCGATGGTCTAGAATTGTCGTGTCTTTTTCATGTTGAATTTGATTTTTGTTTCTAACAAAAAATATATCGTTGTGTTCGTTGCGATGAACACTATGTATTTATAATTTTTAAAAATAAAAATAAAAATTTTTAATGTTAAAAATTGGTATTACCGTGGGACCTGCTGTAGGGCTTCCTTACGATGTGATAAAGGGGTGAAAGAAAAAAAAAAAAGTGTATCTATCCGTTGAGAGTCTTTCACTCCCTAACTTACTTAAAAAGATTTTATTTACTTTTCTTTTAAAAAAGAATTCAAATTCAAAATTCAAACTCACATTCTCGGACAGACTTCGCCATTAACAAACCGGTCTCGGCCTCCCCGTAGCTTCAATTGCTGCTGGTTTTTGCTTCAAAAAGCACTACAACTCATCATCAATTACGAGAAGAAGACTCCAATAAATTTTCCTCTCCCAATGAGTGGTTCAGGGAAGTGGATCAAATCACTAATCTCAACCAGAAAGACCCACACAAGCGATGACGAAGTAATAATCACTAATCACTCTCTCATAGATTCAATTTTCTTGTTTTGGGTTATCATTTTTTTTTTGGTCGTGGGTTTTTAGGACAAAAGGAGTGAAAAGAGCAAGAAGAAGTGGAGGCTATGGAGGAGAGATCGCATGGTGGCGTCAGAGTCACGGGATTACTCCGATCATGCATTCGTTGCTGCGGTGGCCACTGTAGTTCGAGCTCCACCGAGAGATTTTATGGTGGTCCAGCGAGAATGGGCCGCGATCCGGATCCAAACGGTCTTTCGTGGGTTTTTGGTATGTTCGGATTCCATTTGCTGTTTTTCTGTTCTTTTTTTTTTTGAACGATATGCTGAAGAGAAAAGGAAAAAAAATTTGTGGTGGGTATCCGACTTTGAAACATATAATTTGTGTCAAAGAACTGACTCATTCCCAGGCATAAAAGAGTCCAAATGTTAGTTTCACTGTTTATTTTGGACATTAATGTGGCCCAAGGAACTATATGAAATTCTTCAAGGCAAGTTTTAGCTATGACATTTACATTATTGGTTCAATTTGAGCTAGCTTGTAGCCGAAAAGTCCTCCTAAGATCAGCTATTGGTGTTGATGTTCTTGGTCTATTTGTGGCAAATTTTAGCAATAAGTTCTGTGGCTCGTTTGGCTGGTAGAAAGCCTTTCAGGTCATAGATTGCTTAATGAGTGCATTTGAGCTCAAATGTCAAGTTGTTCCATTCTGATAGACAAATTTTCAATGGAGAAAAGCCCAAGAGACGAGAATTCAAAGAGTTTACTTGCATTCAATATGGATAAATTAACGATTGCTTATGTTAAACAGAGTGTTTATTTTGATGTTGATGAGTAAGGGAAGAGAAATCATAGTCACTCTGACTCTCTCATACATCTTGGGTCTTCGACTTTTTGTGATAAAATATGAAAGACTGTTGAACTTTGCTCAAGTAATCTTACTTAATTTCACTTGGTTCATTTATTCATGATCAATCTAGTGGGGAGGGGGGGAAGCCAATATTAATATTGTTGTAATGTCTTTGGGATACTGAAAATTAAGGCCAAGTGATTAAATGTCTTCCATTTTTTACATAAACATTCTGCATTAATTTAGAATACTCTAGCAGTGTATAGCTATTTCTCTGGTCTATGATTTTCATACTGCAGTTTTCTTTCCTACAGTCTGCATGTTCTGTAATCTAATTTTTTTTTGAATGTATAACCATGTTTATGCTTGATCCATGAGTGTTTCAGGCAAGACAAGCTTTGAGGGCCTTGAAAGCAGTGGTGAGGATTCAAGCTATCTTTCGTGGTCGTCAAGTTAGGAAGCAAGCTGCTGTGACACTGAGGTGCATGCAAGCTCTTGTTCGAGTTCAGGCTCGAATAAGGACACGGTGTACAATAATGTCTTCAGAAGGTGAAACTCCACAGAAATTTGTCAATGAATATCCCGACAAAGCTGATGCTGCTGAAAATGCTGAGGTGTATTGCAGGCTGTTTTCCGACCTCTAATTTGATTAGTTCATTGCGAGTACAATATAGGAACTGAAAGTCGATGATGGTCTGAATAATTGTTTTCTTTGCAATCTCAGCAAAGATGGTGTGATAGCCCAGGATCTATGGATGAAGTTAGGGCAAAGCTACAAATGAGGCAAGAAGGAGCCATCAAGAGGGATAGGGCACTTACATACTCTCGTACTCAACAGGTGACGAAGTTTAGAAAATCAATAAACTTTTTTTATCTTCATTCCTTCTAAGTTTAATGTCCTTTATGATGACCCTATATTGGATTGCATTTGAGAATGCATGATTTTCTTGCTTCAGCAGATAAGGTCGAATAGCAGCCCGAATGTGAGAACAAATAAGCATGTGATGTCTATGGATCATCAAAGGCTTTCTAAGAAAGGTGCGGCTAGATGGAGCTGGCTAAACAGTTGGATGGCTGCCAAGCCTTGGGAAGACAGGTTGACGGATGAGTTCTACAACGATCCATCAAAAACCCCATTTTCTATGAAAAGTGAACGTCACAGTTTTGGCACTCTTGCTTATTCTTCTGAACATAGCTCTACAGAAGTAAGAAGGAACAATGTCACAACGAAAGTATCTGCTAGACCTCCTATGATTAGTCAGATTACAAACACGTCCTCTGCCTCAACATCTGATTCCCCATATTCTGAGAGCTCAGGATCAACTTCGTCCACATCTGCATCGTCAATACTAATGCGCAGCACGCAGTTTGTTGGCACATTAGAGAACACTAGCAACCAAAAAACGCGTTACATGAATCTGACTGAGTCCACTAAGGCTAAGCAAAAGGCTTACAGATATGGTTCGTATAATATGCTGAGGCATCGGGTGGAGCCTTTACAATGTTATACTAAATCAATGGATTTTTCAATTGGAGAAAGCGGGAGTATTACTGGTTCTGATCCTTCTTATAAGGTGTACAAAGATTTGTATCCACCAATACCAGTTGATGGACATGACAGACTAAGAAATCGACGACGTTAGCTAAGTTCAAGGAATGCTATTATCAAGCTACAGGTTGACGCGAAGTTTGTGTTTAATCTTTGAGTTCAACTACTTGTTGGCCTGACTGATGATAGTTCAGCTGAAGTTACATGATACACATCAAAGATTTGACACTAACAAGCCGAGAAAGCTTAGGAATCATTGAGACGTATATTATAGATATTTGGAGTCAATATTGGTTTTTTCTTTAGAAGAGGTGTGCAGTGATGATTGTTTAATGTTTGGTGTGCCGATGTTGTCTTGTACTCCTTTTCATTTTGTGTCTTTCTTGGGTGATGATTGATCAAGTGTGTAATCCCTTGATGAATGTGGTTTCCACCACTTCATTGATTGATGTTATAAATCAAATTAGGTTTGAAAGTAAGACATTGTGCTCTGTTTGTAACACTATGTTCTACTTTGATAGTGATTATGATCATCTAAGTGTTGGACCAAAGGTCCTACATTTTAGTTTTGAAGATTGAATCATGCCATACTATTTGATTCAATGCATTATGTAATGAATTTGAGCGTTGCATGAAATCGATTTTCATTAAAGTGTTTCAAACCTAGTTGAGAACTAAATAATTATTTTTATATCAAATGAATTTGGATCAAGCTGAAATTTGGCAAAGCCATTATTTACATAATAATGAACATTTTTCATAAAGACATGATTAAGAAATTTTGACGTTGGCTTGCTCAAAATTGTTGCCCAAATATCTATCAGAAATTGTTGCGCAATGTTATTATGTGATTTATTTATATGACTATATGATATTTTTAAACTTTACACGTATATTCATACATATATGTGCTATTATTTTCATGCTAAAAGATTAATTATTTGAATATGATTAACTTATGTTCAAGCATAAAGCTCAAACGAGCTTACAAGCACTTTCGAGATTATTTCAGGTTCAGATTTTATATAAGCATTTTCGGCAGTCCAAGAATGGTCTTGGAAGACCTAGGACGTGCTAAGAAATACCTAAGCACCTTGCTAAATCCACTAGAAGAGGTTGTTCCATATTTGGAAAGTTCAACACATTTATAGAAAGTGTCAAGTTGGTCAAGATGAAGATGAGCTTCATTTATTCAAGAGGAGTTAATCAAGTCTTCAGCAAGAAGAGTTAGATTAATTCAGCAATGTTTTGAAGTTAATCTTGCTATAAGGAGCTAGGCTTGTGAATTGAGGAGATTTTATTGCCATATTAAGACAACTAGCCGTTTGAATTTCAAAGGAGAAGAGAGGAGATCTTTTGAAGATGATTTCAACATTAATGTAAGATAATATCGTTTCCTTGTTCATTTGGCCGAGATTATATGGCAGAGTTGTGCAAAGGAGAAGATTTGTTTATCATAAGGAGTTCTTTGACGTGGAGATATACTGATATTGAAAGAGAAGGTTCTCTTACCGTAAATTGTGGTCCGAATCAAGGATAGCCAAATTCAACTCTGAAGGAAACTTTCCATATCAATCAAGATTACAAGTGAAGAGTTACCATATATGAATACCCAAATAAAGGAGAATCAAGAGGAAGACTTCACTTTTTGAAAGCCTATTTTCATGCATCTTGATGAAGCTCTGGGCGCCACTTTTAATGGAGAAATACCTATTTTGTATGAAATCAAATTTCAAGAAGTAAAATGGAATTTCTGTTTCCAAATCAAGAGAGTTGGAATCCTGTTTTAATGAGTAAGATTACAAGATCCTTTCCTTGTTAAACAAATGGAGTTGAATCTTTTCTATAAAAGGCAAGAAAATATTTTGTTGATTACATGGAATACAAAAAGGAGAGCTGTTTACAAGTCAAGGAGATATTAACTTCCTTTCTTGAAGAGCAAATCATGAGATACATGAAGAGATAATTAAGGGTTTGACAAGTACTAGTCTTTCCCCTATTAAAGTAGCCGTGCATCAAAGAGATAAGGCAAGAACTCTTTGTGAAAAGCTTTAGCCTATTTTCTCTACAATCTTCGTCTCTTACAAGCATACAAGGCTCTTAATTCTTGAGTTCTTCATTCTACATCTTCTACCGTGAACATACCATTATCTATCATTGTTGTTCAAAAGCTCAAATATTCTATATTACATATTCTACCCGAGAGCCATCTAAACACTTGAGAGTTCCTCCTAAACTTTATTTCAAATTCATTTGTGAGTGGAACCTTGTACTTCATTGTAAGCCCTTTTGTGGGTATTCCCTTTGTGAGTTGTGAAAGTTTCGTAATTTGTCTTTAAAATCACGTGTGTAAAAAGTTAGGAGGTGACTTGTTGAAAAACCTTCGAGTTTGGTGGTTTACTCTGGAAAGACCATCGTATTTTCCTAGTGGATTAAAAGCAGGGTTCTTAGGGAGTAGATGTAGGAGAGTGCTCCGAACTACTATAAAAATCGATTGCGTGCTTTAATTTCTGCTATTTACATTCTATTACTTGCCTTGCATGTTTGATTGAATACTTGTCATAATTCTGATAGTTTTCAAAGCCACTGATTTCAAACTAAATCTAATCATTTTCTAGTATAACATATTTGAACATCACGATTGTCAAGTTATCTTTCATAGCTGATTTGTAATATGATACTTGATTATTGTTTTGGTTTCAAATACTATTAAGGTTCCGCTACTAGTTCAATTATTGACAACTTTGGCATATATTACTTTTGTTAACTTAGTATTCACACGGTTCAAAACCTGTTTTGTAGTGCACGCTTATTTGATCTTTGTGCTTTTGTGTGACGATTTTGTATTAGAGGATTCCTAATAGGGATTTGGGGACACAATTCACCCCCCTCTTATGTAGCGTAAGTTCTTCACTAAGGACCACGCTGGCATCACAATCATCCTTATCTGAATGATTCTTTCTTTAAGCAATAACAAGATAACCGAAGAAAATAAATTTTATCTTCTATTAATAGCCAAACTTTCTTGATAATTAAAATAACAACATAAAATTATATTTTTATTAATAAACTTAAAATTGCATTAAAATTACATAAGAAGATAGCAAACTAAGATTCACTATAAATATTCCATAAATGCTCAATAAGATCACTTTGGAGTTGAGAATGAACTTCCCTACCTCTGATTTGAAAATGTTGATCTATGAAATCCTGAAGTTCATATGCATGGTCATCTAGCACTTCCATTGGTGGAGGATTTTCATCGATTTGATCATATATGGAAGACATATTTGGTTGAAGGTATAGATGTCACTCGACTTCAACGATCATGTTATGCAATGACACATGCAAGCATAATCTCTTTAAGTATTTCAATCTCAAAATAACGAACATGTCCACGGACAATGGTGAATAGTGATTGTATCACTCTAAATGCACATTCCACATCTTTTCTTGCACCATTTTGACACATTGCAAAGTGTTTGGTCTTCATAGTTTGTGATAAGGGGATTGATTTTACGAATGTAGCCCATGAAAGATATATACCATCAGCTAGGTAGTATCTCATTGTATAGTTATGACCATTGACTGAATAGTTAACTATAGGGGCACGCTCTTGAGTTAGTTTAGAAAAAACATGTGATCGTCCATGAAATCTCAATAGCAATACTTTCTGAAATTCTCACATATTTGTCCATGAAATCTACAATAACTCCGGAAGCAAGAATCCTCAATGATGCAGTTATCTTTCGAAGAGAAGATAACCCCAGTCTATCGGCTACATCTCTTCGTTGTTGAAAATATGTTTCATGCATTTCTATTGTGGATCGAATGCGAAGAAATAGAGCTCGATTCATGTGAAATCTCCTTCTAAACATAACATCATTATAGACTGGTGATTTTGTAAAATAATCATTGAAAATGCGTTCATGACCTTGCACTCGATTACAATTAATGACCGAACATTGTCGATGAGAACCAGTATGTGACATTGATCCTCGCTCGAATTGTTTTCTTTCATACTCCAAAAATAAAAGATCTTCAAACTCATCCTCAGACGACGAGTTTGAGGATGAATCATCATAAATTTTTTGTATACGCTTGAAAAGATAATTCATTGTGAAAATATAATATAATATAATGAAGAAGAGTTGAGAGAGGTGAAAATGAAGTTGAGAGACACTAGTTCTTTTACAGTAAAAGTATGTGACCATTGAAAAGTAATGTTTGAAATTTTGACCATTAGAATATGTTGTTAGAATATTACGATCCTTTAGAATATGCTTTAGAATATTTTGATCCTTTACAATATGCCATTAGAATATTCTAAACCATTCGAATATCTTGTAAAATCTAGCCGTTTGATATATGATCGTTGGAATTTTAAAAGATTTAAAAGTGATTGGAGAAATGAATATTTTAAGTTATAGAAAATGGTTTAGAAGAGCGGTTGTGGAGTGTTATTGAATTTTGATTCTTTAAAACTATAAAATGACTCATTTTACTGTATTTTAGAAAATCTGTTAAGATGAGCTGTTGTGGATGCTCTTATATATGTAAGGGCAATGCATACTTGACTAGTGCTGTACATACCCATATGCATATTTTGATTGTATTCCACTCCAACGATGAGTATGAAAAATGAATTTCCATTTCATGTTTTCATGATGAAACAACAAGCTTAAGCCCATGGGCCTTAAATACAATGAGATAATAAAACCATAAGCCCAAATGAATGAGCCCAAAACTAATGTGATTAAGAGCCCAACTCTTGCATTAGGGTATCCTCAAAATCTTCTAGAATTTGCACGAGCTTGATGGATGAAACGAGGGAATGAGCAACTCGCCATGGAAGCTTCAAAGGATCTTCTATGATGCAATCTTATGACAGAGAGAAGAAGAATGGAACCGATAAAGTTGTGCAATCTCAATTACACAAGCACAGAAGTAGACAAAGAGATCGACCGAGGTAGAGGAGGATGATTGTGGTTGGAACGATAGCTAGAACTACGTCGGAGCCAGGCGAACCCAGTCGGTGAGCCCAGTCTTTGTGAACTCCATCTCTCTCCTCTCCCGGTTTGTAAATTTGGGAACCTAGAATGAGGTCACAAATTTGCGACCCCCTTTGCAGCCTCAGTTGGCTTCACGAAATCACGGGAATGGGTATGCGTATCAACGGTTGTGATTTTGCGTACCCCATTTCCATGCTCTGTTGGAGATGCCCTAAGAATACAATTATCTTTTAATTTTTATTTTAAGTACGTTTGTGCTTAATTGAGTATCAATTATTAAGACTTATTTATTCGTTTGTAAACAATGCATGAGAGATTTATCGGTAATTATCTCATGGGAGGAGTTATTTGCACACATACTTCAACTCATTACACACACTCAATTAATACACCCTAAACATTTATTAATATACACATTAAAGTTCCCAATTTACCCAGAACATATTAATTAAATAATATCTAATATTCTAAACTACCATCTTCTCCACCATCTCAACAACTCATCCCGGCTAATACCCTCTTTCCCACCGACATGTTAACTAACCTCGTCCTGTCAGTTTTTCATGTATATACTAGAAAGGATAAGGCCGTTTGTTCATGCGTCAAAGCTAAAGAAAAGAAGAAGGGAAGTTGGGTCGATGTTGGGAGTGGTGTAAAGATGACTTAGAATCATCAGCTTCAAGTGGTGGGGTTGATGGAGGAAGGTGATGCCAATGTAGTCCCAAGAGAGAATGACCAAAACAAATATTCAACGTTATTGATCCATGGTTATTTAGGCCATTCGTGCTTTGACATTGATCGTAAAATATTTATAGATCACGGAATCACAGATATAAACCTGAAACCCTTGCAATTTTTTTCCAGATTTTTTAATTAATCTCATGGGCTTTCAATAGTTCCCAGATACTATGAGTGTATTTGGATATACTTTTGTAAATTCATTTTTAAAATCGATTTTGAGTTTAGTTTTTTGAAAGAGTATTAAGAAATAAAAAACTGTAAAAAAATTCATTTGGTTTGTGTTTTTCGAAAATTGTTTTTGAAAACAGAAAACACGAAAATCCATTTGGAAGATGCTATTTTTGAAAAACTAAAGTAGAAAATTCGTTTGGATAGATGCATATTGTTAAAACAGCGAATACTAATATATATTATAATCATTTAAAAAAAAGACTATAGATTACATTGCTTTTTTCATCATTTGATGTATTACAATGATCGATCCACTTCATATTAGATATGTGTTCACGATATTGGGACATGATAGCAGCTCCTTGATCATTCGTAATATTGTTGCTCTAGCTTGCCCCGCTTGAGCTTGCCCTTGTTGAAGTTGACGGTTGCATATATGAAGGATCCATATTTTCCCATGTATTAGACAAATGATCTTGTTGTGTCCGTTGACGGAGGAAATTATGAATTGCACAGCAACCAACTACTATAAGTCTTTGTAGAGTTGGCAGGTAGGGGGCATCAATTTCAATATTGGGAAGTGTGCCTTTAAAACTCCAAAGCATTTTTCAATCACCATCCTCATTGATGAGTGTCGAAAGTTGAACAATTCTTTACGTGTACGTGGTCCTCTACCTTGACCATGGTACTCACTTATATGATATTGATCCCCTCTAAAAGGCGATAAATAGCCGGCGATGCAAGGGTATCCAGAATCAACAAGATAATATTGGCTTGCATGTCATTTTCTGCATCATTAGACATCTAATAGCACATAGAACATGAATAAATTAGAGTTCGAAGAAATCAGGAAAAAAAACATTGAGCAGACTAGAACATATGTGGTGGATATGTTAATTCCTAGACAAATATGTTAATAACTGTATTTCTCTTCCTTTTGGTGATATAAACAAAGAAGATAATTATAGAATACTTTCTATATGTACGAGACATACAGAGCAAAGATAGACGATAATGGCTAAACCCTAAAACCATAGCAAAATCCACACCAAATCAACATAATAAAGCCAAAAAACTATTCAAAGGAAATGAATTATACAAAAACCTAGCAACATCTACTTCCACTTGAATCCAACAAGACGTAACCAAAAATCGACAAAGAGAAGTAATCGAAAGATGAGAAGAATCATAGATGTATAAAAAATGGAAGAATGAAAAAGAAGAGATGCAAGATTCATACCTGAATTGAGATGGCTCTGGTAAAGGGAGAGACACTTCTCACATGTGGCTAGGGTTAGAGAGAGAACAGAGAGGAGCATTGAATGAGGAGACACACTCGTCTTTATGGAAAATTCATCCTGTCAGTTTTCAAAATCAAAGATGTAGACAAAATGGAGGAAAGAAGAAGCGGTGATGCAAGATTCATACTTGAATTGAGAGCTTTGGTAAGGGGCGAGACACTTCTAGCGTGATGGCTAGGGTTAGAGAAAGACGAGAGAGAAGCGTTGAATGAGGAGACGCATGCGTCTTTACGAAAAAGTCATCCTATCAGTTTCCAAAATAATTTCGCTTGTTTTTGTTGAAAGTTGTCCAAAACTGTTTGTTTTTGTTTTTGTTTCATTTTCTGGTTTTTGAAAAACAAATATGAGTTGCAATTTTTCAAAATTAATTCTTTAAAACTACTACCAAATGAATTTTTAGAACCAAATTTTTTTTTTAAAAATAGAAAATTGTTTTCAAAATCCTTTCCAAACAGACTCTTCTCAAATCTACTACTTGTTAGTATGACTAAATATATACATTTGATACTGAGAGAAGATGGAAAACTAAGAGAAGATCAAGATGGGAGGCCAAGAGAGGAGATCTCGGAGATGATGATTATTTATATGATAAGTTTAGTTAAAATGATTAGGGTTATAAAGTTTTATTCAATTTAATTGTATTGAGACAAAGATATGGGTGCAAAAAGCAAACATGTTTTTAGGTAATTTCATATAAGGATAATTTAGTAAATTAAATTTTTTTTAAAAAATGTGTGTGCATTGAGTCCAAATCTGTGTGCAAAATATTGAGTCAGTGGGGGATAGTTGCACTTCACAGATTCCCATTCACACCTCAAAACTAAGAAACCCCATTAAAATTTGGCATCGCCTGAATACACCCATTTTTTTTTAATATTTTTTCAAAAAAAATCCGAGTACACCCCAAATACAATTATAGCCATAAAAACAGAGCATGAAATTGGTATAGAGCCTTTGCATTAACTTGGCATAAACAACAATCATCCAACAAACATAAAAGTAAGTTAAGAACTAACAACTAAGATATAAACAACTCTATCAATCTATGAACTCAACAATAGTCGTTGTGCACATGTTGGAAGAAGTAAGCTTCTTTCCAAATCCTACATAATGTTCAGAGGGGTGTGCACCTCATCCATTTTTTTTTTCCACGTCCTAGATGATGACAACATGCAGTGGTCATTTCAACTAAACCCTAAACAATCCAGTCTTTCCAACAAGAAATCAAAGGTAATGTGGTACTGAGTGGGTGAGACAGACTTACCAGGTCTTCTGGATACTCTACATATTCGTCATCGGAGCTGGCCTCATTGCCAAAGATGTTCTCATCGGTGAAGTCACCGAAGTCCAGATCGATGTCGTAATCATCGTCGTCCATCAGTTTCATATGAAATAGAGAAGGAAGGGTGAGAGACGAAATAAAGAGGGATAGAGAAGGAAAGAGGGGAAGGGGGAATGAGTGACACATTGGCGTGCTGGGGTGATTTACATATTAGAGGTTTTTATGTGTTTTAAGATGCGAGCGGAAATTTGTGGAGTGCAATTAGGCCCCATCTATTGGGTCGCTTATCTCATATTGGATCACGAAATATTGAAATGTCAACGAATGATGAAACGGCACCGTTTCATCATACTGTTACTGCAAATCTCATTGCGCGCTCTCTCTGTTTCTCTCTCTCCCGTTCAGCGTCCCCGGTGAGTCTAGGCTCCCCTATTTCTTCACCTCCTCCCTTTACGTGCCCGATATTCTATTAACTTGTTTATTTTTGTGGTTTTGGTGTGTTTTCTCAGATTTTATTAGGAGTTTCTGAGTTTCTTTATGGTGTTTTGGCAGTTCTCATGTCTGTGGGTGCTAGCGCTGCAGTATCTTCATCTGTAAGTTTCCATTTCTGATTGAAAAATGCTGTTCTTGATAAGTCGTTGCCTTCTAGAGGAATTTATCCCGATTTTCTTTTCGTGATGTTTGTCTGTGCGAAAAGATTGTAAAAGTTGAGAGATTAAGTTATCTATTTTCACTACTGCTGTTTATGGATTGAGGACTAGGAGAACAATTTAGAGCTTCTTTAGGAAGCTTTACATACTAAAATTTTGTCAGGTCATCATCACTACTTCACTAGCTAGTTAGAGTTAGATTACTTAATTTGGTGTGCAAAAAAGTCATGCCGAATGCACAATTCAGGAGTAGAGACAAGATATGACAAATGTTTCGGAGAAAATTTTAATTCTAAGAAAGTGTAGCCCAATTTTTCAATTGTTCAAGCCTTATTTGTTAGTGACAAAACTACTTCTGCATACATATTACTTGATTTCGAAATTATATTCCCAAATCAAATAGGCTTAGATTTACGGACAAGACATGCTAAATGGGTTTACCATTATATACGTTCCATATTCGACTTTGTTCTTACAGATTACGTATTCCAGAGTGTTTACCATAAACTACGGAATTGGTGGTATGAATCCTAATTTCTTTGTGTCTAGTCTTGGGACCAAAATAGACAACAGACTGGCAGCAAAACTAACGTTTTCAGTTTGCATTAATTAGATTTAAAATGTAATGATTAGTAGGTATATTTAGGTGTGTAGGGCAGCTTTCATGCTACACATCTCACAAGACCATAATCTTAAGATTTCATGCTACACATCTCACAAGACCATAATCTTAAGATTCTCTTCATTCAACTGTTTAACCAGAGCAAAGTGCTTAACCAGGCTAACAGGTGGCCCAGAGTTGTACGGGTGCAACCTAGATGTCACAGGTTCAATTCCTGATAACAATCTCTCCACTCTACATTTTATGTGGGGTTTAAGGTCTGCGTACATCTTTCATGTTCTTGATTTCCTCAACTGCGGAAGTCTTGGCTCTTGTGCACGGGTGTTACCTTTTATATATGTCAATAAATAACTCTTGTAAGGTCAAAGCTTCCTTTACTTATAAGAGATCCTACTTGTGTTGTCTTCAAGCATCAAATCGCACATAGAGCTTAGATCTACCATCCAAATCATCTCAGATTATTATATGCCAATTGAATGTTTTTGGACAATTGACAATTGACATAGCCTTTTGGACTACCACGTATCTAAATGCATCACATGTATTTAACAGGTAATTATAACTCGTGCTTTCTTTCGTTTTGGTGAAATTGTTGTTGATGGTTCCTTATGTTCTTGGGTGCGTGCTTAGTCAAGAGTCAAGACCATTTTGTACTTGAAGAACTGAGGGGGAATGCTGCTGAATTTCTCTTAGTTAGAAGAAAGATGTTTAGCTATTAACTATAATGGAAACATTTTATTTGCATATGGGATAAGAACATTCAACCTTAGGGAGGAGTTAATAGAATGAAATATCCATTTATATGTGGTGTTTAAAAAAGCAAATCTTGGTTCATTTGTACAGAATGGATAGGAGGGATTCATTTTCGTAGCGGATTCCTTGAATATGACAAGGGAATACTGAAGTTTTTGGATGAAGCATTTATACTTCTAGGTACAGTAGATAAGATTCGATGTCCATGTTGTAATTGTAACAATGGGTAGTGGAAGACAACGAATAAGGTAGAAGTACTTTCGTCGAAATGGGGCTTTAACTTTTGAGACTGCTACACCCTTTGGATGTATCATGGACAGAACCGGGATCCATGTTCAGAGCAGGAAGGAGATGAATTGAAAGATGCTACACTGCATGACAGATGTGCTGATGACATGTATTAAGAGTAGACTTGTGTGATGGCTGCCAATGAGGAATAACATGAGCCTGCTCCATAAGAGCCAAATAAAAATGCTCAAATTTTACTTACTAAGCAATCTTGCGGTGGTGTGATATTTTTAATAGTTGTGTGTACCTTGTATCACTTTCAATATATTCGAGTTGCTTGTTAACACATTTTATTTTGGATCAGATCTCCAGCTTTCAAAGAAGAAAAAGAGATGAGGAAAGGGCTAACAAAGTTATTGCATGCGAGTAGATTATAAATTATCATATTCCTAGGGATTCAGGGCTGCTGCTGACAAGTATGCATCAAAATTCTCTTCTGATTTTAGATTGGCGGTCCGTTTCAATGCAACACCATTGAATTTGAAACCGGTCAGAGATAAAAGATGCTGCTAAAGATAAGACTTATCCACGAGTGCTGGTAAAGTGCACTTTGCAATTTGCATGATGAGTTCAATTATTCCTCCTCCTCTTTTATTTGATTCTTCTAACTATTGGTTATCATGCATGTATAGGATGTTTTATTTTAAAGACAGCCCAGAGGTGAATAACTCTGTTCTTTTGCATGAAAACAAATTCTACAATGTCTGGGGCGCCACAATTTACATTGTGACCACTACCTTAACTATGAGATGCAGAGCACCTTCAACATCCACCTGAAGGTGTTAGCCTGCAACATTGGGGTTTTCTGTTAAACCACTTTGGCAATGGCGAGTACAAGGTACTGAAGTTTGTTGTTTTCTTTTTCTTTTTTTTCCTTCTTTAGTTCATTTATTTATTTATGCAAGTTACCTGGCACAAATCGTTCCAGATCGTGAGCTACTCTGAGATGAGTTAACATATAATTTATTTCACATAAATTTATATGAAATAACTGTAAAATCATTCTTAACTACATTTCCGGGGAGATCCAAAGATGAGGAAATAGCCTGACGAACCTGAGTTATGAAGGATGATGATCCGCCATCAGCCAAATGTACCATGGGCTAATGACAAAAGCCAGAAATGCCCATGTAAGAAAACTTGAAATTACTATGAATTATAACGGCCTTAATGTTTGGATTTTTTTCTCATTATTTTTTCCCATCATTTATTAGCTTCTTATGTGGTGCATTATCACCTAATAATTGTTTCTTGTTAAGTTGGAGGAGATGATTAGCTTCCTTAGTCAGCAACAGTGAACAGTCACCACCCTCTGGAGAGGGGTTGGAGCAGATACTCTCTTACGATTCAAATACACGCGTTGGTGATCAAAGTCAGGAATGCTAAAGGTGCGACCAACTCAAACAAGATGATTGCTCTGGACTAATATGAAAAATTGTTCAAAGAGCATGTTGAAAAAAGAGAGTATCAATACCCATGTTCAAGCTGCTGTTGACAGAGTCAGTGGTTGTATTGAAGCTGCATTTCAGGCAGGTCTATCAAAATTCACGATGTTTTCTCATGGTTAACAAGATTATGCTTCTAATGTGAGCTCTCCATACAATGTCTGATGCATGAAAGTAGATGAAAGTAGTGTTATGTTTTTCTGTTGCAATGAACTTCAACGGGTTATGTCTATGTCAACTTGTCTCTAAAAACGTCTTCCCACTTATGTATCTTTTCATGCAGGCATATTCTTCATAAAAGTTCTTCGAGATTCATTTAAAAGTATTTTCCAACCTAAAATCTGCAAGTGAAGGCTTGTCATAATTGTTGTTGATATTGAGAGTGCTAGTGAAACCTGATATTTTTTTGATAGGAATAGTCAAACTAGATTCTTATTTTCATTTCTAACTTTGCTTGTGCTTGGTATGGCTTGGTGTCATTGTGGTCTATGTAGTCTTAATGGGACATACACTATCCTCAATGCGATAGGACTCTTTGCCACCCTTTCCATGATTTCTTTACTCATCAGTGGATTTCATCTCAGAGTGTACTTGCGTACAGAAAAGGAAATTATATTTTCTGTTTGTTTGCAATATGCATGGATGGCTTGAAATTATATTTTCTGTAGTATGCTTGGATGGCTTATTCCCAAATTTGTTGCTTTGGTTTTATTAGTTTTAGGGTTGCTGTGTATGAATTTGTTTCTATGTATTTTTCTTTCTGGTTGGATTCTTATGATATGAGAGGCTATTGGATATAACTTTCAAATATTGTTGAGATGCTCTATAACTTTCAAATATTTTTCGTGAGTCTACCATTATTTGTAGCTAACTCTGTAAAGGTGTAAGTAGCGTGTCGTGTAAAATAGATCAAATTTTATGGGAAGTAAGATTGTAGAAATCTCCTGTTGTAATATGTCATCCCAATTTTTTTTTCACAATGTTCTGAAAATATATATGCATGTTTGCCAACCATCCAGGAAAGTCATTAGTACTTGCCAATCTAATGTCATTAGTTTGACATCATGAGCTGAGGTTTTGTTGAGCCATATCATCTCCTTTGCTTTGTCTTTGAGGAAGTTTGAAGTAGGTTTGGCAAAGAAAGTTTGACAGTTTTAACAATTATTACTATAGGTTTATTGCAGTAAAGCTCTGACATATGTATATGACTTGCACTTTTTTTGCCTTAATGTGGTTTAGACTTTAGACAATATCATTTGTAGACAGAGGAAGAAAGAATTAGCGAGAGTTATCTTTCAGTAGTATATCAGAAAGACCTGTCAATATGAGTAGAAGTTTCCCTAGAAATATAAATTTACTTCATTGATAACATCTAATGAAATAAATTAAGAAATAATTTTTTTTTATCCTTGGAAGTGATTTTTTTTACTTGTTTAACAGGTCGGCGGTCTGAGAACACATATTTTCTACTCTTTCAGAAAATCCATCTGTTTTCACTGAAATTTGCTGAGATTCTAAAGTTGGGAGTGTTTCATACAGAACAAGAGTTCTTACTCTTCTTTAAAGAGTAACTCTTACTTGCTGTAGGAGTAGGAATATTTTGAGGATTCTGTTGCACTTAATGACAGGGTTTTGGGCATCTATGACTCGAATATGTTGATACAATTGCTATTTATTGTTGAAATAGGACTCTACGAAAAGTCTTTATTTGGAAATTTTGGGAAAATATCTTCGCGGTAGGTTCATTGGAATCTTAGCAGCATTGTCTTGAAAATTACTGTCAGAATTTAAATTTAAGTTCTATATGCTCTCACATAGAAGTTGTAATTGTGGTACAAAGGTTTCAAATACAAATGCTAATGCTACAACTAAATTAACTTCTTTTTATTGCATAAATTAACCATTAGGAACCTAATTTTGTGATCAACTTGTGTTTTGCAATGTGAAGTTACACTAACTTCTTCTATGATCTACTTGCTTATATCAATGTGACAATGCTTTTCCTTTCCAGAATGAATTGCAAGTAGCAGATGATTATAATTTGGATGTGTGTTTTGCAGATGATTTTTCTCTCTGAGACTGACTATTTCAAATATCTTGTCTTCCTCTTGCCAGGTGACATGACACTGATCTTTTAACTGGTGCTCTGACTTGCAGGTATTGTACGAGATAGACTAGTTTCCATCTCAATATTTGTTACAAGTTTTGCTTATTTACTTGTTTATCCTTTCCGTTCTCTGCCCAAAATCTACTACATAGGATATGGTTTTTGGGCCATGCATTGGCTAATACCTTTTCAATCAGAGTGACCACAAGCTTTAAATTACGTATTTAGTAATTTAGTCATTTAGGCCAACATATCATATGTCTGTTTGGTTGAGTAGTTAATGACAGACGTGTTTAATAAATACTTGCAGGTGCAACTTCTGATCAATCCATTAATTGTCTCCAACTGTGATTTCCCCTCCTCATTAGGCAATATATACAGGTATTCACAGTGTTTTTTATATCTATTATTGTGAGGTGAGGAAGAAAGATTTGCAAACTATAAAGATATTTCATGCATTCAATGCTCAACAACATTACAAAGTATAGCAATAAATTGTGCTTCCTGGAACAATAAACGGTGACCAAAACTTTACCCCTTTTGTATTTCAATTTTCAAAACATACTCACAGTTCTCACCAAAGAAAGTCATTTTGCATTTTCAACGAAAATAGTAAATTATATAAAGTACAGTTCTTGGATTTTTTTTTCTTTCTTTGGCTTCGAGTAAATTTTTGAGTGCTTGATTGCTCAATTCTCTCCCAATACCTTGATAAAATAGCAAAAGCATATGCATGATGAGTCAAATTTAGATCTCTGAAAAAGATTCAACCTAACCAGATGGACATCCCTAGTAGTGTCTTGGAAATTATTCAAGTACCACATATTTATCAGATCACTTGAAATTATGCTATTTTAGTTTTTAAAACACCAGTTTATTATACTCGCAAGAAATTATGCTATTTTAGTTTTTAAAACACCAGTTTATTATACTTGTAAGAAATGGGGAAAGCATATGCCAATTGCCATTTGCAAGCGTATAAAATAGCTATGACGCTAGCTTAGTGCACACCCGAAGGGTAGTCAACATGAAAAAATTAGAATATGTTACTGTAAAAGTTAACATATAAGCTAAATAAAGAAATGAATTACATTTTAGGAATTCATTTACGTCTACATACAAATGATGATTTGAATGCTAAGATAAGTACTGGACCAACTCCCATTAATGTCTAGTCAGGCTATTCTCAACTTCCATCCTCCTTCATCAAAGCCTATTTCAGATGGGTCATGTTCAGCTCCACTAATACAACTTTAACATTTAATGTGCCTTCATCAAGATACTTCAATTGAGTCAATTTAAAAGGCCTTAGTAGCATCACAAGACCTCAAAAAACCAGAAATGGAGATCTGTTGGAGAAGACCATTGTTGGCTTTGTTATTTGCATTTGCATTATCATGTCTTGGAAGAGGGAAAGCACAAGAATCAACAGCTCTTGTTCCAGCAATCATGACATTTGGTGATTCTGCTGTAGATGTTGGCAACAATAACTATCTACCAACTCTTTTTAAGGCCAATTACCCACCTTATGGAAGAGACTTCACCAGTCACACACCCACTGGAAGGTTTTGCAATGGCAAATTAGCCACTGACTTCACTGGTAAGTAAAGATTACCTACCGCTCATGCTGAATTTTCCTTTTTGAGTAAGTACTTTAAGAAGTCAAGTGCAAATCTTGACACAATCTTAGACACTAAGTTCCACCAGAAAAGAAAAGAAAACAACTTGTATCTTGTTATTTAAAATGAAAAAGAAAAGAACTTGTATCTTGTTATTGTTGCTACAAATTATGCCAATTTACTTGAATTTCTCATTGCAGCTGAAACTCTGGGTTTTACTAGTTTTGCACCTGCATATCTTAGCCCAGAGGCATCAGGGAAGAACCTGTTGATTGGAGCTAATTTTGCTTCTGCTGCATCTGGTTTTGATGAGAAAGCAGCCTCATTAAATGTAAGAATTTTGTGTTAATTGATTAAACCATTATATGAACATTATCATAAATATCTATTTTGTTTCTTAAATTTACAATTTCACTTTTCTTTTGCAGCATGCAATCCCACTGTCACAGCAACTACAGTACTTCAGGGAGTACCAGGGCAAGCTAACACAAGTGGCTGGTGCTGACAAATCAGCATCCATAATCAAAGATTCTATATATTTATTGAGTGCTGGAAGTAGTGACTTTCTTCAGAACTACTATGTTAATCCTCTGATTAACAGGGTTTACACAGCTGACCAATATGGCACATACCTTGTTGGTTCATTTACAAGCTTTGTTAAGGTAAAAGATTTTTTCAATTTGATAATTGTTAAAATTTAGTTAAATATATTCATTGACATTCAAACTTATAGATATTACGTGATTTACTTGTCTATACAAACAGGGTTTGTACGGTTTGGGGGCCAGGAAACTTGGGGTAACTTCACTGCCCCCATTAGGTTGCCTTCCTGCAGCAATTACTTTATTTGGATTTCATGAGCCAGGATGTGTGTCTAGGATCAACACTGATGTGCAACAATTTAATAAGAAAATCAATTCCGCGTCTCAAACTCTTCAAAAACAACTCCCTGGTCTTAAGATCGTCATATTTGACATTTTCAAGCCGCTCTACGACATTGTCAAGTCCCCTTCAAAATATGGTACTATCAACTGATCTTTCTGTAACCCTAGTGTGAATTCCTTTTACATACAAAACTGAATGGTGATGATAATTGTTTATTGTGTTTTTGTTAGGGTTTAAGGAAGCGAAGAGAGGCTGCTGTGGGACGGGGACAGTGGAGACAACCGTGTTCTTGTGCAATCCAAAGTCACCAGGAACATGTCCAAATGCCACTGAGTATGTATTTTGGGATGCTGTCCATCCATCAGAGGCTGCTAATCAGGCTCTTGCTGATACCTTGATTATTCAAGGAATCAGCCTTATTGGATGAAGTCAAGCATATTTTTACAATGTTTTTCTATATGTGAAATGTCTCAATTGTGTTGCTCTTTCTGGGTTTTATATATGCATTCTTGTTTATGATAAGGTCAGTATTTTATCGTAGGACTTATTATGTAACGGAAGCTTATCTGGTAAACAGAGTTCTATGTTATTTTTGCTTTAAATATTTAGTAGACTTCAATGAAGTCTAAATTGTAACAAAAAATAGCAATAAAAACAAAAAATATTGTTTGTTTGTATTTTCTATTTTGGTCTTTATGAAAACCAAAAACAGGTTTCAAAAATTTTGAAAATAAGAAAAAAAAGGTTTTTAAAAATTTTGAAAACAGAATTAGTTACACTTATTATAGATTGCACTTTCTTTAAGATTTCAAATTGCAAATTGTATAGAGATGTGAAAGACAATGATCAAATATAATTTGAGTTATTGTTTTATTTATTATATTTTTTTCTTTCTGTTGATGTTTTTAGTGGTGAATGATGATGTAATAAACACGGTAAAGGCTATAGTTATGAAAAATATAGTGGTCTGGATATATTCCATTATTATGAAAATAAAAGTATGAACACATTTTTTTTTTCAGTTTTATGCTTTCAGTTTTTGTTTTCAATTTTAAATGTTGAACCAAACAAGTTTCAATTTTATGTTTTTGTTTTTTATTTTTGTTTTTAAAATTTTTGAAAGTGATACCAAACACAACTTAAGTTGTACTACTTTGAAGTGAGAAATCAATACAGAAAAGTTTGTGGTACAAAATCCCTGCTTACATCCAAGGGAGCAAATCTCGAGTTCTTTTCCCCCCACTATTATAGGATTATTCGTTAATCCAAACATAGTCTGTATCATCATCTTCGCGATCTGAACTTCCTCCCAAATTATTTGGGATTGACTATATGAGTTCTCTCCTTCATCCCAAATTATTTGCGATCGGCTATATGAGTTTAGGGAGAGAAGTTAATGAAAATCCATTATGCGAATTCTTTTCCGTCATACCCTCAACACATCCTATTAAGTTCAACTGTCTATTTAGGTCTCCTCTTTTTTTTTTTTTTTTGGTAAATAAGAAATGCATTAAGAGGGAAAAAAGTACAATATACGAGGGGCATACTTTAAGAATGTTCAAACAAAAAGGAGCTTAAAGCCAAAACAAATATTTGGCCAAAAAACTATCAGAGGACAGCAAAACAAAAATCATAGCAATAGTCTATGATTAAAACCATCACACCAGACACCATATCCAAAGGAAACCAATTGCAGAATCAAAAGAACAACAAAACCCAGTAGAAGCAGCCAAATCCAAAAGGAATCACCAATCTCCCGAGAAGGTCACCAATCATCAAGCATAATTTTGTCTATACCATACCCGGAGAGGCAAAGAGACACGGGTACTAAATCAGGCCAATCTAGACTAGGCCATACCAGACCTGTTCTCTTCTCCCTCTTCTCCCTCTCTCTTGCATGATTTCCCTCTATTCTTTTCCTCGTTGCATTACTATCTTCACGTTTGCTTCACCGTCGGTGTATGTATGTATATATATATATATACATCAACAAGAAGAGAACTGGATGTGTTTTTGGCTCCTCAGAACTCTTCTATTAAACTTGGTCGAGCACTCGATCGTCAACAGTGCGTTCGTGGCAAACAGAAGAGCGACAGAGCGGGCAATGTGTGTCCTTGAAGAGCCACTTATCGATACAGAATCGATGGTAGACATGGTTGCATCTATCAAGAACCCTACAAAGTTCTCCTTCTTCAAACTTGTCCAAGCATATCACGCAATCGTTATTCCTACTTTCTTCTTGTTCTTCTTCATGATGACTCTTCTTGTATTGAAAAACAACACCAGATGAAATCATCGTCTTCCTTGGCTCACTAAAGGAGCGCTGCTGGGGAGGGACTGGGTTGATGGTGTCTTCATTATTCGTTTGTGCAGTCACAACTTGTCCATCATAAAAATACCAATTTAGGATTAGAAAGATTAAGAATATGACAATACACAATAATGTTACGGACAAGGAAAGAAGGTCAGGCATCTCAAGAGGAGGAGGAGATGAGCAGATTGTGAAAGAAATCAAGAGTTGCTGTTCTTCGATGATATATATATATATATATATATATGTATATATATGTGTGTGTGTGTGTATAAGCACATCGGTTAGTTTACTAATCCAATATGAATTAGATTTTTTTTTTTAACATAGGAAACCAATATGAATTATGATTTACTTAGTACTATTTGTACTTTAAGTGAGCGATATTTAGATGATAATTAATTATCACTAATCAATATTGTTACGCCACAAAATTATGACAAATGTAAAACGTAAAAAATGTTATTGCATAGTGTAGGTCAAGAATTCTAAACCCTAATCGCCACAAAATTATTAGGGTTTGGAGAGGTTTGCTAATTACATGATGTATGTGGGACGAACTCATGAAAGAATCGTGTATGTCTGATTAGAATGGGTGAAACCTTAAACACCCTTCTTAAAAAAGGAGACGTACAAGAAAACGAAGAAGGAAAACAGAACTTCAATCCTAAAGATTAGTCTAATGGAAGTTTAGATTCTAAGTAAAATTCAGTTTATTTTGAAAATTGAGATACCTGCATCTTTTCTAATTTTTTTAAAAAGGGACAATTAGCCTAATGACACAATTGGAAATACATGTTCCAATAAGGATAATCCAAAAAAATTTACGCTATGTTTGGTTAGTCATGGAAATGGGAACGATAACGAGAACAAGAATGGTAACATGAATGAAAATTCTTTGGATTCCGATATTTGTTTGGTGAAGGAATTGTGAGTTGACAGGAACACTATGTTTAATTACTAGTTTGTGATTTGTTCAAAATAAAAGAAATGTATCATCATCTCTGCCGGTGCTACTACCAAACCTGGTTGTTGTGGTGGTAGAAATAACATCACTGATTTTATCCACTAAACAATACCAAAAACAAAACCCACCTCCATTTATCTCTCCCTAAATCTACTGATCTAGAATCTCTCTATCTGCCTTACAACAGCTATATCTGTGTATGTGATTGTGCTTTTTTCTGGTGGCGATTACTGGATTAGCTTCTTAACAGGTTGTGGTGGTAGATGTGAACAATAGTTAGGGAGATGTTCTCTCTTCGAGTTCCTTGATCCGAGGTTTCTCTATGTCTCCAGATGTGGCAGAGGCTATGGCAGCTATGTAGGATAAGACGAAGCAAGACAGAAGAACAAGAACTTGAACAGAACACAAATACCCCTGAATCCGTACTTCAACAGATATAGGGTTTCAGAGAGGTTTTCATATATTCTTTACATGATAAAACAAATACAACTCTTCAGAGAGAAGCTAACTAGTACAACCATCAGTCTCACATAACGAGACTGACCAAAATACCCTTTCACACAAGGATAGAATAGTAACATCAAATAACTAGACATAACATATAAATAAGTAAATCACAAAAATGCAAGTCAACCAACAAACTAGCCCTCCATGCCGTTCGGTTGGCTAATGATTTGGGTTTTTCCTCTATTGTTTGGTGGTTGTAGAGATTCGCCGTTTATTGCAATATTTTACACACTTGTTGATTGTAAAACTTTAAATCTCAGTACGCACGGAAGGCAAAAATAAATTAAAAAAAGCAAACGAGAAATCATTATATCAAATACAAATAATGAGTGGATTGATCGATCGATATCTTTAAGCTTTGGGAACGCCAGTATTGACTACATATTTATGGCGGCATTGACATGTAATGCTGTTGACATTTTTCTAGAATTAAAGATTAGGCACAACTCGGTACTTTTGAATGCATGAGTGGAAGAATTTTCCTTCTTTCATTTATTTACTTTGTACTCTATGATTAATAGTTGTAGAAACAAACCCCCTCTAAATATTCCTATTCGATTATCAAAGATGGAGAAAAAGATATAAAAGAGGGGAGAAAAACAGCTGGACAATGAAAATTCATTTACTTTATTTGAATATAAGGCAAAAAATGTCAAATAGAATTTAACTACAGAATAATTTTAAAAAATATAAAATTAAAAGGAAAATTAAACTTCTTCGGAACTTCAGGTTCAGGTTCTATAAACCCCAAAAGGGAAATTATAGAACAAATTTCAACATGAGAGAGAGGATGGGCTACAAAAGGTTTAAGAAGGAAAGAAAGGGACCTAGCTTCTACACACACATTTCTTGTGTAAAAGAAATTAAATCATGAGTCATAACTCATAACTTGTGGCATTGAATTGACCATTCGGTTTCGGCCGGAACTGAGTGACCAAATATAGTGTTAGGTAGCCGCTATTTATACACGAATTTAAACTCACTGCAAATACATCCCAATTTTTTTTTTTCTTTTGTACACTTGAAACTTCCGAAATTACCCTTCATATATTTTAATTACATATCTAAACCACCCCCACCCCCACCCCCACCCCCACCCACACATCTTAGCCCCTTTACGAACCATAGAAAAATTTTGATATTTATTTCAAAATCAAGTTCCTAAAAGATATTTTGTTGAATCAAAATAAAACAAAATCATATGCGGGAATTTCACATAAATAAGCGGGTGTGCATGGCTTATAGCCGTAACATGCTTAAGGAGACATTCCCGTAAAGTGACTGAATACCGATGGTAGCAAACTCCAAGAATTGGCATACTGTTGACTTCGGTTTACGAGCGGATTTGTGGATTTTCAGCACCTGGATGATCCAAAATGACCCAGTTAAAGAAGTGATGGAGATCAAAGGTGCAGCTCATGTTGAAAATCATAGCCTAAGTACGCAGCGGAATATATATCGATCTCTTGTAGCGTGAATTGTCAAGAACTTTCAGGTTATGGTGATTCAATACTCGATCGGTCACCGGTTTCACAGCACAAATACCCTAAGCAATAAAACAGGTTAGCTCGATAAACACTCTTCTCACAAGTGTTTGTTCTCTCTGTTTCAAGAATTGGAAGTATCCAATTCTTCAACTAACATGCTTCTTAGAAGCATACGTCAAAAACTCTCCAACAGTCCTAATATTGAGACCTTTAAGAATAGAGTTTAATTGGTATTTGGATTCTATTTAATATTTGAAATAGTATTAAGTTGTTATTTACTGATAAGCTCAATTCAAATCCAATTTGGAGATTTGAGCCTTATCATAAATAACAACCTTATGGGCTTAATCATAATCAAATTACATACCCATATTGGGTGCTCCTTATATTGAGCCATTAATTTGGGCCTAGCCCATTTATGATTCACATATCTCCGACATACTTCCACTCACCCATTATGGGCTTGGGTCTAATCAAGAGAGAATATCTTATATTGCTTGCTAACCTTTTAATGTTTTCATACAGGTAAATGCGTCGTGTGACCTGGTTGTGGTATCTTCAAAGTAGAAACCCATGAGGGTCACGATGAAGTGTTTTACCATAACAGTGTGGAAGCCGTGTACTTTTACATACCCCAAAATTGTTTGGTTACATCTTGACCAAGCATTACTCAATCCCTCAAAGAGTCATGTGCTTGTCAGCTTTGTTTTATTACATGTATTTGCAATATTGTCCTATTAGACATCATTGCCTGGCGCTAGTGAATACAAGCAACTTAGTGTAATCAACTACAGTTTTTCCATGAGCACTCATATCAATTGGATGTGAATATAGCTCGCTTTCCTAACTATGATCCATTAGGTCGCATCATCACATGACCATTAGATACATGTTAAAGTAGCGATAACTATTTCACAACTTTATGACATAGTCTGAAGTCAACTAAGGGTACAAATATATATTTCTTTTTTTTTAAAATAAGAAATCTTGGAACTCACATGATGAGGAAGTAGAGATTAATTCCCTCGCCTTCCAACTGGTCACTAGCACATGCAGTATGAAATGCATGCTATGGAGGAGTTTCTCTCATTCGTTCATGAATTAAGAGTATATGTCTACTATCAAATTACACCACACAAGTATTAATTTAGTCGCCTATTTCCTTTGGCGCCCAAATTGAAATTACAAACTTCGCTCGCTATTACCAATGCCAAAAGAATTTCATACTTGGCTTTCTTTATAGGCTCACGATATATTGTGGATATATCATGTCGATTTCTTTTTTAAAAAAATCTCACCTTAGCATTTACTAAGGCGATCTATATTTGAATCTTGGCCACTCTATAGCGCACCAATCGCTTCCAGTGTCAATATTAAAATTTATCTCATCTTTACTTACTCCCACTACGAAAAAGGTGATTGCTCATGTGAGTGAGCCAATCTTGTCTATTGACAATATTGTACTTATCTTTTCACAAAATTCATCAAGTGATAAACTGAAAAACATTCTCAACATAAAATTAATCATACACATGAGTCTGTGAAAATAATGGACCATTATAACAAATAATCACATCCTACTTAATCCTAGGGACTTTACATGTAACAAAAAAGAGTCCCTAGATATAGGTTTAGTCAATGGATCAGTTACCATCCGACTGGTAGAGATGTGTTTTAGGACCACCTCATTTTGTGCAATCATTTCTCTGACATAGTGATATTTTATTTGAATGTGTTTGGTCTTTCCATGGTACTTAGGATCTTTAGCATATGCCAGTACAACCATAATGTCATACCAAATTTTGATAGGTTATGATGCAGACTTAACAACTGACAAATGCTGTAGAAAACTTCTTAGCCAAACTGCCTCTTGGACTGCTGAGTAACAAGCAATGTACTCAGCCTCCATTGTTGACAAGGCATTACAAGTTTGCTTCTTACTACTCCATGAGATAGCTCCTCCATTAAGTATAAAAGCATATCCTGATCGATGTGGATTTGCACTCGTCTACATCGCCTCCCCAGTCAGCATCACAATATCCAAACAACCGCAAATTCTTTCCTCGATAAACTAGCACATAGTTCATCGTTCCTTTCAAGTACCTTAATATCCTCTTCATCGCTTTCCAGTGTTCAGGCACTGGATTCGATTGAAATCGACTTACTAGCCCAACAACATAGTTTATATCTGGTCTAGTACACATCATTGCATACATAAGACTACCAACAACACTTGCATATGGTACCCTGGACATTCTTTCTTTTTCTTCCGGAGTCTTGGGCTCCATATTTCGACTAAGGCTCACATTTTTATCACAAGGAGTGTCAATGGGTTTGCAATTATGCATATTGAATCACTCTAACACCTTTTTGATGTAAGTCTCTTGGGATAAACCCAAAAACTTTGTCTAACGATCCCTAACGATTTTTACACCTAACACATAACTGGCTTCACCCATATCTTTCATCTCAAAGTTTGATGCCAACCAACCTTTGGTGGTTGTAATCAACTCTTTGTCATTCCCTGTAACGGCCCATCGGCCGGGCCATGGCTTAGTTGGTGACATAGTGTGCCTGAGGGGCCTATGTTAAAGGGTGGGAGGTCGGGTGTTCGACTCTCATCAACAACCTACCAGGACTAGATTCGGGTGCGCCTGCCCTAGTCTGGTGAGGGGTTGGGGGTAGCGGTCCATGGGCCCGGCCGGTGGGCCGTTACAATCCAATAAAATATCGTCCACATACAAGGATAGAATGACCATGCCATTCTTGGATGTCTTAATATATACACAATGATCTTCTTCCATCATTGTGAATCCATCTTTTAAGATGGCTTGATGAAATTTGAGATTCCATTGCCTAGATGCTTGTTTTAGGCCATAAATGGATCTTTCGAGCTTGTAAAACTTTCCCCTCTTGACCCTTGACCTCAAAACCAGAGGGCTGATTCATATAGATCTCCTCATCCAGTTCTCCATTTAAAAATGCAGTTTTTACATCCATTTGGAACAAGTCCAAATCCATATGTGCGACAATTGCTAGGATAAGGCGAATTGAGGCAATCCTCACAACTGGTGAGAATGTCTCTTCATAGTCAATTCCCTCCTTTTGATTGTAACCCTTGGCTACTAATCTGGCCTTATATCGATCTATGGTCCTATCATATTTACGTTTGATTTTGAGAATCCATTTATTCCCAATAGTTTTTCGGTTCGGTGGAAGACTAACCAAGTCCCAGACATGATTTTGTTCCATTGACTCCATCTCCGCTTTCATTGCATCCATCCATTCCTTAGATCTAGCACTAGAGAAAGCGTCTTTAATTGACTTTGGCTCATCTTCAGTATCTAGTGGAGCTATCATGAATGCCTCCCCTTCAATCTCAAATCGACAACGAGGGATAGGTTCACGCATAGTCCTTCGAGGTTGAGATTTATCCTGATGATGCTCCGCTTGAACATTTTCAGGTACAAAGTCGCTTCTACTGTTCCCAAGAGGTTGAGGTATTTCCTCATTTTCCTCAATTGGGCAACTACTTGCGCCATTGTTGGTATCTTTAGTTTCATAGAACTGAAAATCCTTTTCAACCTCCCCTTGAGTAGGGAATTCATTTTCTAGGAATGTGACATCTTGTGGCTCAATTTTTGTCACCCTACCATCACTGTCTTCTCCAATGAAAACATAACCCTTGGAATATTCATAGTACCTTATGAAGATACATTTCTTTCCTCAGGCTCCCAGCTTTCCAAATTTTGAAGTGGGCATATGAATGTAGGCAGCAGCACCCCATGGACGCAAATGCCCTAATTTGGGCTTTTCTCCTGTCCATAATTCATAAGGTGTTGTCATGACAGACTTCGATGGCACACGGTTAAGTATATAGGCCGCAGTTAACAATACATCTCCCCAATATGAAATTGGGAGATTAGCTTGCGCCATCATTGATCTTACCATGTCCATAAGGGTTCTATTTCTCCTTTCCTCAACACCATTTTGTTATGGTGTATATGGAACAGTTAGCTGTCTAGCTATACCCTTTTCATCACACAATTCCTTGAATTGTTCTGATAGATACTCACCTCCACGATCAGTTCTTAGTGCCTTTATGCTTTTGTTTAATTGATTCTCTACCATATTCATATATTTAGTGAAGCATTCCAATGCCTCGGATTTATGGGAGATCAAATAAACATAACCATATCGTGTGTAGTCATCTATAAATGTAATGAAATATGAAGCACCATGTCTTGCTTTTACATTCATTGGGCCACAGATATCAGAATGAATTAATTGCAAAGGAAAAATGACTCTTTTTGCTTTTCCAAATGGCAACCTTGTTGCCTTTCTAGCTAAACAATTTTCACATATGGGCAGTTCACATTTGGCTAATGGGCCTAAAAGGCCTTCTTTAGCAAGACGATTAAGTCTATCTGCCCAATGTGTCCTAATCTAGCATGCCATAACATACTATTATCAGAAACATTAGTAGACATAGCAACAAAAGAAGCAAAATTATTATTCGCATTATTAACGATATCCAAAACCATTAAACCATCAAGCAAGAAACCAGAACCATAAAATACTTTGTCCAGGAAAAAATTAACACAACCAACTTTGAATTCAAAACGAAAACCCAAATTTAGAAGAACTAAAACAGATAATAGATTCCGCCTAACTTCAGGGGCATATAAGACATCATGGATGTAAAGGGTGCGTCCTCCTTGCAAATCCAATTTGCAAGTACTGATCCCCAACACTTCAACATAAGTGTTGTTTCCCATGTAAATCCTATGGCTCCCCTTAGGAATGCGACGATAATCTACAAAGGCCGATCTATCCCGTGCTATGTGGTCTGTTGCTGCTGAGTCTATAGTCCAATGATGAACAGTTTCAGCCAACATCAAACTACTAGTCACATATAATTGAGAAAGAATAGAATAGTCTTTACTCACCTTCGCCTCGGGACATTCATGAGCGAAGTGACCCAGCTTGTCACATTTAAAACAAGTCATTTCTGCCTTGTCTTTCTTCTTTCCACCACGCTTGTCACGTTTGCGGTTTGGGTACTTTGGGCCTTTTGCATCATATTTTGCTTTCTTTGGGCCCCTACCCTTACCCTAATATCCTCCTTTGCGTTTGTTGGACTGGGCCATATTTGCCTCAGAGTTGGGCTTATCACCTATGAGACGATCCTCTTCCAGCTCCACATGTCTAGAAACATCATCAAAAGTGACAATACCTTCATTGTGAGTGAGATTTACCCTCATATGTTCCCACGAGGGTGGCAAAGATCGAATCACAGCTTGCACCTGTTGTTCATTTGTCAACACGTGCCCAGCCTCTGCCAAGTTGCTAATCATGTTAGCCATTAAAGTCAGATGTTGCCTCATAGTTGTATGTGGGCGCTTCACAAACCTTTCAAAGTTGAGGGAGAGATGGCACAATCTAGTGGTAGTAGTACCGCCAAACTGCAGCTTCACAGCATCCCACACTGCTTTAGCCGTCCTATGCTTCTCAAAACGTTGCATTAGATCACTATGCATGCTACTTAGCATCAAAATGCGAGCAATGCGATCCTTGCACTTGAAAGCTACATATGCTTCTTGGTCCCGCCTATGTTGCGCAGTGGTGCCTGGTGGCGGTTCCACCATTGGTTGAGTCACAATTTCAAGATTGTCTTGCTCTTCAAGCAGATATTCAATCTTATGACGTCAAATGTCGTAATTCTTGTCAGTCAGCTTATCACCCTTGTTCAGGTCAGCGACAATGCTTTTTACAGCAGCCATAACTCTTGTCAAAGATAATTAATTCACATTTAGAGTCAAGTACAACATTTATTGTCACACATTATGTATCACATTTCAAGCTAGACATATCATACAGTATCTCATATGCTAAGAAAAACAATATATATACTTGTATATAATCAATTTTAAGTAGCATACTTCTACCATACTAGTCCAACTTAAATAGATCAATATGGGAATATTGTAAAATAATATCCAACACAATAACATAGGAATATTATAAAACCAATATCCAAAACAACTAACTATGAAAGTCTCAAATAAATTAAATGCCTAAAAGTAAAATTGCTCTCTTATAATCCTAGTTGCGCCCTAAAATAATGAGAATAATCATTAAAATCAATAAATCCTTTAGATTATCTTGCGGCTCAGCATCTAACATTGGCTCATCCATGTTGGCCACCTCTGGCCCATCATGCATGCCCTCAGTCGCGATGTCCTCATCCATAGTGAGATCAATGATCTCAGGAGCCGCTCCAATCCCATCATGCATGCCCTCAACATCATCCGATATTAGATCGATGATTTCGGGGTCAGACTCAATATTTATGACTGACCTAACTGAGTCATCACTGTCAGACTCACTGTTAAGATCAATCTCTTCGTCAATCTCATCATTTGAATAAGATGATACAGAGGGGATAGCACCATGATATTCTCTCTATGCTAAAGGGTTGACATCCAATGGCTCATCATACTCTAGGTTATCCATACTCTAAAAATAAGTATAGAATTAGGCAGCAATCAAGCAATTTAATTTAGCAAAAAAAATTGGCTCTCTTTATTTGCCTTGCAATAGCTCATAAAAAAAATGCATTTTATGTCCAAATCACCACATAAAACATACTTATTCCCATAAAAATTCAGAAAAATAATATGAACATAATCTTTATATTTTAACAAAATTTTCTAAAAAAAAAATCGGATTTTTATAGGTCTTCACGTTCTCCCACGCACGGCCCAGCCCAATAGGAAAAATATTTAATTTTGCAAAAATTAAATCTGGTTCAATAATAAACATTTGGGCCAGGACTAGGTTGCAGCCCAATCCAATGCGCGGCCCAACTAGTTGAGAGCGGGTCATCCCAGCGCCCGAACCCGAATCCGGATCCGGATCCAGTTCACAACCCACCAAATAGCTGATGATCTCTGTGGCACGTGCATGTCACGCGCCGCCATACTGGGCTTATAGCTTGACTAAAAACATTTGATTATATCATATGTGTGTTTTTGGTCTTTTCCATGGCCTCATATTGGCCAAATCGTGTCTGGGAGTAGGACGATGAACTACACCTTCCACTCCCGAGAGAAATTTGTAAGATTCTGCACAAATTATTTTCAATAAAACCTAGTTTTTCTAAATTAATTTAAATCAAGTCTAGAAAAATTTAAAGCATCATAACTTTTAACCTACACATCCAAATTAGGCAAATAATATATCAACAGAAAGATAATTAAATAAGCTTTCCATACATATCAAAATCAAAGCCTAATTTTATCTGGTTAAAAAATTGTGTTAAAAAGAAGTTTCGGGACACTTTGCTCGGTTCGGCCTTTTTTATTGCACATATTAATATGAAATTCGCAAAGATAAATCTAAATATTTATTGTAACCCACACACAATTTCATGCAAATCAGATATCGTTTGTATCAAAAACAGCAAATCAAACCTTAATATGCATATCTTAGGTACTTAAATGAAAAACAGAAAATATGCATACATACTATATGCAATTTTAGGTATTTAGCATGTGAAAAAACCAACCTGGCTCCGATACAAATGTTGAAAATCATAGCTTAAGTACGCAGTGGAATACATACCTCTTGTAGCGTGAATTGTTAAGAACTTTCAGGTTATGATGATTCAATACTCGATCGGTTACCGGTTTCAAAACACAAATACCCTAAGCAATAAAACAGGTTAGCTTGATAAACACTCTTCTCACAAGTGTTTGTTCTCTCTGTTTCAAGAGCTGGAAGTATCCAATTCTTTTGCTAACGTGCTTCTTAGAAGCGTACGTCAAAAACTTTCCAACATTCCTAATATATATGGGTGTCCATCGGGTATCCAAACCCGATCCGACCCGATGACCCGTACCGACCCAATGCTTATCGGACGGGTTTGAAATTAATTTTATCGGTCCGGGTCAGACCCGACCTGATAAATTAATCACAAGGTCAGGTCCCAGGTCATTACTTTAATAATTTTCAAGCCATCGGGTGACCCGATAGCCCGACTAAAAAAACTTAATTTAATGTCAAGAGACCAATTCTCAGACTTGTTTGTGCTTTTTAAAAGTTTTCCTTGTACTCATCTTTCTTTGTTTTACGATGTGGGATACTTGTGCAATGTTGAATTTGTCAAATATTAATAAATTATTATTCAAACTTACTTTCTAAAAGTTGCATCGTTTTAACAAATAATAATAAATAAAGATGACTAAAACTGCATTGTTTTAAAATGCAAATACATGCACCTGGATGTGTAAAGGAAGATGGATGGACCTGGAGTGTAAAAAGGGTCTTTCTAAATAGACCCAATGTATTTGCTATTTAAATCCACCTATACATGATTTGACCGATTAAAAAGTTTTGTTGACACTGATGTTTGTGCGTGTGTCATCTTCAATATAGTTTTTTGGATTATTTGACATGATAAGTGTTAAATATGTCAGGAGAATCTAATGTGATTTTTAATTTTTATTTATATTTTCTTTTCTTATCATTTTTTCATCGGCTCTTTCTTGCCTCCCCCACTTTCAATGGTTCTTTTTTCCTTTTCTTGCACTACAATTGTATATTTTATAAGGAAGTTAAGGATAATATGTTACTGATATGATATTGATTTTCCAATTATATTTTTTTATTTTTAGATAATTTAAATCAGAGAGCGCGGATGATTAAATTATATATAGTTTTATTCATTTAGTTGGTAATTATGTATCCTTTATTTTTTGTTAACAAAGTTAATGCAATCTGATTGAATTTTCGATCATTCCCTTTCTGTACGAGGTAAAATTAAATAACACAAAAGTTTTGAATATTTAAAACAAATTTATTCAAATATATTAACACATATTACATTTCTAATCGTCCAACACAATGGTTTCAGAATGAAACCTAGGACGGATATACTGCATGTACGCAAGAATTCGCTCCTCAAACGGGGTAGCCCATGCAGTTGCACAATAATGTTTGAAGTGAACCCATTGAGGCATAATAAGAGGCATCGGGTAACCCTCTGTCAATGCAACCTGGACATAGTGATTATTATTTACGTACCCGATAGCGATAGCAACATGTTGATACGATGGTGGTGGAGTAGATCGAAGTGGAAAATACGTGAAGCTCAGTGCATCACTTAAAACGTGTAATATCACATTGAACTTTCAAGCAATCAAGAGACCCATGTCGGGCATAGTCATCCAATGCTCAATCGGTGCTTCTCAATCTAATGTAAAGAAGTTCAGTGAGTTGTAAACACGAGTCCACTGATCATCACTGCCAAATATTTCAACATACTGTGTCCTGAATTTGTACAATTCTTCTATTAAGTTATACCGGATAGTTGCCCATGCATCTTCGTGAAGACCAAGACAGACAGCTATCGCCCGAAAGCCACAATTTCTATCAGATGTTAAGTCTTGTACATGCATAATGTAAGGATGAAGTATAGGTGGAAACTGACGAACATAGGCATGTACAGAGTAGTTGTAAGTAGAGGAGCAACTGTGTCTCGCTAGTTCCTGAAACTGAAAAATATCTGGCTCAACAAACTCAAATGTAGTCGTATTAGCACGAGTGGATATGTCTTCCCTGCTCTTTGAGTCGGGGCCTCCAAACGAATAATTGTGTCTGCTTGGTTCCCGAGAATGAGGGGAATCAGACTCAACGAACACTAATGCAGACGGATTAGCACGAGTATTTGATGCAACTTTTTTCTTCGAGGGGTGTCCAAGAGTGTTCGTCTTAACAACAAGTTCACGAATTAAAGTTGTTGATGGTGTGATTATCTCCCTCAACTTCCTTAAAAGATTGAATTTGCCATGCCTTGTTTGCTGCTTAAATTGTTTCGTGAACACTTGCAGATCGACGACACAATCGATGTCATCGTCTTGAAGAGACACACACAGTGATAAGTCAAGTTTCCTCCAAAAATTATCTATGGAATTAATTGGTATGGGATGACCATCGTTCAAACATATTGCTTGCTCGTGCGCACATGGTAGTCCGTAGCTTGTACGAAGTTGACATCCGCATTTGTAGGAAACTTCTCCGGCATTCTTAGATCGCTCAAATTCTTTCAAAATCAGATGCAATGCGTGGATTGAAACGAAACCACATATTTCCTGGAAGTGCGGTATATTGAATCGATGTTGAATGATAGTTTTGCTCTGCTCAATACTTGCTTTGATAGCTATGTCCTGTGATTGGATGACGTGATGAATAAACGACAGTGATGTCACCAAATCTGACTGTGATGACTCCAAGTATCATTTCAACTTGGCATGCTGGCTCTCGACTCTATTAGTTGTTTGGTTTCCAAAATGCATATATCTTTCGGTCCATGCAGATACAAACATCTCCTTATATGGTGTCAACCATACATCTTTAAGATAATTAATAATACTTGGAAAGTTTTGAAACACTACCTTAAGGTTCGCCAAATTGCACACATACACATTCTCAGTTTCATATTCCAGCAACTTAGTCCACATTTTGTAGAACACATTCCAAGTTTTGTTGTCTGTTATGGATGACCTGCATTTGCTCAAAATACTCCTATAGATGTGCCATCTACAAAGTAATTTTTTAGCATCAGGAAATACCTGGGCAGATGCATTCATCAAGGCCAACTCTCTGTCGGTGACAATAACTCATGGATCAGTGCATCCATCCATTGTTGAATGTAGACACCTTAAAGCCCAAGAATAATTGAATACTTTTTCTGAGTGCAAGAACACGAATGCTATGCAAAATGTCATATTAGTTGCAGTTACGCCGACAATCTCAAAGAGAGGCATCTTGTACCTGTTTGTTTTATATGTTGCGTCCATCAATAACATGTGCGGGAATGCATGCCATCGCTCTAATGATCCTGGATGTGCGAAGAATAAATCTTCAGGCTCATTGGTTACAGCATTTGTTCGACTCTCGAAAATGTATCCTTCACGTTGTAGGAATGACATGACAACTTGCATATGGGTTTTACCGGCTTTCTCTGCAGTTTGAAATGTATGGCGTGCATTATATACAGTCTTAATGGTAGACACGTTGTCCGGATTTTGCTTTTTCAACGATGTCAAAATATCTCGTGGCTTCACATTTTTCGTAGACAGATGTAATGTCAATTGGGTTTCGAATTCAGAGAGCCGATCGGGGTATGAATGTCCCTCCATATTCGTTGCAGGGGCATGATTATGTGTTCCACATACCACCCTTACCATCCAGTCATCACCTGTTCGCATTTTCACCCCTTTCAATCTGAAAGGACAATCAATTTTTTGTGTGCTTGTAACCTTTGTGGAGGTTTTCTTGCTTCTGTACGTGCCACCGCGATCACATTGGAACAACAGTCTAGAACTCTTCCCGATTAAACTAGTCTCTGACCTTTTAATGACAATGATATATCCTAAACTGCATCCAGTATTTTGAATCCAATCAATAAGAGATTGTCACGAATTGAATACCTAAAAATGTATTAATTCTGTTAGAAATTAACAATTTTTTATTACAAATTGACATAATAAAACATATATTAATTGAATTAAATATCATACCATGTCGGTGGAAAATTCGTCCACATTTTCGTCAACATTTTCATCGACATTTCCATCAATATTTTCGTCCAAATTTTCGTCTTTTTGTTCTATTTCGTGTCCAAGAATATCATCCTGAGAACAATAGACATTCACTTGAGCATTTGCAATTAAAGAAAAAAATTTCCTAAAACAATTAAAAAGTTGTATATTTACATGATCACTTGAACCACTTGACAATCGCAGATCATAGGCCCAAATCCTCAATTGATCCAAATTCATATCTTCTGCTGGTATGTATATTGCCAAGAATAATCATGTATATGTATATATAGATTAATGGTGTTAACCTTGAAGTTGTTGATGAAACTAAAGAGTTACACCCTTTTACAGAGAATATATTCTCTGTAACTAAATAGTTGTACACTTTAACAGAGAATATATTCTCTTCAAACAAATAACACAGGACAAGACAAGACAAGACATGAGCATGCTTATCACTAGGCTAGGTAAAAACCCAAGATTTTTATAAAATTCAATAATATATTTGAAACAAGGCCCAAAGGCTTAAATATGTTTTGAAAACCCTAATCCAACTAAATTAAAACGTAATTAAAATAAAACATGTGAAAAAGTAAACTCCGAGCTTTGACTGCAAATATGAGGCCCTAAACGAACTCGGATGGCCAAAATCCATCGAACGTCTACGCCAAAAGGCGAAGTGTATGATTTCTGTCGTCGTTCCGCTTCTGACAAGGTATGGGTCGCCCGAAACGGAGCTTGTCAACAATTGCTAAAATACCGGCTACGTCATTTTTTAATGACGACTATGTCCTTCAATATTACAATCAACAAAGTTGCTCTTTGCATTAATTAGATTGCACAAATAAATTTGTAAAAGAAAGTATAAAAAACACAAAAATAAAATAATATATAGAGACATGGAAGATGATAGTGTAATGATAACATTGATGCTTTTAATGCATAGAAATAGGAAAAGAGAGAGGATTTTAGTCGAGAGAGAAGCAGCATTTGTTGACTTTTTAACTTTTTTCTATATAGATATAGGTATAGGGTGGGTTTCAATAGCAACACCTGTGTAAAAAGCACTAAAAGTCTTTTCCACTTCTAGTAGGTGATAACGTACTTTCATGGTATTTTATTTGTTATGTGCGCTTTTTTTAAATAAATAAAAAAAATCAAAGTGAACAAAACAAAGCTGACTTGAGCTCTTCTTTTTAGTAAGACTTGGGCCAACAAAACAGTGTGAGATTTGTGTTTTGTTGATATAGTTGTATTGGGAGACATATTTTGCTAATGTTACTATATTGGGAGGTGGTGTTTTGGTGTAATTTTATTGTGGACAACATGGAGGCATGAGATATTGTTCGCCTCCATGTAAGGCTCGGCATAGGGCCGAGCCAGGCCGGATTTTGAGAATCAAAATACATTATTTATATATACATATATTTATATATATGTATATATATAATATATGTAAATATATACATATTATATATATATATGTTGTCTAGTCAAGCTTGGGCTGGGCTCGGGCTTGGGCTTGGGCTGGCCAAAATTGGCCCGAAGTGTCGGGCTTCGGGCCGGGTCGATCTAATTTTGGACTGGGTCGAGCCTAGGCCCGCGGGCCAAATGGTGACCACTACCTCTATGTTGGCTGAGAATGAATAATGTATTGGAATTTGTGTTTTGCTAATGTGGCTATATTGGGAGACGTGTTTGGCTTGACTTTTTGTGTAATAGAGGTGCGACCCAAAAATGACTTTTGTTGGCCCAGCAACTGATGTGCATATATTTATACACACTTTTGTGTGTATCTTATATATTGTTCTAGGTAAATTTGATGGGATTAAGTTGGTATTACTTGTGTTGTTTGTGTTTTTGATGTAGGAGCACCGTCGCGAAGATTTGGAGTAAAAAGAGACAAAGGCGAATGAAATGGCATCACAAAAACTATACATGACATAAGGATATGTGGAGAAGGATGGATCTCATATATGCCCCCTCGAGTTGCCAGAGGAGATCGAGCAGAGCATAATAGAGTTGCGGGACCAGAAGCTGATTTCCCTACCTCTCAAGCACCCATTTTTGCTCGAGCGGAATGCTGACGGACCAAGTCTTCGAATTTACTTAGAATTAGGTTTTCTTGATTCTAAAAGCTTGGTACAAAAGGGGGCCCACGTTTTTAAGGTTAGACGCACTCTTTTCTTAGGTTTTCTAGCAGCAAAACTCCTCTCCAAGATTTTACAAGGATCTAAGGAATCAAGGCTTCCTACCCAACAACAATTCCATCAATCTCAAGGGGGTTTCTTCATCTTTTTTCTATGAATTCCCTTTTTGATTTTGTTTTTGTCCATTGGATGATGAATTGCAACTAAACTTTTTTTGCTAGGGCTTGATGTAGCCTAATATGATTGTTGCAAGCATTTCAACTAATTGAATTCATAATTTTGGTTCATGATTCTTGTCTTTAATTTCCAAGCTTATATCTATTGTTTGTTTGGTTGATTGGCCGCCAATCGAATGTTCAATTAGATTCATCTAGTTAAGACTAAGGAACGAATCGAATTCACGTGTCTTGACTGAACCGGAATTAAGGAAATCAATTGTCGACTGCCATGAACAAGGTTTAGGGGATTGATTTGTTGTTATAGTTCTTTTAAGAGCACCTGCAGTAGATTACCTTGACAGATTCCCTAAAATACATACAAAATGCCACTTTTCTCTATTTTACAGATTCTCTATCCAACTAACACTGCATCAGATTACCTATCATATTCTCTACTGCATTAAAATAATATTTCTTTCTCTTTCCATTGTCTATTCTATTAATATAAATTACTTCTATTTAAAATAATAAATTAATTCCACCTAAAACAATAGCCTAATTATATTTAAAATAAATCAATTATTTTTATTTAAAATAATAAATTAATGCTATTAAAAATTGGAGAAGATTAATTATTTTTTTTGACAATAGAGGAGTGAGGAGAGAAAAAAATGAGGAGAGAGAAAGAGAGAAGAGAAGAGAGAGAAGAAGAGGAGAGAGAAAGAGGGGAGGGAGAGGAGCGAGAAAGAGAGGGAGAGAGGTAGAGGATAGAGAAAAGAGAGTAGAGAGAATGAGGGGAGAGAGAAAGAGAGGGAGAGGAGAGAGAGAAGTGAGGAGAGAGAGAAGAGTGAGGAGAGAAAGAGAGGAGAGAGAATAAAGTAATAAACTGTATTATTTTATGTTTAGGGGAGTGAATAGTGGTTCTCTAGATGTAGAGAATCACTGCTCATATTGTGTAAAATAGGGAACTCGAGGTAATCTGATACAGAGCTAAATTTTGATAAATTCTCTACAGTAGTTCTCTATTTTACAGATAGACACATGTTTAGGTAATTTGATGTGGATGCTCTTAGATTGTAATGAGTCGATAGACTTGGGTTAAAAACTACAAATCGAACATGATTAATCCATTGTTAATAATATTTGTTGGCACCGCGAACGAACAAACCAGCATATTTAAGAAAGAATCAACACTTGAATCGGAATCATAATTGTGTGTTTGTTAATTGAATGCTTATGATAGGATTACTAGGTGAAATAATTGCCCCTTGTGTTTTTCTCTTATTGATATCACAAAAATATGAATTTTAATTCCTTTGTTAGTTTAGTTTAATTACATCGTACATATTCTCATTCATTACCTTTTCTCAATCATTCATCAAGTTAGGTACATTAATTAAATTAACTACTCTCTGTGGGATCGACCTCGTACTTGCATACATTGTGTTATTCGTACTCTTGTGCACTTATGAGAATTTATTACATCAAGTTTTTGGCGCCGTTGCCGGAGACTAGTTTTAATTTAATTGTGTAATTAGCTTTCTTTTTTCTTTTAATTTTAATTTTTTTTATTTTTCAGGTTGTAAGCAATGGCGATGGTTGTGCGAGCTGAAACGATGGGTGATCTTGACATCCCCACCATTCCAGAATCTCCATCATGCATCACACTCCCGACAGCAGCTAGAAACTACAAGCTTAAGACCATTCACTCCAATATTCATGGTCTAAGTTCGGAGGATCGACTTAGTCACATTCTTGAAATTTTTAATATGGTTTCTAGCATGTCTTTAACTACAGGGGTCACTAAGGAATATCTAAGGATGAAAATCTTCCCTTACACTATGAAGGACAAGGCAAAGATGTGACTCAATAGTCTGTGGCATGGATCACTCCGTACGTGGACAGAGATTCAAAACAAGTTCTTGGAAAAAAAATTTCTCAACTTAAAAAACTGATGCATTAAGGGACAAGTTCATGTAGTTTGAGGAACAACTAGATGAGTCTTTTTCTGAGGCATGGGAAAGGTTTAATAATTTATTGAATCAATGTCTTCATCATGCTTTACTTATCTTAGTGTTGATGCGTATTTTCTACAAGAACTGACAGTTCGTAGCAAATTTTTCAGTTAATAATTATGCAAGGGAATTGATTAGGAATATGACTCCAACTGAATGTCAAACTTTATTTGACAGACTAGCTATTGAGACACAGCATTCGAAAGTAAGAAGTAAACGAGCTGGAGTTTATGAACTTAATAATTCTGACTCTTTTGCACCGAGATCTTAGGTTGATGCCATCGCTAGTAAGTTGAACATGCTTCAACTTACTAGCATTCAACTTACTAGCAATGAATGGGCGTACAATTCAACAAGAGTGATGTGTCAAATATATACATACATTTGTGCATCTTTTACACATAAATTCATTCCATTTTGAGTTTATTAGGAGTTGATATTGCCTAAGAAAGCTATATTTGCATATTGTAGGTGCCAAGGCAAGAAATGGAGGAAAAGAGTGCAAAATGAAGATTTGGGCTCCAGAAGCAATTTATGATCGATCGGAGGTCATTCCCAATCAATCGGACCTGTCAAAATACCCAAAAACTCATGGAGATAGATTGCATTTCTGATCGATCAGAACATTGTTTGATAGATCGGAGTTATTATTCACAGTAAGTGCAGTTTCGCGAAAAAGTTTCAAATTCACGTGTTTTTGAACCAAAATGACTCCAACTTGTTTGGGAAAAGAAGTAAGAGTTTGGGGAAGTATAAAGGGTATAAAATAGGGTTTTGGGAGTGTTCTAGGAGCTCGGATTCATTCTCTACCTTCGAGGCCACCATTGGAGCTTGGAGAAGAAGATGGTTCACAAAGGGGTTTTCTCTCTCCTATTTTATCTTAGTTTTTATGGTTGATTTCCATTGCTTGATGATGTATCTTGACTCTATGAGTGGCTAGATTTCTTTACTAGGGTCCTAATGTAACCAAATCTTGAAAATTCAATAAAATTGGTTTCTTTATTTCTTTATTTCTCTCTCTTATTGATTGTCTATGGGTGTGCTTAATGCTTTTGGATGCTTGAACACCATCTAAATGATTTGTTGCCTACATTGAGACCGGAAGGAGATTTCTAGGGTTTGTCTCTAGCCATAGATGACATAGGGTGCACGAACCATAGAAATATAGGAGCGTGACCTATGCAATCGCTAAATGGTTAATCCACAAATCTTAATGGGTCTTTATCTTTTGAATCCGATTTTAGACAAAACAGGATCCTTCCGGTGTGACTAGACATAGAGCATTGAATATGTTAGGGAGACCGATGTTCATTATTGAGAGAGGAATTAGGGATTAAGGGACCAAGGCAGTTAAATTGGATAGGTGAGGTGAAATTAAGTACCCTAGTGCGTCCCATCTTTGATTACATTTGTGTTTACTTAATTGCTCTTTTGTTCTTTGTTTTAGTTTAGTTAAAAACAAAACCAACCAAAAATCATTTTCCCCAATTTACATAGTTATTGCTTGTTTGACATTGATTTTAATTGTCAACATATCCTCGTGGAAACGATACTTTATTCACCTCTTTATTACTTGTGCGATTGTTCGCTTGTAATTAAATTTCACATCAAGTTTTTGGCGCCGTTGCCGGGGATTGAGACAATTTTTTTTTTGTGTCAAATTAGGTTTTCAATTGTGTTAATTGGTTTTTATTTTTCTGTAGAATTTCTTTCTCTTGTATGAGCTTGGGAAGGCGTACTCTTAACTCAGAATTGATTAATATTGATTTGGAAATTGAGAGGACACTTCACAATCTTAGGTGGGAGCATACTGATAATATAATGGAAGGCATGGGAGACAATCAAGCAAGGAGGAATGTTGGTGAGCTCGGTGGTGATTTAAATGCTAATGATGATAATGGTAATGGTGGAGATGCTAAGGGAAGAAATGGTGGTGAAGAGGTTGAAAACCCTCCTAGGTAATTTGACCCTCGCTCTCTTGAGGATTGTGCTATGCCTACTTGGGATACATCTCCTTCAAGCATCCGCTATCCTCCTAGCAATGTTACTAATTTTGAGATCAAGCCGGCTATCATCAACATTATCTCTAACTCGGTGAATTTTTATGGTCTTTCTAATGAAGAGCCCAATGCCCATTTTCGTTCTATCTTGTTGAGGTTATTCCCATTTTCTTTGAGGGACAAGACTAAGGGATGGTTGATGTCGTTGCCTCCCAATTCTATCACCACTTGGGATGAGATGGCGGAGCAATGCTTGGCAAAATTCTTTCCTTCGGCCAAGGCAGTGCAAATTAAGGTGGATATCATGTCTTTTGCTCAAAAGAATCTTGAATCATTTTATGAGGCTCGGGAGCGCTTTAAAGGAATTATTCGAAGTTGCCCAAGCCATGAACTTCCGGAATGGGTAGTGTATCAAGCCTTTTATAATGGTTTGAGTATGCATACTAAGGAGACTATTGATACAGCCGCGAGAGTTTTATTCTTGACAAAAAATCAAGAGAAGGCTCGGAATTATTTGATAAAGTGGCAAAGACCACTAACTCTTGGTTCTCGATGAGGGGGAATCCAAAGCAAAGGGGAAGTTATAGAGATGATGAAGTTATGTCTACCTTGGCTATTATGGCAAAGAAGATTGAGGCATTGACACTAAGTCAAGCTCAATGAGTGCATGCTATGCAAAGCACACCTTCCCATATGTCTTGTGATTCTTGTTGTGGACATCATCCTACGGGGGAGTGTCTTATTGCTTCTTTTTCTAACTCTAGTGAGCAAGTGAATGCCATTGGTGGAGGTAATTTCAATCAACCCCGTAATGATCCTTATTCCAACTTCTAGAATCCGGGATTTAGGAAGCACCCCAACTTCTCTTGGAGCAATACTCAAAATGTGTAAAATCCTTAACATCTAGTGCAACCCCAAGAGAAGAAGAGAGATATCGATAAGATGTTCTCAAAGCTAGCCAGAGGTCTAGATACACTTACAACTCATACCTCCCAATTTATGACAAGGACGGAGCAATACATGAGCAAAACCGATGCCACTCTACAAGCTCAAGCAAATTTGATGCAAAATTATGAAGCTTCCATCCAAAATCTTGAGGTACAAATGGGGCATATAGCCAACACTTTGTCATATAGAGAAAGAGGTACATTACCAAGCCAATTGGAGGTGAATTCAAAAGTGAAGGAGAAAGAGCAATACATGGCAATCACTTTCCAGACTAGTAAGGTGGTTAAAAATGTTACTGATCCAGATGCTGAAAAGGCAAAAATTTTACAAGAAAAGAAGGAGTGCGACAAAACAGGGGAGACCCAAGCTGAAAATTGTCCAGGGGCCATTTTTGATCGATCGGACCCTATCCCGATCAATCGGACAGCTACAGTACATGATGAAGAATGCATAAATGAGAAAGATGTGTAGACTCGGTATGTTGTGGAGTTGGATTGGCCTGATAATTCACTTCCTGCACCTCCAGTCAAGGCTTATGTGCCTCCAATTCCATTTCCTCAAAAGTTAAAGAGCAACAAGAAAAATGATGATCAATTCTCTAAATTCTTGGAGGTATTCAAAAAGCTTCAAGTGAACATCCCCTTTGCCGAGGCCTTAGTGTAAATTCCTTGCTACGCCAAGTTCATGAAGGAGATCTTATCCAAGAAGCGGAGCTTGAAGGAGCATGAAAAGATATAATTGACCGAAGAGTATAGTGTCATTCTGCAAAGGAAGCTCCCAATTAAGCAAGATGATCTGGGAAGTTTCACAATCCTGTGCACCATTGGTAACACCTTGATTGAGAGATCCTTGTGTGATCTTGGAGCTAGCATTAATTTGATGCCATTGTCTATTGCAAAGCAAATTGGGATGAAGGAGATTAGTCCAACCACGGTGTCTTTGCAAATGACGGATAGATCTATTAAGTACCCTCTTGGCATAGTGGAGGATTTTTTAGTGAAGGTGGGTGAGCTCATGTTCCCAGTGGATTTTCTTATCTTGGATATGGAGGCCAACCCTACTACTCCTATAATCTTGGGAAGGCCATTCTAAGCACTGGGAGAGCTTTGTTGATGTTGAAAAAGGGAAGCTTACTTTGAGAGGTGTGGGAGGTGACCAAATCACTTTCAAAGTATTTGGCAATAGAAGGCAAGATGAGGTTTCTCAACAATGCCTCCAAGTGGAACATATTGACATGATCATCCCCGACACTCTTGAGAAGGAAGCTTAATATGTTCCGGTGGAAGTTTTCCTATGCCAAAATTCCAAGGCTGAGCATGAAGTTCCTAAGGCAGCCTCCCAAGCTGAAATTGAAGTTCAAAAGTCAAGTTGAAGATCCCAAGGAGAAGTAAAAGAAGAGCAAGAAAAAGAAGAAGGGGAAGACCAAGAAAATGAAGAAAAATGTCTATTCCAAGGAAGAGGTGGTGATGAAGGCTTGTGCTCCTTGCATGGCACCTAAGCAATCCAATGTTAATCCTAAGAAGCCATCAAGGGGAGTCTACACCACAACCCTCAATGATCTTGGTTGAATTCACGAAAGGAAGGCAGGTTGAAGACTTTAAACCAAGCAATTTTGGAAGGCAACCCAGGTTTTATTATTCTATCTCTATCTTTTTAATTCTATTTTCACCTATTTCATGCATTGAGGACATTGCATATTTTAAGTGTGGGGGTGAGAATTTAGGTTTTTCTAGTTTTTGCTCGAAATAAAATTTTTACTTCAAATGTCCTATGCCATGTCATTCTTGAGTATATTTGGATGAATTTTGTGATCTTTAAAGCATGGATGGATCTTGCTATGAACATTCTTTCAAATTGAGTTGTTCCTATCCTGGAAATTGTTTTGTCCATTGTGCTTTTGTGAATATGAAAGACTTGATTGTGGGGTATGAAATATGACTTGACTTTGACATTTGTGGTTGTTTGAGATCAATTTGGTTTTAAGTAGGACTACTTGAGCAATGAAAAAGGAAAAAAATGAATAGAAAAGAAAAGAATAGAATAGAAAAGAGAAAAAATTGTGTTTATGAATAAATGGTTTCTTTCATAAATTTTCTGCTGAGTAACGGGGCCTCTTGCCTAGCAAGCAATGAGTTTCGCGTAAAAAGGTAGGAAATGAATGTTAGAGTACCTTGGTGACTACTTTAACCTCGTAGCATTTTTGACTCGGGTAATTAGATCCATTGGGGTATCCTAACACCTAGTGCCCTAAGCCAACTGGATTGGGAGTCATTGGTCGAAAGCTCGTTACATGGGTCATTTAGAAAGCTTAAGGAGGTTGAACATTCCACAAGTCACCTTTGAGAAGAAAAAGAAAGAAAAAAAATGTGAATAGGAATGAAGTTTGAATAAATGCTCATTGTATTTGCTCTTTGATTCTTATTGCTCTTGGAAGACTACATGACCATTGTTTATGTCACTTTGAAGCCAAATATCAAGCGAAATCCATTATATGCATTAAGTCTTGAAATTTTAAGCAAAGTGGATGAGATAAGATTCTTGATTTGATTGCCCTAATGCTTGATTTGTTAGTGTGGATAAGGTTGCAATTGAGAATCCAATTTATACTTTTGTTAATGACATTAATTTTGGCATTGAAGTTGTTTAATGTTTGTGGGTATCATTCTGGTAAACTCTCAGGACACACAACTCCTCCTACTAGGGGCACCTAAGGGTTTAAAGGCTTGTGACACATGCTAAGTGTCATCGTGAGGCCTATGAAAGTGGCATAGATTAGTTTCTTATTTAGAGTTAGTCATAGTTATTTTATTTTTCATTTGAACTTAACGAAAAATACTCTTTCCCTCCTTTATTCATTCTCAATTTGCTCGAGGATGAGCAAAGATTAAGTGTGGGGGTGTTTCATGTGACAAATATATACATACATTTGTACATCTTTTACACATAAGTTCGTTCCATTTTGAGTTGATTAGGAGTTGATATTGCCTAAGAAAGCTATATTTGCATATTGTAGATGCCAAGGTTACAAATGGAGAAAAAGAGTGCAAAATGAAGATTTCGACTCTAGAAGCAATTTTCTATCGATCAGAGGTCATTCCCGATCAATCAGACCTATCAAAATACCCGAAAAATCATGAAGGTAGATTGCATTTCCGATCGATCAGAATCGTGTCTGATTTCCATTGCTTGATGATGTATCTTGACTCTATGAGTGGCTAGATTTCTTTACTAAGGTCGTAATGTAACCAAATCTTGAAGATTCAATAACTTGGTTTCCTTATTTCTTGATTTCTCTCTCTTATTGATTGTCTATGGATGTGCTTAATGCTTTTGGATGTTTGATCACCATCTAAATGATTTGTTGCTCAGATTGAGACCGGAAGGAGATTTCTAGGGTTTGCCTCAAGCCATAGATGACATAGGGTGCATGAACCATAGAAATATAGGGGCATGACCTATGCAATCGCTAAATGGTTAATCCACAAATCTTCATGGGTCTCTATCTTTTGAATCCGATTATTAGACATAACAGGGTTTAGAGATAGAGATACTTATGGTGTGACTAGAAATAGAGCATTTGATATGTTAGGGAGACCGATTGTCATTATTGAGAGAGGAACTTGGGATTAAGGGACCAAGGGAGTTGAATTGGATAGGTGAGGTGAAATTAAGTACCATAGTGCTTCCCATCTTTGATTACAATTGTGTTAACTTAATTGTTCTTTGTTTTAGTTCAGTTAAAAACAAAACCAACAAAAATCCTTTTCCCCAATTTACATAGTCAGTGCTTGTTTGACATTAATTTTAATTGTCAACATATCCTTGTGGGAACGATATTTTATTCACCTCTTTATTACTTGTGTGATTTATGCTATTGCAATTAAATTTCACATCAAGTTTTTGTCATGTTCCTAGCCATGCCACTATTACATGCCCTCAAGGAGTGGATTTCTCGGAGTTTGTGCAAGATCAAACAAATACGACGAACTCCTATAATCGGAATCCAAGGTTTGATCCCTATTCTAACTCCTATAATCCAGGTTTTTGGGCACATCCAAACTTTTCTTGGAAGACCATCCAAAATCAAGCTAATCCACCTACCACCACATTGGAGGACATGGTGCGACAATTGGCTATCAGTCAATAGAAATTGGAGGCTAAAGTGAGTCAAATTACAGAGGTATTGAGTCAAAGGGAGGTTGGAAAATTTTCAAGCCAAACTGAGATCAATCTGAACACTAGGGAGCATGCCATGGCTATCATACTTTGTGATGAGCAATAAAGCTGAGTTGCTACAAAGTTGGTAGAGCAGAAAGTTCAAGCCCAAGAGCAACCGCTTTAACAGTCGCGTCGTGTAATCATGTATGGGTTGCCTGACCCCGACAAACCTGCTCCACCTGTGAGACCTTATGTCCCTCCAATCCCGTTTCCTGGAAGTCTTAGGAGAAATAGAGAAGAAAAGCCATTAGTGCAAAACACAACCCTGAAGACGAACGTGGAACCTTCTGTTGTGCAAGGAAAGAAAAAAGTAGATGAGAATAAGGTGGTTCAACTAACTAAAGAGTGTAGTGCCATATTACCAAAGAAGTTGCCGCCAATGCTTAAGGATCCAGGGAGTTTCACTGTACCTTGTTACATAGCCAATAAAAATTTTGAACATGCTCTATTGGATTTGGGTGCATCAATTAATCTAATGTCTCTTTCTGTCTTTGAATCTTTGGATGTAGGAGTGCTCAAAAAGACCTCTGTGGGCATCCAATTGGCTGATCGATCTATTCGATATCCTAAGGGAGTACTAGAAGATGTTTTAGTTTAGGTACACGGACTAATTTTTTCAATTGATTTCCAGTGCTTGATATGCGGGATTGCCAAGATTAAGGAGAAGAGCTTCTGTTGATTTTTGGGCGACCATTCATGAGGACTGCAAGGATGACAATTGATGTGTATAAAGGCACATTGACAATGATAAATAAAGAAGAAACAGTGACCTTCAAGAAAAAGGCAGCTCGAGGTGAGAAATCAATGGAGAAGGTGCTCACTATTAAAGATTACATTGTGGAGAAAGAAGAACATCCAACTGAGGTTGAGTCTATGAATCTACCTAGAGTCATGCCATATGAGAGAGGTAAGTATACTCCCGCCTTTGAGTCCTTTCCTTTATCCACTAACAAGTTGTTTCCCTCCATTGTGAAAGCACTGCAGGCTAATATCCTTCAACAAGCGATTTTCGGTAAAAGAGAAAAGGAATATTCTGATCTTCTTGAGGATGCAATTGCTCATGCAATTATGAAGGACGAAAGTTATGCATTAGGTGCTGATGTGGGTGTGGCTAGAGGAAGGCGATTGCTACAACCCAATGAGCTGAAAGTGGGCTTCAAAGTTCGCTAATCTAACTACTTGAAGAGCTACGTCTCGCCTAGACATTAAAAAAAGCGTTTGGTGGGAGACAACCCACCCGGTAAATTCATTTCTTTTATTTTATATTATTTTTTTAGTTCATTATAAAAGAGCACTCATCCCACACTAAATTGAGTTTGATTATTTGTGCAATGAATGCCACCGAGAAAAAACTATGCTCAAGTGCTGAATTGACAATTTTTCTGGGAAGAGCTCAGGACAAGCCAGAATGCAAGCCATATATCTGCAGAAAGTTATAGATGTCTAGTTTCTGTAAAATTTCACGGTTCATCAATCGAATCTCAGATGAAGGAGAAATTGATACTTTTGCGACAGCTACACAATGCTGAAGTCTATGTGAGAATTCCTTCCCGAATGGCTTCGTTTTCAGGTTGTGTTACCCTAACTGAGCATGGTTTTTTTATTCTATGCACTGAGGACATTGCATGATTCAAGTGTGGGGTGGGGTCTTGTTCTTTTTGGTTCAAAAAATAAATAAATAAAAACCAAAAAGTAATATATTGTGATGTTTGTGGTTATCGTCCTGGTAAGCTCTCACGAGACTATAACTCATCCACTAGGGACACCTAAAGGTTTAAAGGTTTGTGGTATGCGCTAAATATCACCGTGATTCTCTACGACAATGGGCTGTTAGGATTAGTTAGAGTCTTTGATGAGTCTTGGGTTCAGTGCTGCTTCACAATGATGAAATTAATTTTGTGCCACTTAATTGCTCTAAAGATTATTGGCTTGAATTCTTGATTTGGAGATTAAATATTTCATTAATCATTAACTTGCATGTGAAGTTGAAAAAAAATTGCATGGTGTCGTTTGTCACATACAAACTGTGGAGACTTATACCCGGTGAGATTTTGAGCCAATCATTTTTATTCGGAGGGATTTTGTTTGTATTCCATAATTTCTTCCGTGCTTAAATTTTCTTGAAATAGATCTCATATTCCTTGTTTTGATTGCTTGCCAAAAATACATCTCTGTGAATTTGTGTCTTGATGAACTCTTCTTTTGATGACTTTGTTGATCTTGAGAGATGAAAGTAGACCTTCTTTGATTCGTTTGATATCTTTATAGCCTATCTTTACATATGTTTATCGCTAGTACCTGTTTGAGCCTAAACAAACCTTTTTGTTCATGGCCAATCAACCTTACCCTATTTAATTGAGGTTCTTTTGATCAATAAAAATTGAATTTTCTATTTCCTTTTGAGAACCATTGAGTTGACTGAATAATTGAACGAGAGTTGATTGTTTGATGTGCTGTGATGGGTTTTATAAAAATTGTGTTGGGTTATGAAAAAGGGAGTTAAGTGTAGAGTGGTGCAAGAAAGCAAAAAAAATGCAGAGAAAAAAAAGTGCAGAATTTCGGACAAGAAAAAGGAAAAAAAACGAGGCAGGAATGAATGAAAAAAAAAAAGAAATTAAGAGCATGCGTTGGAAGAAGAAAGAAAAAAAATCATTGTCTTGCTGATATGTTGTAATGTAGGATGATGAGCTTCAAAGAGTTGAAAAGTGTGGTTGTATTGTGAATTGGTTGGGAATTAAAGTTTTGAGAAAGGTTTGGATTGCTATATATAAACTTGGATGGTTCTCTTGAATTTTATGTTCCCCTTATCCTTGTTTTTACCTACACTATACCTTAAGCCTTACGTTACAAGCCTCAAAAGTCCTACTTGATCTTGAGAATGACTTGGTTCGATTTTGAAGAGTGATTTGGGATATTGTTCACGATTCTTGATGAGTGATATCCGTTGACGAGATCTAATTTTTATTTTCTTTCATAGCATTCTTCTTGACTTGTATGTGGGATTTTGCTATTTGTTTACATTATTCCGCCCACATACGCTTGAGAGAATAATTTTAGCCAACTTCAGAGAATTAAGTTTTCCTTATTCTAAAAGCTTAGTACAAAAGGTGGACCATGTTTTAAGGGTTAGACACACTCTTTTCCTGGGGTTTCAAGTAGCAAAACTGCTCTCCAAGTTTCTACAAGGATCCAAGGACTCAAGGCTTCCTACCCAACAACAATTACATCAATCTCAATGGGGTTTCTTAATCTTCTTTCTATGAATTCTCTTTTAGATTTTGATTTTGTTTTTGTCCCTTGGATGATGGATTGTAACTAAACTTCTTTGCTAGGGCTTGATACAGCCTAGTATGATTGTTGCAAGTATTTCAACTAATTGAATGCATAATTTTGGTTCATGATTCTTGCCTTTAATTGCCAAGCTTATAATCTATTGTTTGTTTGATTGATTGGCCACCAATCGAATGCTCAATTAGATTCATCTAGTTAAGACTAAGGAACGAACCAAATTCACATGTCTTGACTGAACCGGAATTAAGGAAATCAATTGTCGATTGCCATGAACAAGGTTTAGGGGATTCATTGGTTATTATAGTTCTTTAGATTGTAATGAGTTGTTAGCCTTGGCTTAAAAATTACGAACCGAACAAGATTAATCCATTGTTAATAATTATTTGGTGGCACCGTGAATGAATGAACCAGCATATTTAAGAAAGAATCATCCCTTGAATCGGAATCATAATTGTGTGTTTGTTAATTGAATGCTTGTGATAGGATTACTAGGTGAAATCATTGCCCTAGTGTTCTTCTCATATTGATATCACAAAAATCTGACTTTTAATTCCTTTGCTAGTTTAGTTTAATTACGTCATACATATTCTCATTCATTACCTTTTCTCAATCATTCATCAACTTAGGTACATTAATTAGATTAACTAGTCTCTGTGGGATCGACCTTGAACTTGCATACACTATGCTATTCGTACTCTTGTGCACTTGCGATAATTTATTACATCAACAACACTTGCACCATTACAATTGCTCTAAGTGATGATGTTAGAGCATCCACGGCGGTGAATGCTTGATATATACTCCATATGTATTAAAACTTGTGATCAAATGTTAGAAATCTAACATCCACAATGACACACACTATAATAAGCACTTGAAATTGTTGATAAAATACCAATTATCATATGTGGATCCCGCTTATGAGATAAAAAAAAAGGAAAAAGCATGATGATACCACATGTGGGTCCCACTTATGTTCACTTTAAAGTTTTTAAAGTGCACTCCATAACTAGAGTGTGTCTTTAATTTACTAGATATTTTCAAGTGTGGTTTTTGTCCCATTGTAGAGCTTTAACACTACATTTTATCATAAAGTGTTGTTTCAAACACTTGATACAATATCCATTGGAGATGCTCTTATTGGCCAGTGAAAAAACAAATGGTGATGGTATTGATTGATAGATATTAATGGTTGTATGATTAAATGAAATATTAATTTTTAAAAATATTTTAGAATGAGATTATATGATTAATGAAGTTTAATTTGTCCCCCTTTTTGAAGTTTTTATTTTTAAAAGTAGTATTATCCAATTTAAAAGAATTTAGATAACTTTGTAGCTCGCGCAAGGTGGTTTAACAGCTACACCTTCTTTCATGTTAAAAGTACAACTGACTTTGTAGCTCATCATTTAGCTAGGTTGGCTCACTCATCTGATAGCGATGTTTTTTTGATTGAAGAATGTCCTGACTTGGTTCTGCATTATGTAGAAGTTGATATTTCTTAATGAAATCAATTTTTCTTCTTTAAAAAAAAAATTTAGATAACTTTGAAGTATTGGTTATAAACACAAATATGTTTTAAGTATTATCATATTTGAAGAAATTTATGTTTAAAGCCAGTTTTACGTATTATCCTATTTGAAAATTTTATATAATTTTAAAGTGTTTCTTGTCACAATCTTTTTCAATATTTAGAAAAGATTAAGAATAAATTAATTTGATAAAAAATTTGGAAATTTAGAAGGGAAAAAGACTGAAGTATATATATTCTACTTTTAAATATTTTAAAATTTAAATTGAAAAAATTATTTAAAAGACAATATTATCTACACATAATTTTTTTAGCGTGCTCTTCAATAACTTTGAATTCATTACATTTGAGAAGTGTGACTTTTAACATTTGTCACTTGCTTGTGAACTTAGAATTGAAGGATTCACAAAGTTGAAAATTTTGAGCTTAGCCTATTCATTTGTTTTGTAGGAATAAGATATCTTTTTGGGGGTGATGACTCTCTTTTCTAAAAATATCTCGACATATCTATTAAAAAAATAAGTAAAACTCCTGATTAACAAAGGAAAATAAATAATCACTGATCTCAAATGAATATTCTAATATTCAACAATCAACAATTCAACACTAACCCATAAGCCTTAACTTTAGTCTTTTCAAAGTTTGTTCATACCTCAAATTTGTGTGGAGCACAGAGCACCACAACCTGAAAAATCAAAAAATCTACAGCAAAGCAATGCCTTAATGATCTCAAAATGGCCAAAGCCCTAACTCTGCAATTCTGCAAAGGGGATTGAAGATCACTAGATCACTTTCGTCTCTCTACGATGGGGGCGCTTTGTATTTTGATGATTTTGTCCCTCTATCAATGTACATGTTTTTTTAAAAAAAAAATTGAGGTGGGGCATGTGTAACGCCCCGACCCGGAATGCGTTACTTTTGGTATCCTCTTAATCAATCTCTTAATTAATTCAATCATTAGGTCACCAAAAATTTCGACGGCACCTCCCCATAATACGGAGGATGCCAACCTGGACTAACACGCAGCAATTTCACAAATATATTCACAACCTAGGCAGGACCTCCGCCCATCTAACAATTCACATCACAAATTTAAACTCTCAATTATAAGTAGGGCCTCAGGCCACCTAACAATCATAGCATCAATCAATTCTCACATCTAAGTAGGGCCTCAGGCTACCTAATAGTCACACATAATTTCTCCACACAACAACATATATAATCAACATCCAGTACAAATAGCAATCCAGCAAACATAAGAAATCGTCAGGACACGAAGTCCACAAACCCGGTTCGGGAGTCCCGATCACATGGAGTACCCTTTCTACCGTCCATCCCATCATCGAATAGGGATATCACACAATGTCTTAACTAAGAAACATAGATACGACAAAATAGTAATAACATATATCAAGTTTAGAACTATCTAGTCCTATCACTCTCCAGGGGTCCATCCATGTCACGCACCTTCCTCCTGATCCGCGACCCTGGTACCGGAACTAGACTCACCTACGAGGAGGGAAGAGGAGAAAGAAAAGGGTGAGCGAAAGGCCCAGTAGGGAATGATAAGGAGTAAGTGAATAACATAAAGCTAAAATCTTAAAGAAAGGCACAAATACAACAATATGATAGCTAATATCATGTACACTAACACAAGTAAATAATCACGCCATATGAGATCCTAACTTGACCCACCGACATCCCTATACATATCGGGGCCCTGAATAGCCCAACGGCATCATCGCATGGTGTTTCGAGCACATGTGAAATCCTGATCCGGCCCACCGGCATTCTCGTACTCATGGGAACCGTGAACGGCCGAACGACATTCCACATTTCACATCAATCACAACTAGGAGATATACGGGTCCATACCCGATATCTACCATGCAACTACAATGTATGTCCAACATGGTTATGCAATCGGGTATTTATACATCCTATATATATATATACTACTACTACATGATGCATGTTTAAGAGTAATTCATGCTCAATGAAAGATTGAACAAGTAGGGTATGCAATATAATTCAAATCATACAATAAGGATATCACAAAGTGGGGCTATTCTCCCTTATATGCAATTAAGGCGAGAACCAATTTATAATAAACATTGGGAAAAAACAACATTCGTGATAGGTTAACATAATCAAGAGAATAACAAAGGTGAAATCCCTACCTCGCACTCCAAAAATTAGCTATGTAAATCAATACTCAACCTTGACTTTTCCCGGTCTCAACCAACCTATTATTAGGTAAACCCATCCTCCAATCAATATGCAAACAACTTCAATTGCGCATATCTAATACAAATTAATCCAATAAATCAAGAACTGATTACCTTCTCTTACCCAAAACTTCCCAAATTCTTGAACTTCACCTACTCAAGCTTGCTACTACAATCAACAATAGAATCTAGCAATACAACCATAAACAAGTCTAAATCAACCTATTAGACCACTAATTTCATCTAATTTAAAGAATTTTCTCCAAATCTACAAAACCCATAAAACCCTAGAATCCCAAATCACCAAATCTTTAAATACTAGCTTTTAGGTTTACGAAACTTACTAAGGTTGTAGAAACAGGTAGAGGGAAGGGATTCAAGCTTCCTTTAGACCTTAAATGATGTAGGAACCCATGGATTTGAGTTTGGGTTCAAACCTTGAAAGATTAGAACAAAGAGAGAGAAGTTAGGAATCCAACTTGAAACAACTTGAAAGAGGGTAATCTTACCTTGGTTGATGATCTTAGATTGATGGGAGAGAGGAAATTTGAGAGAAAATGGGGTTTAGGGTTTGTTTTGAAAGAAATAGCAAAATGGGTGTTTTAAACACATCTCGGGTGAAAATTTTAAGGAGGTGTCCGGACAGCTATGCTAAAAATCCACCAGTTTCAGTTTCTTCTATATCTGTCCGGACGGCTTTTAAAAACTGTCTAGACGGTTACCCCTGTAGTAAAAATTTTCAGTTTTAAAACCACTCATACACCCCCAAATCACTCGGTATTAATTTCTGTTGTCACCAAAAAGTGGCCCAAGGTGATGATAATTTGCAGGTGTGCCAAGGATTATAGTTTCCTACACTAATGAAATGAAATGCACCGAATGTAAATAAGACTTCTATCTAGACAATTGAACGAACTATCTTGGGACCTCAATAGTTCTAGGTTCCCCAACTCCACTGAAGTGCGCTTTGTTGAGATTGGAATAAAGAAAAATAGATAGACACCAAGAACAATTTACACAACGATGGTTGGCATTGAAACTTTACAAGAAATAAATACAAGAAAATTTGGAATGAACGACATAGCTTGAAATTGACAAGGATTTGGAAAGTATTTGAAATGCTAAGAAACTTGAAAGTGCCTTTGGGCTTGAGTTTTTGTTGTCTGTTTGACTGATTGTGTGTGTCCCCTCCGTCTGTCTGTCTACCATCTTTTATACCTCTTGTCTTGCATGAAAATCTCCTCCATAAACCATGATCCTACTGCAGTTACCCCTCATTTGTGTCATTTTCTGTCAGTTTGAAGCCATTACCACCTCTTCATGTCAGTTTTCCCTTAAATCTCTCACAAGCTGCCACCTGGACCACCTTGTGGTAACTGCCACAACTTATTCCTCTTTTCATGGACCACTCTCAGCACAACTGCACCTGGGCAGTTACATACCATCTGGGCTTCATTTTCTTCTTAATATAATGGGCTCATGGGCTGTGATGAAACATGATGGACCGTATGGGCTGCACCTTGGGGCTTGTATATGGACTAAGCTTATTAGGCCCTAGATATTTTTTTGTGCCAACAATTGCCCCCCCAGCTTGAATTTCAACTGTTCAAAGTTAGATTTCAAGCTGATTTTTCGGCCCTTCTTCAAATCCCTCTCAAATATCAATTACTATCAAATAAACTCTATTTAAAATTTAAACTCTTCTCTTACCACCTCTGGGATGGAGAGACTGGATCAATCGACTTCGAACTACCTTCGGTGTACAATGGATGAAGCAAGACTTGATCGGCTTGTTGACATGACCCTTGAGCCAATTCCTTTCGACCCATCTTTGATTTCAGTGGCCTGCCGTTTCTGGTCTCTTTCAACAAATTCTTATGTCTTTCCCGGTGGCCATATAACCATCACCCTGAGGGATATGTATGCCCTAAATGGATTGCCCATCACAGGTCCAGATGCTCTCTGCCTCTTTTCTTCTGTCAGGATCACCGAGGTAGGACTAATGAAGGAAAAAGAAAACTTTTTCCTACCAGGGTTTGAGCTCCACAAGGCATCTTGGGGATCCTACCTTCAAAAAGCATGCTCTGTTCCTGTGGTGTTTGCTATGCAGGTATGTCTTTGGTACCTTTGCAAATCAACCTGCCAAAGATTATCTACCCCTTGCATATGCCCTAGCTGAAGGTCAAAATGTAGCTTTAGGTAGTATTTGGCTTGGCCGTATTTGTCACTGTCTTTCTTTGCTCACCTTTGAGAAACCCTTTTACCATCATTTTTCTAGCAGCCTTTGGATTCTTCAGCCTTGGCTGTTCACTTACTTCCTTGCTCTACGTTCTCCTGGTTATCAACTACCTACCAAATTCACTTCCTATGGGCAGTTTGTCTTAGCTTGCACTAATGATAAATCTTTTGTACAAATCTTCAATTTCTTCTTATCCTTGCCTTCAGATCGACCTGATTCTGAATATTTCTTGTTTGCTGATACTTTTCCTGGTGGTCCTTTGATGCCATTATTGTCTTCAAAAGTTACCATCTCTATGGTAATGGACCATCTCCTTCGTGATTTCTGGGCCAGTCTTGTTACACCCAGGTATCTCTATGAAGGTGCCAATATTGACAACCCTGTGAACCCTACTTGTGGCTTTGAGGCCTACAATCCTCAACTCTGTGCTAGGCAGTTGGGTTATACCCAAAATATGCCTCTTAACCGCCTTTTCCATTACAACCCTCTTGGAGAAGAGAGAACCAGTGTTCATTCCAGAGAAAGGATTGAAAACCAGGTGGCTGCCAATAGTAACGCTTTGAGGAGATTTGTGTTCCAGCTACTACCACCATTCAGTCCTGGTAGTACTTCTGACTATCTATCCTGGAGGGAAAGATATTACACAAGTCTACTTCCACTTGATCCACTACCTCTTCTCAATATTGAATCTGAGGCAAACATTGCAGATGTTACACCTGGTATATTTCTTTACCTCTTTTTCATTTGCTTGTCTGTCTATGAAATTCTGATATGGCAATATGCTATGCAGCTATTCCTGCTATTCCAATTTCTTCTAGAAACTTGAACATTAAACATGAGCCAATTCCCCCAAAAAGAAGCCAAAAATCAACAGGAAAGTAGTAGCTGTGTGAATATCTCAACGATATTCTACTAGAATTAAGAAAACCACCCAATCAAGTTTAGAGCCTATTACAACTTCAGGAGATGATGATAGTGAAGCTTCTGGAGATGAGAGTGAAAAGATTTCCACCAGCTATGTAGGAGTTCCCTCATCAGATGAGCCAATTGTCACTCCCAAAATTTCTAACCAACCTTCTGGCTCAGTTACTCCTCTCTCTTCCCAGGTTGATATCTTTCACTTTCTTTACTTTACTACCACAAATAATTCTTTGATGCTTATGACAGTATCGTATGTATGCAGGCAGCAACATCATTTAAAGTGTTTACCTCCATCATTCCAACCAGCGTGGGAAATCCATTGACAGGTCTGGATTTCTCCTTCCTAACTCCACCTCCTCTTGCTAGCAAAGTGCCAACTGAGGAAGAACTGTAGCATGCAACCATAGATTGGTCCAGCTTTTCGAGACAAACCTTTCAAATGTTCAAGAAGCAGATGGTAAGGAAGCTTTGAAGCATGTGAAGACTTTGCTGGCAGATCCTCAGATAGCTCCAAAGAGTAAAAGTAGGCTCATACATTTGGAGCATGATTTGCATCATCTACCCACTGCTTTTCATCAAGACTATTCTCTGGAACAGACCTTATCTAGTAAGTTGGAAAGTTTATCCAAAGACCGAGCTGCTTACGAAATTTTACTTGTCAATTTTGAAAGCCTGCCTACTGAAGACCTTGGGATTCAAAAGGATATTATTGCTGCTCAAGAAGAAATTGAAGCTTCGGAGCTCAAAATCCAAGGTTTGAAAGATAATATTTTGTAGCAATATGATGCAAGAAGGTAGGTGCATAAAAAATTCCAAGAGGCTCAGCAAAGCCTCAATACTCTAGGTTCTTCCATCAAGTCACGACTACCTGATGCTCAAGCTTGGTCTTCAGATTTGCAGCTAACTCAAGCACGTCTTCAGACTCATCAGAATACCTGGTCGGCCTTAAAGCATATGCTAACTTGATCGTTGGATTTTGGCCTTTGTTTGGCCTTGGTTGGTTTATTTTATTGCCATCTGTATTGGCTTCTAGTACTTGACTTTGGCCATTATTTGGCCTTAATTTCGGATATTTTCTTTTATAATTGCTAATAATTTATTTGTAATTTCCTTTGTGTGGCCTGTGGCCATCTACTATTTTAATTCATAATATGCGGCCACCAGGGCTAGCTCATGGCTGCGGCTAAATAGCCTGCTTTTACATTCTTTATACCATTACAGATGTGGATTCCCAAATGCTTGGGAAATATGGCTTTAAGTATTTACCATTAATAAATCTCTTATGTGGCTGACCATCTAGGTCTGCCAACCAGTATGCATTGCCTTTGAGAATTCTGTGCACCTTGAAGGGTCCTTCCCAATTTGGAGACCATTTACCCAACTCTCTATCCTTGATTCCTGATGGTAGGATCACCTTCCACACCATTTGGCCTTCATGGAACACTTTCTTCTTCACTTTTTTGTTGTAGGCTTTTGCTATCTTCTTCTTTTGGACTATCATCCTGTTCAAAGCCTCCATCCTACTTTTATCCAACTGTTCCAGCTCCATATTCATAGCTTCCGAATATTCTTTAGTAGATAGACCATGCTGCTTCATGATCCTCAAAGATGGAACTACCAGCTCCATAGGTAGTACTGCATCATGCCCATAAGTGAGAACAAAAGGGCTAGTTGCAGTGTTTGTTCTCTTGGATATGCGGTAGGCCCATAAAGTCTCTGGTAGTATCTTGTGTCATGCTTTGGGATTATCCTTGATAGTTTTATGAAAAATAGAGATGATCACCTTATTTGAAGCCTCTGCTTGTCCATTGGCCTGAGCATAGTATGGAGTAGATATGATAAATTTAACTCCATAGTCTTCCAGGAATGCTTTAACCTCCCCTCCAGTGAACATTGTCCCCTGGTCAGTTCTGATGGTTTCTGGAATGCCAAATCTGAAAATGAGGTGTTCTTTGATGAAATTTACTACATCTGCTTGTTCGACCTTTTTCAGGGGTATTGCCTCTACCCATTTTGTAAAATAATCAGTAGCCACCAGGATAAAATGATGGCCTTTAGATGAGGCAGGAAAGATTTTTCCAATGATATCAAGTGCTCACCCTCTGAATGGCCATGGTTTAATGATAGGCTGCATGTCTGTTGTTGGTGCTTTTTGAATGTTGCAAAACTTCTGGCATTGTTGACAGCCTTTTGCATATTTAATGCAATCTTTCAGGATGGTCGGCCAATAATAGCCTTGTCTTTTTATCAACCATCTCATCTTTGGACCGGCTTGATGTGCACCACAGATACCTTCATGTACCTGTTGCATTATTTTCATACTTTCAATAAAACTAGGGTAGCGAAGTATCAAACCATCATATCCTTTTCTGAAGAATTCCCCCTCGATCATTATATAGCTTTGTGCCATCACTTTGACCTTTCTGGATGCTGGATCATTGGGATATGTCAGATGATTAATGATATCTCTCCTCCAATCTTCCATCTGATTGTCAAGAGCTAGGCATTCAATTGCCATGCCTCTTTCTATGATAGATGGATGTGATCGTCTTTCCACCGTGACGATTTGTTGTATCAAACTTTCTGGGAGTATTAAACCAGAAGCTAATTAGGCCAATCCGTTGGCCTCATGATTTTGTTCTCGTGTAATGTACTTCAACTCCACCTCCTGGAAGTCATCAAGCAATTGCAAGGCTTTACTGTAGTATGGTGACAATGTAAAACTAGCACATTTGTATTCTCCAACCAGTTGTTTTAGCACCAATTGAGAATCTCCAACCACCATAATATTTTTGGCTTTTAATTCAAGTAAGATCTCCAAGCCAATGATGAGCGCTTCATATTCTGCATGGTTGTTAGTACAATCAAAATCCAAATTAAAAGCTAAGGTGGTTTTTGTACCTCTTGGGGATTGAATGACTACCCTAGCTCCAGCAGCCATCTCAGTGCTAGACCCATCGAATTTTAGCACCCATTCACCTTCATCTTCAAAGTTTGGTGTAGTATGCGCATCTATCATGCCTTGTAAAGTCTCCGGAATTTCCAGACATGGATGGTCAGCAAGAAAATCAGCAAGTGCTTGCCCTTTGACTGCCTGTTGTGGTCTCCATTTGAGGTTGAATTCTGTCAAGGCCAATGATCATCTACCTATCCTTCCTATTAGCAATGGCTTGGTCAGCATGTGCTTGATCAAATCCATCTTTGAGATCATGTATACCTTAGTTTGAAGCAAGTAGTGCCTCAACTTGGTACATACAAAATATAATGCAAGGCAGAGCTTCTCCACCACAGAATATCATCCTTCAGTATCTATCAGCAATCTACTCAGGTAGTAGACTGCTCTTTCTCTTCCAACATCATTATCCTGGGCCAGTAAGTACCCAATGGAATCATCAGTAACTGATATATACAACTTCAATGGTTTGTGCCTGGTAGGTGGCATGAGAATTGGAGGTTTGCTTAAGTAGGCCTTGATGGTTTGAAAGGCCTCTTCATGTTTTGACTCCCATCTGAATGCCTCCTCCTTCTTTAACTTCAATAATTCTGAGAATAACTTGGTATTACCTGCAAGATTAGAAATAAATCTTCTAAGGTAATTTACCTGATCAAAGAAGCTTTGGAGTTGTTGTTTGTTCTTCGGTGGTTGAGCTTGGCATATGGCTTTGGCTTTGTTTTGGTCAACCTCCATGCCTCTTTGATGGACCAAAAACCCCAGGCAGTTTCTAGCTTTAACTCCAAATGCACATTTCAAAGGATTGAGCTTTAGTTGGTATTGACTCATCCTTTCAAATGCAAGTTTGAGATCGGCCACATGGTCATTGGCCTTGAATGACTTAACAATGATATCATCAATATAAACTTTCAGTTTTCTGCCTATCATATCATGAAAGATAGCATTCATTGCCCGTTGGTAGGTGGCTCCAATATTTTTTAGGCCAAAGGACATCATCACCCATTCATAAGTGCCCAATGCTCCTAGACATCTAAATGCCGTTTTTGAAACATCTTGTTCAGCAATAAATATCTGGTTTTATCCAGAGTAAACATCCATCATAGATAGTAACTCGTGTTGAGACACACTATCTATCATCATGTCAGCAATTGGCATAACATACATATCTTTAGGTTTAGCGGTATTTAAATCACGAAAATCTACACAAATACGAATTTTGCCATTTTTTTAACTACCGGTACAATATTGGATAACCATTCAGCGTACCTGGTTGGCCGTATGAAGCAGACCTTAACCAACTTTTGTATTTCTTCTTTGACACGCAACTCCACTTTTGGAGACATTCTTCTAGATGGTTGTTGGTATGGTTTGTATCCTGGTTTGATAGGCAGTCTGTGTTCCACTACCTTTCTATTCAATCCGGCATTTCCTGGTAATCCCAAGCAAAACAATCACGAAACTCGTGAAGTAAAGCTATTAGTTTTACCTTGATAGATGGATCCAAGGTAGAACTTATGTAGGTAACTCTGGACTCTTCTTGCCCCACCAAGTTCACTTCTTCCAAAGGATCTTGGGTTTCGACCTTCAAATCATCTAATTTGGCCGCTGCTATTTGCAAATCATTCCAATTCAAATCCTCTTTATTATTAGTGGCTAAACAGCCATCATCTTCTACTATCATTTCTTTTTCACTAATTTCTTCTGTTACAATTCTGTCAATGGCAGCTTGTACTACAATCTTATTTATTACGGCCGCCACTATCCTCTCTTCATCCTTTGACCATGTCATGGAACTTCTTCAATGATTGGTTCTGACCTCCTCGACCTATAAGAAACAATGCTTGTTGGTTGCAACAATTATCTTGCAATTTTATGCATCTCTTCTTTCTTGGTTTCAAACTGGATTGGTCCACATTGGGCATGGTAATAGCGAGCTTCCACCTGGTCTGACGTAGTCTTGAATGGCTGGTTGTCTGCCCAAATGATTTCTACATCATTTCCTCTCCAGCACACCAAGAGCTGATGTAGTGAATATGGAATGCACCAATTGGAATGAATCCAATCTCTTCCCAATAAAGCTTGATATTTGGCCTGACTGTCAATGACAAAGAAGGCAGTCATGGAAGATTTTTGCTCGACAGTCAACTCCACTGGCAGTATACCAACTGCCTTAGTAATTTCACTTGTAAAACCTGCCATAGTCACGTCAGTTGGAATTAAATCATCTTCTTTCTTACCCAACAACCTGAGAACTGATCGTGGAATGGTATTGACTACAGAACCATTGTCTACCAAGACTCTATCAATCGGTTTGTCATTCATATGCGCTCTGACATACAGTGGCTTGATGTGTTGTGACATTTGGATTGAAGGTTTCTCCAAGATAACCCTTTTGGGGGTTTCTTCATCCACTATCTGCACCGTCACTGAACTGAAAGGTTGATCGCCTTTCCCTAGCCGGTCAAGCTTTGGCATTTGATTTTCTTTCATATACTTCTTAGCCTGCCAAGCAGCTGGCAAAACTAAAGTAGTAGTAGAACATTCATATGGTACCTGAATTGCTCCCACCATGAATTCCTTTGTAGGTGGTTGATCCTTTTTTACTTGATGGTTATCCTCTTGCTTCTTCTCTGTGTACCCATGTCCAGCTCCTGCGTTGAATCACTGGAGGCTTGTAATAACTCCTCATATAGGTAGCATACTGCCTCTGCTTTCTCCTCAACTGAGTTCTGGTCAAAGGTGCCGGAAACTTCTTATGTTTCACCAATTGTCATCTATTGGTAATAGTGCTGGCTGGTGGTTGCACATAGCGTGGTTTCTGGGTCTTTTTCTCATTATGAACCTGAGAATTTTGAGAATTATGAGCTTTTGGTTCCCATACCTGAGATTTCTCCTTCAGTTTCCTTTTAAGTTCTAGGTAGTCACGAAGATCTACATCAATTGCATGCATTATGGTTGCCACTAGAGGAAATGGATCTTCATCTACCAGCATCGACTCCTTATCAGGGAATCTTAAGACACCCTTGTTTATTTTATCCTGAATCATGTTCTTCAGAGTCCAGCAGTTGTTGGTGGTATAAGACCATAGGTCATGGTATTTGCGATACTCCTTCCCTTTCATATCCTCCTGGGATGGTATTTTGTGTCCAGTTGAAAATGTAACAAACTTTTCCTGCCATAAAAAATCAAAAATCTCCTCTGTTTTGGTTACATCAAAAGTGTAATTGATGTTACCACCCGTGGGCTGCTTCTTTACTGGCTCAGTTGTCTTTGGTTTGGATAATGCGGGGCAAACCCACACTTTCTTTTCTGAAGTGACCTCTGCAGCAGCCATCTCCACCTCCTGGTAGTAAGTTCCCATAGAAGATTTCTTTCTCCTACTTTCTTCTTTCAACAATTCTTCATATTCTGCTTTGTTGCCATTTCATAAAAGTCATAAAATTCCATACCTTGGAACTTCTTGCGTAGTTTAATGTCCAATCCTCGCTAGGTCATTTTGACAAATTCTGACTCAGGCAGATAGATGCGGCATCTATTTCTCAGCCTTTTAAAACGAGCAATATAAGCATCGGTGGTTTCTCCTACCTTCCGCACCAATCTGGATAATTCAGCCACAGACACCTCTGGTTCAGCTCTAAAGAACTAAGTATGAAATGACCGTTCCATCTCCCACCATGTGTTAATGGAATTTCTTGGTAATGTAGAATACCAAGTAAAAGCATCTCCTGTCAAAGAATTTGGAAATAATCTGAGACGAAAGTTGTCAAAGTTGTCATAGTTCGCCAATTCACCACATTGTATGGTGAAACGACCGATATGCTCCAAGGTGGACAGTCCTTCTTCTCCAGAGAATAAAGTGAAATCAGGTACTCTAAATCCTCTTGGGTAAGGATTCTCCCTATCCACAACAACTGGATAGGGTTTGTGATGCTCTGGCCAACCAACCTGTCTAAGGCCGTGGCCATATAAATCTTGAAGTAACTATCTGAGAATCTCCAGATCAACAGGTGGTGTTTGTGGTGGAATAATAGGTTGCACCCTACGAGCAGTACCCACCCCTGCAGCGACGTTGCCTCCTGGTCCAGCAGGTTCAGTGGTTGCATAGGCAGTTGGATTATTCATAGGATTAGTATTCCCATATGCGACAGGCCTGAAATTCTGACCATTACCAGATGGAGAGCGCATTGGGGGAGGAGTGTACTTGTTGTAACCACCATCAGCCTGGTAGTTTGCTCCTTTCTGTGATGGGAATTGCCCCCCCCCCATAGTCATATCTTCAAACTTTTGTTCCAATTTTCGCTCCACCTGTTTCATGGCATCTTCAGTTGTTTGGTTAGAACGTACCTCCAGATTTTTGATGGTTTTGACCAAATGTTCAAACAAAATGGCGGCTTCATCAGATAAGCCAGCTGATCGTTCAATGAGCTCTTGCTTTTCTTCAGTGCTACCATTATTGGCAGCCTCTTCCATCTCAGTCTGTGGGTTTTCCTCCTACGGATTCTCCCCGGTGATTGGTTATTTTCCTGACAAGCGAGTACGTAGTGCCATGGTAGATTTGAGATTTTTCTACTCCAATCCAACCAGGTGTGCCAAAAAAGGTTGTTGTCACCAAAAAGTGGCCCAATGTGATGATAATTTGCAGGTGTGCCAAGAATTATAGTTTCCTACACTAATGAAATGAAATGCACCGAATGTAAATAAGACTTCTATCTAGACAATTGAACGAACTATCTTGTAATGAAGAAAAATAGATAGACGCCAAGAACAATTTACACAACGATGGTTGGCATTGAAACTTGACAAGAAATAAATACAAGAAAATTTGGAATGAATGACATAGCTTGAAATTGACAAGGATTTGGAAAGTATTTGAAATGCTAAGAAGCTTGAAAGTACCTTTGGGCTTGAGTTTTTGTTGTCTGTTTGACTGATTGTGTGTGTCCCCTCCATCTGTCTGTCTACCATCTTTTATACCTCCTGTCTTGCACAAAAATCTCCTCCATAAACCATGATCCTACTATAGTTACCCCTCATTTGTGTCATTTTCTGTCAGTTTGAAGCCATTACCACCTCTTCATGTCAGTTTTCCCTTAAATCTCTCACAAGCTGCCACCTGGACCACCTTGTGGTAACTACCACAACTTCTTCCTCTTTTCATGGACCACTCTCAGCACAACTGTACCTGGGTAGTTACTTACCATCTAGGCTTCATTTTCTTCTTAATATAATGGGTTCATGGGCTGTGATAAAACATGATAGACCGTATGAGCTGCACCTTGGGCCTTGTACATGGACTAAGCTTATTAGGCCCAAGATATTTTTTGGTGCCAACAATTTCTAATGATTATATATATTTATATATACTCAACACATGTTGGTCATACCTAATTTCTAAAAGAAAAAAAGTTCGGGATATTACATCACATGCCCATCTTGGTCCTTCACTAGCTACGCCCTGGATATATGGGAGGTAGAACCATATTGAGGGTCCTAAGAAAAGTCTTTAATTATGAGGAAATTTTGGGAAAGGATCTTTGTGGTAAAGTTAATTAGAAACTTAGCAGATTATCATGAAAATTTCTGTCAGAATTTTGAGTTATTTATGCATTCTAGAGAACATGCACAAGTCATGCGACAAAAACGTACAATTAGGATGGTCTTACTGATTTCGTGATCTGCTGTTATTTTTTCCATATAGATGGCATATAGGACGTCTTATTGTGCCAAACTGACATTTTATTGTCTCGCTTAATGCTGATGAGGATTGAGGACCCCAGGGATAATTTATGCAATACAAGGAGCTTAATTTTTTTATTTTTTTATTTTATGTTTGTTTTTCAAAAGTAGATGAAAGTAGTGTATTTACATTGTAAAAATCGATCCATATCGGGTGACTGTTAAATTATTCTCTAAAAATACTCAAATGAAGTAAGTGTGTTGGTGGAAAGGACCAAATCACACATTGGAAAAATATAAATCTATAGTCATGAGTTTATACTTAATTTTGCAATCAATTACTTTTATTGAAGTGGGAAACACCTATATATAGCTATTACATTGGTTTACAATCAATGATCTACGTAATTACAATCTCTATCAAAGTCACTATCAAAGTCAACAATTGAGGCATCAATTAGTCAACAATTGAGGCATCAATTATGAACTTAGACAAATCAATATTGATTGCCGAATCTTCAATTAAGGAAAGTCTTCAATCAATATTGAGTTTGTCAATAACGTCTTCAATCAATAAAGTAAATCTTGGGTAAATCTTTGACTCTATTCAACACTCCCCCTCAAGGTGGTGCATAGACATCGTACATGCCCAGCTTGACAAGTGAATCAGCAAACACTGAATTTGACACTCCCTTGGTTAACACATCAGCCAACTGATCTTCGGTCTTCATATACGGAACTTCAATTATTTTTTCTTCTAGCTTTTCATACACGAAATTCCTATCAATTTCCACATGTTTAGTCCGATCATGTTGCACTGGGTTCTCAGCAATTTTAATTGCTGACTGATTATCACAATACAATTTCATTGGTCTTTTAATGGACAAACTCAGCTCCCCCATAAGCCGTTTGAGCCATAACAACTCACAAATACCTTTCACCATTGCTCTGTATTCGGCTTCTGCACTAGACAATGAGACAACTTTTTGCTTTTTACTTCTCCAAGTAACCAGATTTCCTCCAACAAAAGTTAAATACCCAGTGGTTGATCTTCTTCGGTCTCCTTTACCTGCCCAATCTGAGTCGGTATAGCCCCATACGTCTGCATGCCCATTCTTAGAAAAAAGTAAGCCTTTTCCCGGTGCAGATTTTAAATATCTCAGAATTCTAATAACTGCATCCATATGTTGTTTACCAGGATTGTGCATAAATCTACTCACAACACTGACCGCATATGCAATATCTGGCCTCGTATGAGACAAATAGATTAAACGCCCAACTAACCTTTGATATCGTAATTTGTCTATTGAAGTTTGATTCGAAGACTCTTCCAATCCATGATTTTGTTCCATAGGAGATCCAATTGGCTGACATCCAAGCATACCAGTTTCTGTTAATAAGTCAAGCACATACTTTCGTTGGGATAAAAATATTCCTTGCTCAGAACGAACAACTTCAATGCCCAAAAAATATTTTAATCCTCCCAAATCCTTCATATCAAATTCAGTTGACAAATAGTCTCTCAGTTTACGCATTTCTTCAGAATCATTGCCTGTCACTACCATGTCGTCAACATAAATAATGAGAGCCGTTAATTTATGACCAACTCTTTTCAAAAATAAAGTGTGATCTGCATTACTTTGCTTATAGCCGAATCTTCTCATAGCAAGTCGGAATCGACCAAACCAAGCTCGAGGAGATTGTTTCAACCCGTATAAGGCTTTCTTCAGTTTACACACGACACTTTGATCACCTGGAGCTTCATATCCTGGGGGCAGAGACATATAAACTTCTTCTTGTAGCTCACCATGTAAAAAAGCATTTTTTACATCATATTGTTGTAGAGGCCAATCAAAATTTGCAGCTAGTGATATTAGGACTCGAACTGTATTAATTTTTGCAACAGGAGCAAACGTTTCCTGATAATCAACCCCATACGTCTGGGTGAATCCTTTAGCCACAAGTCTAGCTTTATACCTATCAACCGAACCATCAGGCTTGCACTTGACGGTGTACACCCACCTACAACCAACAGCTTTTTTTCCTTTTGGCAACTCCACCAATTCCCAAGTTTGATTTTTCTCAAGTGTTGTCATCTCCTCAGTCATTGCAGTTGCCCATTTTGGATCCAACAACGCCTCTTGCACTTTAGTAGGAATATCTATGACAGTCATATTACTGACAAAGCTTCGGCATTCCTTTGATAGTCGGTGAGTGGATGCATACTGAGCAATAGGATATTTCACTTTTCGCACAACCTCTGGTGAAAATCTATCTGGTGGAACACCACGAGTACTTCTTGGTGGGAGTACGTATCTGTCAGTTTCAATCGAGATACAAGTATTATCACAAATATTGTTAGTATTAACATCAGACTCAATGCTTACCTCAGGAGGATCTGTACGAGGAGTATCGGGAGTGGGTACTAGCGAAGATGAGAGGGAGGGAGCTTCAGCAACAGTATCGGCAACACACAGTGGATCAGGAAACAACTCCATCCAATTTGGAGCTTCAACAACAGTATCACCACTCGGGCCCGGAAGCGTGGAATTGGGTGAAGAAAAAAACATTTCATGTTCAGAAAAGGTGACATCCATAGTAACATAGAACTTACTTGTAGGAGGATGAAAACAACGATAACCCTTTTGTGAAGGATGATAACCGACAAATACACACTTGAGGGCACAAGGATCAAGTTTCGTGCGGAGATGTTTCTGTAAATGTACAAACACAACACAACCAAACACCCGGGGAGGAAGTGTGAGGTGCGATGGCAGTGTTACATAGGATGCCAATTTATCAAGTGGTGTCTGAAATTGTAGAACACGAGTGGGTACCCTATTCAAAAGATATACAGCTGTGGTAACAGCTTCTTCCCAAAAACGTGGTGCCATGTGGGCTCCAATAAGGGCAGCACGTGTAATCTCCAAAATTTGTCTGTTTCGGCGCTCAGCAACACCATTCTGTTGTGGTGTATAAGGACAAGTGGTTTCATGCAAAATTCCATGAGTCTGAAAATAAGCTTGTAACTCCTTATTTACAAATTCACCACCATTATCAGATCGAAGAACTTGTAAATTAGTAGAGAATTGTGTTTTGATCATGGTATGAAACGTGCGGAAGCAAGCAGCCACATCACTCTTATGACGCATAAGGTAAAGCCAAGTCATACGAGTGTAATCATCAATAAATAATACAAACCATCTAAAGCCAGTAGAAGTAGTAACAGGGGCAGGTCCCCAAACATCCGAATGAACCAACGCAAAAGGCACAACTCTTTTATTAGTACTATCAGAATAAGTAGCACGATGACTCTTGGCCAAAACACATGTATCACACTGAAAATTGGAAGGTTCACATGTAGAAAATAAAGTAGGAAATAAATATTTCAAGTACCCAAAGGAGACATGACCCAAACGATGATGCCATAACCGAATCTGATCTTCTGATGCCCTAGATGACCCTTTTGCTGATAGAGATCGTCCCATACTAACATCTTCCACATAATATAATCCCTCTCTCTTAGTACCACGCCCAATTATCTCCCCGCTGCAGAGATCCTGAAGGAAACAAAAAGTAGGATATATTAATACTAAACAATTTAGTTGTGTAGTAACTTGTGGCACAGATAAAAGATTATTGGAAAGAGCAGGAATCAATAAAGTGTGCTCCAAGGATAATGAAGGAGTTAAGTTAACCCTTCCAGCGCCCGTAACCGGATATGAAACACCATTGGCATTGGTGACAGTAGAGCAATTTGGTGAACAAGCATCATGTAATAAGGACGCATCAAAGGTCATATGATTAGTCGCACCAGAGTCAAGAATCCAACCGGGATCTTTTTCAGAATTTGTTGCAAGAAGGGCTAGACCAACACTACCTGACTGTTGGAGAAGAGTAGGATCTACCACAGAGTGAGTGATATCAACTGGAGTAGTGGAAGCCATGGTATCCATTGAAGAAGGAGTCGGTGCCATTGGGACTGTAGGTGAGGTGCATAGCGCAACTTTACCACCTTTTCGAGCTTGTAATCGCTCTTTGTGAGCCTGCCACCACTCGGGATATCCATGCTTTTTGAAGCAAGTATCTACAATATGTTTGGTGCTGCCGCAATGAGTACATTTACCACCAGTAGGTACTGACAGTGACAAAGAACTTGTTGGAGTTCCATATTTTCGAACTGCCATAGCCATCTGAGGAACTTCTGAAGACATCATTGTATTCCGGCGAAGTTCTTCACGTCTCACAGTTGAGAAAGCATTATCAGGTCCAGGTAGAGGATTAGTACGAAGAATATCTCCCCGAACAGAATCATATATATCATCAAGCCCAGCCAAAAAAGAATAGACTCGATCTTCATCAATTTCAGCCATTCGAGTCTTAATCACATCTGGCTGAGTAAAGGTAATTGGACGACGATGATCAAGCTCCTGCCAAATAACCTTAAGATCGGAATAGTATGCAGCCACAGGTCGCCCTGCCTGCTTAGTTGCCATAGCTTTTCGAGACAGATCATACAAAATAGATTTATCAGCACCCTCAAAATATGTTTGAGACACAGCATCCCAAACATCATTCGCAGTGGGTAAACGAATAAAAAGATTCATTATATCGGCCTCCATAGAGCCAATAAGCCAGCCTTTTACAGTAGCATCCTCCATCATCCACTTGTTATATGTAGAGTCACTAACAGTAGGTTTCGAGGTCGTACCTTTGAGATATTCCATCTTTCCTCGTCCAGCAACGAACATAGTAACCACCTGAGACCAAAGAGTGAAATTTGAGCCATTCAGTTTGATCCCATAAGGAATAGAGGTTGGTTCTTGAGTTGGCGTCACCACAGGTGGAACTATAAGAGCACCGGATTCAGCCATGAGTTGTTTGTAATTTCTGGATGAGATTCTGGTTCAATGGTGCAATCGGCACCTGTTATGGACGAAGCAATCGGCTTCTGTCGGATGGTTGGAGCAGTCGGCCCCTAGTAGCTACGGTGATGGAGAGGTAGTATGTTAAGAGAACCTTCCTCTGATACCAACTTAATTTTGCAATCAATTACTTTTATTGAAGTGGGAAACACCTATATATAGCTATTACATTGGTTTACAATCAATGATCTACGTAATTACAATCTCTATCAAAGTCACTATCAAAGTCAACAATTGAGGCATCAATTAGTCAACAATTGAGGCATCAATTATGAACTTAGACAAATCAATATTGATTGCCGAATCTTCAATTAAGGAAAGTCTTCAATCAATATTGAGTTTGTCAATAAAGTCTTCAATCAATAAAGTAAATCTTGGGTAAATCTTTGACTCTATTCAACATTTATAAACTCCCTCCTTGATGCTACTAACTTCGGCCCAAGGACACCCAAGTTCTGTGGATCGAAGGTCTCAGGTGGGTTTGGGTTGAGCCAACACTCACACGGGCATGCACACCGGGCCAGACCAGATCAGGCACGCGTGGGGCATTGTTAAGGCTCAATGGTCAGAGGCCAGTATCTAAACCGAAGGTTAGGAAAAAAAAATTATAGTTTCTAAACTGTCTATTCTTACCTCAATTGGTATTTGTAATACCGTTCCAAATTTATTACTATATTTTACTGATGTTGATTGAAATATATGAACTGTTCGTGTTTATTTTCGTTTATAACCATATTAGTAGTAAATCAATACTCCTATAATTGTATTTTTTTATTTGTATATTTGTTACTAGACCAGATTTTATATAATACTAATTCAATACCATTGTAATTTATTTTTTAGGCATGTGGACCGGGGGTGAACCTACATTACATAGACCTAACACATGAGTTTACATGACATAAGAGGAAAATCCATCATTACTCAAAGGTTAAGCTATTGAGTTGGACCTCCCCATATGGGACTTTGTGTAGGTGATGAAGACCAGGGACGTAACCTTAAGAATGCTTATAACCAGGCTAGGCGTTTACAAATCAAAGAATTTGGGGACAGCTCTCACCGTGCAACTGAGTCCTTGCAAAATGTATCTCTTGAGGAAGCTGCGAAAGTCAATATTGATATGGTTATTAATCAAAATGATATATGTCTATAATTTTCCTATCCATAAACCTATATAATCTAGGTGATAAATCAAATAGGCATGCCACGTAGTTTAAAATAAATGAATTTTATTAAAGAAGTCACATAAGCATGCCAAATATTTATATAAGTTTATGCATGTTTATTTTATGAATGTGTAGTGCTTTCAGGTAATTAATGGAGGCAATATTGAGGAGAATATTGATGCAATAATGGACGTAATACAGGAGGTAATGAAGGAGTTATTACTGGCAATGAAAGTGGCCAAAGTCAGCTAAGGACTATCGTATGGGAAGGATTTCCTCTTCATGTGAGTCCTTATTTAATGCCTAAATTCTAGGGACAATATATGTTCCCCATAATTAAGATAAATTATTATTCTTGTTTCCCTTTTATGAAGTAGTCGAGGAATGTTAAACCTAAATGATATATGTGCATAATTTTTTCATACATAAACTTACATAATCTAGGTGGCAAGCTACATAGGCGTGTCATATAGATTAAAAAAAACAAATAAACTTTATTAAATAAGTCACATAGGCGTGCCACATGTTTATGTAAGTTTATAGATGTTTATTTTGTGGATGTGTAATGTTTCCGAATGTTAAATAGGAGAATGTAAGACATTCCAAATTATCTTACGAAATATATCAAAAGACATTTCTATCTCAACAAATTATTAGCCTTGCTTACTTGAGTTTGAAGGTTAATTAGCTAGGTTCAAGAAGTTTAGGGGATTCATCAATGGATTCCAATACTCCCCTCATACACAATTTCCTAAATCTCATCTAACTTGTTATATCGAACCCATGCTCAGAGGCTTTCATCCACTTGTCACGTCTTTACATGCTCAGAGGCGGTGATACACATGTCATGATCGTGTACTCAGAGGTGGGAGGTGTCAAATATTTTATTTTTTTTTAAAAAAGAAAAAAAAGCGGGGCTCTTTATTGTAACCAACCCTACTAAATAGCCCAAAAGTTTTTATCCCAAACCTTCCCAATCTTATGTGGCATTCCACATCATCATGCTACATCAACATTGGTGTCTATCTAAACACACTCCCTCTCTCTCTTTCCCCTCTCTCTCTCTCCACTCGCTCTCTCCTCTCTCCTTTTCTCCCTCCCACTCTCACTAAACAACCACCACAACCAACCAGAGTTCCTCCGTCTGACCAACGATTGGAGCAGTCAACCCACCGGACGGAAGCGCCTGACATCCACAGTTATTTTTCGTTACTTTTGGTATCATCTTAATCAATCTACTAATTAATTCAATCATTAAATCACCGAAAATTTCGACAGCACCTCCCCATAATGCGGAAGATGCCAACCGGGAGTAAACACGCATCAATATCACAAATACAACAATATGATAGCTAACATCATGTACATCAAACACAAGTAGATATCCACACCATACGAGATCCTAACTTGGCCCACCGGCATCCCTACACATATCGGTACCCTAAACAACTCAACAACATTATCGCATGGTGCTTCAAGCACATATGAAATCCTAACTCGGCCCACCGACATTGTCGTACTCATAGGAACCCTAAACGGCCCATCGGCATTCCATATTCACATCAATCAAACTTAGGAGATATACGGGTACATACCCGACATCTACAATGCAACTACAATGCGTGTCCAATATGGAGATGCAATAGGATATACATAAAACCTACATATATATACTACATGATGCATGTTCAAAAGTAATTCATGCTCAATGGAAGATTGAACAAGTAGGGTATGCAATATAACTCAAATCATACAACGAACAAATCACAAAGTGGGGTTGCTCTCCCTTAGGTGCAATTAAGGCGAGAACGAATCATAATGAACAATGTGAAAAGATAACGTTCTTAATAGGTAGACATATTCAAAGAGAATAGCAAAGGATAGAATTTCCCTACCTTACACTTCAAAAACTAGTTATGTAAACCAATACTCAACCTTGAATTCTCCAGTCTCAATCAACCTATTATTCGGTAAGCCCATCCTCCAATCAATATACAACAACTTCAATTTCATAAATCTAACACAAATTAACCCAATAAATCAAGACACCATTACCTTCTCTTACCCAAAACTTTCCAAGTTCTTGAACTTCACCTACTCAAGCTTGCTACTCCAAACAACAGAATCTAGAAATAAGACCATAAACAAGTCTAAATCAACCTATTAAATCACTAATTTCATCTAATTTAAAGATTTTTCCCCAAATCTACAAAACCCATAAAACCCTAGAACCCCAAATCATCCACTCTCTAGATATTAGCTTTTAGGTTTAAGAAAACTTACCAATATTTTAGAGACAAGTAAAAGGAAGGGATTCAAGCTTCCTTTAGGCCTCAAATGATGTAGGAAGTCATGGATTTGAGTTTGGGTTCGAACCTTGAAAGATTAGAACAAAGAGAGGAATTTAAGAATATGTAAGTAGAGAGAGAAGTCATGAATCCAACTTGAAACAACTTGAAAGAGGACAATCTTACCTTGGTTGATGATCTTAGATTGATGGAAGGGAGGAGATTTGAGAGAAAATAGGGTTTAGGGTATGTTTTGGTCGGGTTTTTGAAGAGAAATCACGAAATGAGTGTTTTTAAAACAATTCACTCGTGCTGATTTTAGGGAGGTGTCCGAACACCTTGGATGGCCGTTCGGATACCTCTGGCTATTTTGACAGATCTGCACTTATTTTCCTTTGGCTATCCGAACAACTTTATAAAGCTGTCCGGATAATTACACCTGCAAACCAAATTTCAGCTTTTAAACCATTTGTACACTCCCAATTCACTCGGTATAAATTTCTAATGATTTTTACCCTTAAATTTGTCTTCAAACATGTCTACCCGACTCAAATGGATATATACTAGACACGTGTCATTCGTACTGGGACTCTAAAGGTACGGTGTATTACATACATATCCGAGAACCCACCGCATATTTGGACTCTACACGTCAAGGTGCACCTTACCCATCCATTTTTTGACCAGATAGTCGTCGGAATCCAACAACCCAGTGCAACTTACATTGTTTAAAAACAATGTAATTCGTCGATCCGTACATCCAGCCACCTCCAATAACGTCTCCGACCACCTCGACCTCTAGTAACTCTCCGGCCACCTTCACCTCTAGCAACTCTCCAGCCACCTCCAACAACAATGTAATTTGTTTTCTCACTTATTTTTTTGCATATTTTGGAAGTTGCACTGTATTGAAAACAATGTAACAATGTGTTTGACACTCATTTGAATAAATATGCCTTTGAGACAATTTATTTTATCTTGTTATTCTTGACTGATTTGTAGACTATTTTTTCTCCAACTTATATGTGACAAACACTGAAAATTACATTGTTTTGATAAATTTGACAATTTACATTGTTATGAAAATTTGACAATTTACATTGTTGGAAATTGCATTGTTTTGATAAATTTGACAATTTACTTTGTTTTGGAAATTTGACAAACAAACAATGTAATCGTATGTCCGTGTGCCAAAAAAAATATAATTGCAAGTTTGTGTGGGTTCCAACACTCACCTCACACTCAAGTCTCTAAAATCTCATCTCCCGTGTTATATCAAATTCATGCTCAGATGTGTTCATCCACTTGTCACATCTTTGCTTGTTCAGAGGTGGTGATACACATGTCATGATCGTATACTCAGAGGTGGGAGACATCAAATTTTTTTAAAAAAAAAAAAAAACAACCCGGGCCTCTTTATTGTTAACCATGACTTGTACATTTTGCAATTTGAAGTCGTAGCTTGAGTTCACTAAGAGTGTGTTTGGTTTAGGCATTTTCTATGCATTTTCTGTTTTCCATTTCCAGAAAATAGAAAACATTTGGAAAACGTGTTTGGTTGACAGATTTAGAAAATACAGAAAACAAAAAACTAGAAAATAACCAGAAAATTAGAAAACGAAAAAAAGTCGTTTTCTAAAATAGAAAACACGGACCATTTCATATTCGTATTCCCCTTTTCGCCTTTCGTCTCCATATCCCCCTTTTAGCTTCGATCTTCTTTGCCCCAGTCGCCTCTGTTTCATCTCCTTTCAACGGCAACCACCATACCTCCCATTGTCGACAACCTCTAGCGGTGGCCTCTCTCTCTCCCTACAGCCTCTTCTCTCTTCTTCTTCGGATTTGTCCCGTCTCAACCTTCATCATAATCGTCTTTACCGGAGATCTCTTCTTCGATCCGAACTACATAGGGACTCCGGCCACAATCGATGACTGTAGAGCCATCCCTTCCCACGCCGAGACCCAACGCCGATGTTGTTCCGGCTCCGCAACATCCACGTGAGTCTTACTTAAGAACCCCTCTCGGAATATTTGCCGGATTATGGTGTGACAGATGCTGGCTTTTTTTTTACAATACGTAAGTTGCTTTCAAAGAGAGTAGATCATAGAAGATGAACCAATCTTCAGCCATTATGTTCTTTTTGAGTGCTCCTTTTTAATCAGGTGGTGGCTTCATGTTCCAGCATTTTGTTGTGGAGTGCTTTCGGCTATTTTTCTGGGGCTCTCTTTTTCTTCCTATTCTTCACTCTTCTGACTTCTGTTCTTGGCTTCCACTACTTAAGGCAATTTCCTTGCTTTTCTTATTCTTCTATTTCTTTGTATTGTTTTCCCTTATGTGCTCTTCATACTTATTTTTCGTTGATTTATTTAATGAATTCAAGCATCTATGGATCAAGGAATTGGAGGATGCTAGTTCTGTTCAGTATTTGTTTAAGTGAAGTAAAGGTGGTCATGGAGAGTAGTCATTTTCCATAGCTGTATTGGAAGCAAGGACCAAGCTACTGGGACTGAAGCTCTTCTTATGGGGGATTCTTCATGAGGGTAGTCAAAATTTTGATACCAAGCTATTATGAACTTGATACCATGCTACTGGGACCAAGCTTTTATGAATTTGATACACATTCAAGAACATGATACAACCCTGTGCAACAGGTTGGCTTCTAGTTGAAATTGAATGATAGATGATTTGGAGTTTAGTACCCGCTAAAAGTATAGCGATTTCAAACCCAAATTATACTCGCAAGTGCACGAATCAATTGTAGTATAGAAGTGGCAAATACGAGTGTCGTACCCACAGGGACTGACTATTAAATATCTGCAATTCCAACTCTTGTAATTATCAATGGAAACAAAATAAATAAGGATTAACGCAAATAAACAAACACTAGGGATCCGAATTCACCAACTCTATTGTATTTAAATTATTTAGCAGACAATTATCATTTCATTCATGCATGTCAAAGATCAAGTCCCCTAATTTATGTAATAGTCATGGGCATTTGACTTACCACGTCTATTCCCAATTGCAACCATCCATGGGCATTTGGATTGGCTAAGACAATCAAGAATGCATTAGGATTTATGGTAACTTATGTAGCGATCACAAAGATCCTAGCATATGGCATTTATGTCTAGGTAACTCCGGTATTAATTGCAAGAAGCTGGTCTCAAATTGGACATGGGCATTTGCCTCAATTTGCATCATGGTAATCAAACCTAGATGGTAGCTAAGCATCAAGATTTAATTATCAATAAAAAATAGCTAATTAACACTTGACATAGCATAAATAAACTAATAATTAATCAAACCAAATTTATTTAGATACAATAGAGTGGATCCATCATCACCCTAGTAAGAGGATTAGTTCCTCATACTATATTTACACAACCAACAATTGATCTCATAAAATTCTAGAAAGAATATGTGAGAAAATTGTTGTAAAAGAGAAAATAAAACTCAAAAACTCACTCCTTGGTTTTTGTCCTCCTCTTGCCTCTTTCTCCCCTCCTTTAATGTTGTCTTGTATTCCTTCCTCTCCTTTCTCCCCCTTTTCCCTCCTTTCTCTAGCTCTCTATTTATAGGAAATTAGGAGCTATCCATCCATTGAGAATTTTCAAACCAAAAATGTTGAATGGCCAAATATGTCAAAGGAAGGGATGTCACCACCATTGAAAAATAGTGTTGCACATGACCAATTTGTACTATAAAAATGATGGTGATGCAGGGAATGATGTCAAGAGAGATATACATATATGTGTATATATGTATAGGTGGAAATGGTAATGGTTTTGACAAATCATGTGGTGGGCTTTCAAATGATAATCAAAGAAATGGGTCAAGATGGTAGTGGACACAAGCAAATGGGCTCTTCACGAAATGTGCCAGCAAATGTTGAACATGGGTTGGTATGAATTGGGCCTGAAAATATAAAAACAAATATAAAGTGAGTGAGAATGATATTTGCATTTTAATGGTGTAATACTCACTTTAAGCCTTAATTATCTAACAAATGCCTTAATAATTCATTATTAAAAGTGTACATTTTTGGCACTTATCACAACCCCCAACCAGCTTATTGCTAGCCCCTAGCAATTCAAGCGTTCAGAAGATTCATGCCATATATGCAAATAATCCAATTATCTCGTTAGTATGAATATATTCAAAAATCCACCAACCACTATCACTAGAACAAATCATTCTGACTAAATCTCATACCACCCATTCTATCTTAGCGTGATGTGTAGTGCGTAGCGAATTTAACATAAATACGTGGCTTTAATTTAATCATAACACAAACATTGCAATATCACAAGAATCATCAGACTCAATGAATAATCAAGGGATTTTATTTATCGACTCTTCATTTTATTTTATTTTTATTATTTTATTATTATTTTATATATATATATATAATATTTTTATCTGACTTGTGCAATGCTCAGTCTCATTAAGCTTTCTAAATGACCCTTGTAACAAGCGTTCAACCAATGACTCCCAATCCAGTTGGCTCAGGGCATTAGGTGTAAAGACACCCCAACGGGTTTAATAACTCGAGTCAAAAAGGCTACAAAACTTCACTTGTCACATAGGTTGATGTCTTGATTTTTCTACCTTTTTACGCGAACACTCACTGCTTACTGAGGCAAGAGGCCCGGTTACTCAGCAGAAAAACTTATAGACACTACCATTTTTTTTTTTTTTAATTTTTATAGATATATACATGTATCCCAAGATATTAATATTCAAAGAATTCCAATTCAACTCAAGAAAATCACAATATTCATAATTAATCTTAAATATCATACCCCGCAAATATGTAATTCTGTGCAATTGATTAAATTATTAAATAGAATAGGTGAGACAAAACTAAAGTCAGAAAAATCCACAAGTGATTATGGGTTTTCAACTCAAATTATTATCCACACTTTAGAGATATTCAGATCATTTCAGAAATATGGTAGAAACATGACTTCCAAATCACAAACAAATATATTTTTTTTAAAAAAATAATAAAAAAAAAATACGTAACTACACAACATAGACATATCGCAAACAAACGGTTCTAAGACTCAATATTCCCAAAGCACCGTAAACAAACGGAATTTGTCTCAACACCAGGATCCTTGAGACTGGATGCTTATCAACCTAACTAAAGAGATGTACCCCGTAGCAAAGGGTAAAAGGCTAACAAGGCCTTACAATAGGTTGTCATTCTCTAAGAGTTTCTGGTCGGCTCAATGGAACCCAAGCCAAGGTCAACAGTCCTTTGTATCTCCACTTTGGGGCTTTACAATTATGGACATTTCGTCCAGTCCATGCTTAGGACTCCCAAATACCTTATCGGTGGTTGTTTCCTGGACAAACTACTAATTACTTAGCTGGTTGAGTTGGCATCCCTCCAAGAGATCAACTACAAGTGTTTCAAGCTTGCACCTAAGATAGCACAGCACTTGCCTCCTCTAGCTACATTTTTTTTTTAAAATCTAACAATCATTTCCTCCCCCACTTAAAATTTCGCATTGTCCTCAATGGGAAAAAAAAAAAACTAAATATGAAAATGAAATATGATAAACTGTGGTTCAGAGAAATACAACCTGATGCAAAAAATTTGGATCATTGGATTGCTATGTTTTCAATGCCGTATCATATCCATGAGCACGGTCAACATGTGCTCCAGCCTCTGTTGTCCAGCCTCTAATGTTTGTAGCCCCATCTCGAGCCGGGCTATCGCTACACTCACGCAATCTGGTTGTTGAGACACTGCAACTGCTGAGGAGGACTCGTCAGATGATGATGTTAAGGGTTCTTCCTGGGGCTGCTTCTTTCTAGAAGAAGATGTTTGCAAACGGTGAACGCTTTGACGCCATGTCATTTTTTTTAGCATGGTGACCTGATATCCCGAAGATGCCTGAGGCAAAGGAGGTCGAATGCTTTTGTGCGAAAGCAACCTTGTGATAAGCCGTGGGAAAAATAACTTTCCTGCCTTTGTTGGCTTCTTCTCGACGAAAGATTTGGCTGTGAAAATTATGGCCAGATAGATCTTCCCAATGTCAAACCAATACCCTTTATACATAGAGTATAAAACTGACAAGAATTTTCCCCGTCGTTCTTGCTCATGGCCAATAGGACACAGATTTTTCCGGATAGCATCATCCAACAACCACATCTTTGGTGGCAAGTAGGCTCGGCGTGTAGCATTGGTGTGTTTATTCCTCTTTCCGCTACACATATCATCAATCATTTCCTGCTTTGATGCAAAGATCGGTTGTCGAAATCCAATGGTCGTATCATATGCTGGTGGATACCCTAAGCAGCAACACAGATCTGTTGTTGTGAAGTGAACAGTCAAACCAGCTATAACAACCTGGTAAACAGGTTGATTCCCAGTCCGTTCACTTCGTGGTAGCTCGATGAGAGTGTGATAGAAAGAACGAATGATTTGAGGATACACTAGTAAATTATCTTCTGGATCTGGATCTACGAGGAACAACAAGGAATGCTCCCTCAGGTAGTGCATCGCCCATCTGTTGATGACGTCTCGCTGTATCTTTTCATCAATTCTACACTCAGGAATGATTTCAGCTTCATTGAATAATGCAAACCTGGACTGGGATTTTGATAAGATAGTGCGTGCGCGTCTCGGCATATTTTCTGATCTTTTCTAGAGAGAGGAAAAAAAACACACTCCAAGAAAAAAAAAAATTGATTTGAGAATAATAAAGAAAAACGTACTACAAGTATGGAAGAAATTTGGGGTGCCTGTCACATCACCAGTCTATTTACCATCACGCTCCGCTGTTCAGTTCAATGCTCGATGAAGACCAAAATACTTTTGTTTTCAAATAAATAATAATAATATAAAAAAAATAAAAAAAATAAAAACAAAAATAAGACAGAAATATGGGTTGCCTCCCATAAGCGCTGTATTTATCGTCTGGGCAAGACGAAGTGTTCCCAACACTCAATTACCTGGGTCTTGGAGAGTAATGCTGGACACTGTTGTGTCATAATTAACTTCCAAATAAGGTTTTAGGCGATGACCGTTAACCTTGAATTCATTTCCCGTCTCCAAGTTTTTAATGTCAACAGCTCCATGGGGATATGCTCGAACAACTTGAAATGGGCCATACCATCTTGAACGTAACTTCCCTGGAAAAAGTTTTAGACGAGAGTTAAACAAAAGTACCTTTTGACCAGGAAAAAATTCTTTCATTGTGATGCGCTGATCATGATATCTTTTTGTCTTTTCCTTATAAATCCTCGCATTTTCGTATGCCTCGTCACGTAGCTCGGCAAGTTCATTGAGCTGCAGTTTCCTCTTCTCACCAGCTGCATCGTAATCAAAATTCAACCTTTTTATCGCCCAGAATGCCTTATGCTCAAGCTCTACAGGAAGATGACAAGCCTTGCCGAAAATCAAACGATACGGAGACATGCCAATTGGAGTTTTATATGCAGTGCGATATGCCCAAAGAGCATCATTCAATTTTATACTCCAATCAGTTCTTTTGATATTCACAGTCTTCTCCAAAATTCGTTTAATTTCTCGGTTAGAAATCTCTGCTTGTCCACTGGTTTGAGGATGATAAGCAGTGGAAATCTTATGCGTGATATTGTACTTGGCAAGAAGTGTAGACACACTCCTGTTCAGAAAATGCTTCCCTTCATCACTGATTATAGCACGAGGAGTGCCATATCTTGGAAATATTACACCTTGAAGTAACCGGATTACCACCTCACTTTTGTTGGTTGGGCTTGCAACAGCTTCAACCCACTTGGACACGTAATCTACTGCCACTAGTATATATTCATTCCCGTGAGACTTGGGAAATGGCCCCATGAAATCTATTCCCCAAACATCAAAGATTTCAACCACCAAAATATTGTTGAGTGGCATTTCATTCCTACGAGAAATGTTGCCAAGTTTCTGACAATTTTCACAGGTAGAGCAGAAAATGTGGACATCCTTGTGAAGAGTTGGCCAATAGAACCCTGATTGTAAAATCTTTGCAGAAGTTCTCTGGGTACCAAAGTGACCACCACAAGCGAATGTATGACAGAATTGTAGAATACTCTGTTGTTCTTGTTGTGGCACACACCTTCGAATGATTTGATCAGCACAATGCTTGTATAAATAAGGCTCATCCCAAAAATAATGCTTGGCTGTGGAGAAAAATTTCTTCCGTTGTTGGTGAGTCCAGTTTTTGGGAATAACACCTTTTGCAAGGTAATTGGCAATATCAGCATACCAAGGTGTCTCAATTTGTACGGAGAAAAGTTGTTCATCAGGAAAAGTTTCATTCAATGGAAGCTCCGTCTTCTCACCATCGTTTGTTTGAACAATACGAGAAAAATGATCTGCCACAACATTTTCTGCTCCTTTTTTATCTCTTATCTCCAAATCAAATTCTTGGAGCAATAACACCCAGCGAATCAATCTCGGCTTTGAATCTTTTTTAGACAACAAATATTTGAGGGCCGCATGATCGCTATAGACAATCACCTTAGATCCAATCAGGTATGATCGGAATTTTTCCAATGCAAAAACTACAGCCAACAATTCTTTTTCTGTTGTTGAGTAATTAAGTTGGGCATCATTGAGAGTACGACTTGCATAGTAAATGACATGTGGTAGCTTGTCAACTCTTTGCCCCAAAACCGTTCCAATTGCATAGTCACTGGCATCACACATGAGCTCAAATGGTAAACTCCAATCTGGTGCCATCATGATAGGTGCAGATGTAAGTAATTGCTTCAATTTGCGGAATGCTTGCAAACACTCATCATCAAAGTGGAAAGTGGCATCCTTGGATAGCAAATTGCACAATGGCCTGGAAATCTTCGAAAAGTCTTTGATGAAACGACGATAGAACCCCGCATGTCCGAGAAAAGATCACACACCTCGTACAGAATTCGGAGGTGGAAATCTAGAAATAACTTCGATTTTTGCTTTGTCAACGGCAATCCCTTTCTCGGAAATAAGATGACCAAGAACAATACCTTCGTGAACCATAAAATGGCATTTCTCCCAATTAAGCACCAAATTAGTCTTCTGGCATCTCTCCAGAACCAAGGCAAGATTGCACAAGCAAGTATCAAAAGATGATCCGAACACGGAGAAATCATCCATAAATACTTCAATAATGTGGCCCACCACGTCAGAAAATATACTTGTCATGCACCGTTGAAAAGTAGCTGGTGCATTGCAAAGCCCAAATGGCATTCTTCTATATGCAAATGTCCCAAAAGGACATGTGAAAGTTGTTTTCTCTTGATCCTCTGGTGCGATCACAATTTGATTATAGCTAGAGTAGCCATCAAGAAAACAATAATGGGAATGGCCCGCCAGTCTTTCTAGCACCTGATCTAGAAATGGTAAAGGAAAGTGATCCTTTCTTGTGGCAGAATTCAGCTTTCGATAATCAATACAAACACGCCACCCTGTCTGTTTTCTTGTTGGGATGAGCTCATTGTTCTCATTAGTAATTACCGTGATTCCAGATTTCTTGGGAACCACTTGAACAGGACTGACCCATTGGCTATCAGAAATAGGATAGATGACTCCTACATCCAACAACTTCAATATTTCAGATCGAACTACCTCCTTCATCGATGGATTGAGACGTCTTTGTGCTTCACGTGAGGATTTTGAATCTTCTTCCAGTAAAATTCGGTGCATACACATAGTGGGACTTATGCCTTTGATGTCAGCAATGGACCACCCAATGACACTTTTGTATTGTCGTAGCACCCTCAAGAGACTTTCTTCCTCTGAATCAGTAAGGTTAGCAGCGACAATGACAGGTAATGCCTCTTTAGCACCAAGATAAGCATATTTCAAATGATCTGGAAGTTGCTTCAACTCTAGCTTTGGTGGAGATTCAATAGAACAAACCACTTTCGGAAGTGAAGGACCGAGAGCTTCAAATGTGCGAATCCACCTCTGATTCACTGGTTGTTGTGCCTGCAAATATGCACAAAATTCTGCAACTTCACCATCTTCTTCAACTTGCAGTTCAGGAAACGCAAGACAAGTTGCCAAATGGTCAATAGATTGATGCTCCAAAAATGAATCATAAATTAAGCCATCAACAACTTCAATGCTAAAACACTCCCCTGTATCAGAAGGGTGTCTAGTAGCTTCAAATAGATTAAATTCCACCGTTTGTCCTTGTACAGCCATGGACAAGCAACCCTTTTGTACATCCACAATAGTTCCTGCAGTGGCTAAGAAAGGCCTCCCCAGAATAATTGGTATGTTTCTGTCTTCCTCCATATCAAGGATAATAAAATCTGCTGGAAGGAGAAATGTATCAACTTTGACAAGAACATCTTCTATGATACCACGTGGAAATTTTATTGACCGATCTGCCAATTGCAAAGTGATTGAAGTTGGTTGTAATTCCTTTTCGAGACCAAGTTGCACAAAAACTGAATATGGCATCAGATTGATGCTAGCACCCAGGTCTAGAAAAGCTTTCTCGAAAGAGACTTGCCCAACAGTACAAGGGATAGTAGAAACTCCCCGGATCCTTTAGCTTTGGTGGTAGCTTCTTGTTTAGAACGGCACTGCATTGTTCAGACAACATAATCTTCTCATATGGTGCTAGTTTCTTCTTTCTGGTGCAGACATCTTTGAGAAATTTTGCATATGGAGGAATTTGTTGAATCGCGTCAAGAAGCGGAATGTTGATCTCAACTTTTCTGAATATATCCATCATTCGCCGCATCTGGTCAGTCTTCTTCTCATTCACCAACCGGCTAGGAAAAGGCACATGAGACTCATTCATTTTATGCTTTGATAAGTCAGTTGGCTTGGGCTGAATTTCATCATTAGGCTTTTTGGCCTTTTCACCATCGTTTTCTAAAAATCCCACAGTTGTTCCGCGTCTGGTGGTAATAGCATTGATTTGTTCCTTGCCTTTTGGATTGACTTCTGGTTGACTCGGCAATCTGCCCAGCTCCCTTTCACTTAGTTGCTCAGCAATTTGACCAACTTGAACTTCTAGTTTTTGAATAGATCCATGTATGTTGCTGAATTGTTGGTCGTACCTGTTGTTTTGCTCCGTCGTTTTTTGAATAAAATTGTTGGTGTTGAGAGCTAGAAGAGCCATTTGCTCCTCCAAAGAAAGCTTCTTTGGTTCAATAGGGACTTGTTGTGTCATCTTCTGATTGTATTGCTTACTCTGGCCTTGTCCTCCCCAACTGAAATTTGGGTGATTTCTCCATCCTGGATTGTATGTATTTGAAAATGGATTGTTGTTGGGATGGAAGCCACCTTGTCCCACATAATTGGTATGTTCTTGTTTAGAGTTAGAAGACATAGGACATGTTTCTGTGGTGTGGTTAGATTGAGAACAAATGGCACACATCTCAACTTGGGTTGCTTGTTGGGAAGATGAAATTGCTTTCATTAACATGTCAATCTTCTTCTCCATGGCTTGCAACTGAGGTTGGTTTTCTACTCTGGTGTGGACTTCATATACACCTTTTGGAAGCTTTACCCCTTGTTTTACTCTAGATGAAAATTGTTGAGAATTTTCACTTAAAGTTTCAAATAAGTCAAAAGCTTCTTCACTGCTTTTCTCCGTTAATATGCCTCCACAAGCTGAGTCTCCGATGCTTGTGTTTGTTGCGTCGAGTCCTTCATAAAAAGCTTGAACTTGATCATCTTGTGACAAGTTGTGGTGTGGACATTTTAGCAGTAGCTGTTTAAAGTTATCCCAAGCTTCATAAAATAAGTCCCCATCTTTTTGCTGCCATGTTTGAATTTCCCTTCTTAATTGCTTCGTCTTCTGGGCTGGGAAAAATTTCTTCAAGAATTTTGTTGCCATTTGCTCCCATGTAGTGATCGATCCTGGGGTCAAAGAGTTGAACCACAGTTTCGCATTGTCTTTGAGAGAAAATGGAAACAACATGAGTCGTACTTCTTCTGACGTCAAGCCCTGAACAGATTGTGTCTTACAGAGTTCAAAGAATTCTCTGATGTGTAGGTAAGGGTCATCAAATGTTGTGCCTCGGAAATGTGGGACTGCATTGAGTAGAACTGGAGAGAATGTGGCATTGCCTTGGACATTGGGTTGAAATGCTATGCTGGATGGCTGCTCCATATTTTGAGGTATGAATGAATTCTTCATTGGCCTCCGAGCAGGTGCATTGACTGGTGGATTTACAATTCTAGCAAGAGCATTCTCAGGATTCCCTTATGCCATATTTCCTCTTACCTCTCCTCTCAGTTGTGCAAGAGTTCGTTCAATCTCTGAATTGAATTTAAGAAGATTTGGATTTTGAGATCGACGTCCTTGCATAAAAGAAAATGTCAATGATAATAACCCCTTTTTTTTCTCTTTTTTTTTTTAACAAAATTAAAAGAGTGAATATACACAAAATAAAAATAAAATAAAATAAAATAAAATGGGGCAAAGAGGCCAACCATAAATATTAACAGAAATAAAAGGTTACTTTAGGCGGCTCAACCGACCATATAAGCATATATATATATATATACGGGTGGGGCAGTGTAAAGCCAACCACAAATATAAATAATACTGTATAAATAAATAAATGTTACTGTTAGTGACAAAAATTTAAATGTTAGTAAGTTAGTAAGTGTTAGTGACGGTTATTATAAACAGATATGGGCGGTAGCAGTAGAACCAGCCAATAATATATTGTTAGATGGGGCAGTTAAGCCATCCACAAATATAAAACTGAAAAACATTCCATTAAGGAGGTGTAGTATACTAATATTAATATATATATATATATATACACAAGAGTTAGATAACAATATATTAAATCATTCCCCGGCAACGGCGCCAAAAAACTTGATGTGGAGTTTAGTACCCGGTAAAAGTATAGCGATTTCAAACCCAAATTATACTCGCAAGTGCACGAATCAATTGTAGTATAGAAGTGGCAAATACGAGTGTCGTACCCACAGGGACTGACTATTAAATATCTGCAATTCCAACTCTTGTAATTATCAATGGAAACAAAATAAATAAGGATTAACGCAAATAAACAAACACTAGGGATCCGAATTCACCAACTCTATTGTATTTAAATTATTTAGCAGACAATTATCATTTCATTCATGCATGTCAAAGATCAAGTCCCCTAATTTATGTAATAGTCATGGGCATTTGACTTACCACGTCTATTCCCAATTGCAACCATCCATGGGCATTTGGATTGGCTAAGACAATCAAGAATGCATTAGGATTTATGGTAACTTATGTAGCGATCACAAAGATCCTAGCATATGGCATTTATGTCTAGGTAACTCCGGTATTAATTGCAAGAAGCTGGTCTCAAATTGGACATGGGCATTTGCCTCAATTTGCATCATGGTAATCAAACCTAGATGGTAGCTAAGCATCAAGATTTAATTATCAATAAAAAATAGCTAATTAACACTTGACATAGCATAAATAAACTAATAATTAATCAAACCAAGTTTATTTAGATACAATAGAGTGGATCCATCATCACCCTAGTAAGAGGATTAGTTCCTCATACTATATTTACACAACCAACAATTGATCTCATAAAATTCTAGAAAGAATATGTGAGAAAATTGTTGTAAAAGAGAAAATAAAACTCAAGAACTCACTCCTTGGTTTTTGTCCTCCTCTTGCCTCTTTCTTCCCTCCTTTAATGTTGTCTTGTATTCCTTCCTCTCCTTTCTCCCCCTTTTCCCTTCTTTCTCTAGCTCTCTATTTATAGGAAATTAGGAGCTATCCATCCATTGAGAATTTTCAAACCAAAAATGTTGAATGGCCAAATATGTCAAAGGAAGGGATGTCACCACCATTGAAAAATAGTGTTGCACATGACCAATTTGTACTATAAAAATGATGGTGATGCAGGGAATGATGTCAAGAGAGATATACATATATGTGTATATATGTATAGGTGGAAATGGTAATGGTTTTGACAAATCATGTGGTGGGCTTTCAAATGATAATCAAAGAAATGGGTCAAGATGGTAGTGGACACAAGCAAATGGGCTCTTCACGAAATGTGCCAGCAAATGTTGAACATGGGTTGGTATGAATTGGGCCTGAAAATATAAAAACAAATATAAAGTGAGTGAGAATGATATTTGCATTTTAATGGTCTAATACTCACTTTAAGCCTTAATTATCTAACAAATGCCTTAATAATTCATTATTAAAAGTGTACATTTTTGGCACTTATCAATAGACTTTGAAAAGGACGAGGACTATGACTCTGATGAGGACTGGATACATTGCTTAATTATCAGTAAATAGAAAATAGAAAACAGTGTTTCCCTATTTCAAACCAAACACATTTTCTATTCCTTAGAAAATAGAAAATAGAAAATAGGAAATAGGAAACAGAAAATAGGAAATAGAAAATAAAAACAGAAAACGGAAAACAGAAAACAAACCAAACGCACTCTAACTTTTCCTATTGTCTATTTTTATATGGATCTCTTACCTAGCCGAAATAAATACGTAGTAGCAGATGATTCTACGTTGGATGGGTGTAACTGGTGACATTGAAACAGATAATTTTGTTTTCGAGTGACATATTTTCTTCCTCTCGCAAGGTGACATGACCCTGATATTTTCGTTATAGGTTTGCTTATTCTCTCGCATATCCTTTATATTCTCTGTTAAAAATCTACCATATAGAATGTGTGTTTTGGGGCATGCATCATCTAATATTTTTGCAATCAGAGTGACCCCATGCTTTAAATACCTATCTAGTAATTTACTCATTGAGGTCAACATATCTTATCTGTTTGGTTGAGTAGTTAATGACAGACATAGGGGTCTCTAATAAATACTCGCAGTGCAACTTCTGCTTATCCATTAATTGTCTCCAGGTGATCTGTCCCCTCATCAAGTTATATATATACAGTTGCTTAAAAAAATGTTACCAAAATACATGTAACTCTGCACAATAGTTGTTTAGAAATTCTTTTACATCTGCAATAAATAATTATTTGAATGCTAAGATAGTGATTGGACAAACTCTCATTAATGTCTAGTCAGGCTATTCTGAACTTCTCTCCTCCTTCATCAATACCTATTTCAGTTGTGTCAATGTAAGTGGGTCACTAGTACCACTTATCATGGACCCAGCACACGGGGCCATCTGCCAGGGTCATCTCTGCGCTGCAGTCGAGTGGTGTTCGCAATGGGTCACAGGACCCTCCTCCACCAGCGACGACAATTTTGGACGCCGACGACGGGGCTAACATTTCCTCAGACGGCGATCACCAGAAGAGTGTAGCAGTACACCTTTCTCAATTCAACTCCAAATAATATATTTCATGCTTTCCACTTTAGCTGCCATGATGCCATTTCTCCTTCTGCCCCCTAATAGAGTTCCGCCGAAGTCAGAATGAAGGAAATTTACAATTTATTAAAAAAATATAACAATAGAATGATAATAGAAACAAATTACCCGAATGAAAATAGAGAGAACAAAATTCAGATGGAGATGACTATATTAGATGCCCTATGTTCTTTCGATTCGGCTCTTTATTGTATAAGGTTTAGGGGAAGAGCTGGATTTTTCTTTTGTGAGCTTTATTTACACTCAATTTTTTACTAATTATACCCCAACTCTAGTCAATTTACCTTTAACCATATTTTTTATAGGTATAGGATTAACACACTCCACTCAAAGCCCGATTTGTAACCTATCTCTGGTATCCAATTCTTGATCTCCATAATCCTCTCGACCTCTTTCATCTGTCATCATCGTTCTCAAGAAGCTCGTGTGGATTCTCTCGGAAACAACAAATCGATAATTTCAGCTTCTTTGTCAAAGATGACAGTGAGTGTGTACCTAGGGTTTTTGATAATAATCTTAACCATTTGTGTTTTTACGTTCAATTATGGGTTTGTTGGTTTTGCCCCCTTTTGCTTGGGTGGTGCTAATTTTTGAAGTGGATTTTTGGGCTTTTGATAAATAAATAAAAAAGAGATAATTTCTTACAATTTTTTATCATCGGGGTGTATTTAATAAATGTATCAGTTTTTTGTTAATTGGGGTGTGATTAGTTATTTTTCAATTTGTATGGGGTATAGATATACTGGAGTGTAATTAGTGAAAACCATGGTGTAAATAAAGTTCACATTCTTCTCTCTATGGTATATTTGTTACTTCTTATAAGGTTTTAGTGATTTAGGGGAAGGAATTGGGCCAATTAAGACTTATGTTGTGTTAAATTTAAATGGGCTTATTCTTAAATATGGATATGTCATGCTATACTAGTAAGTTTTTTTCAAAATTTCAGGGTGGGCTTAGGGCTAACATTGTCTCCTCCCGTGGTGGTCGCTCGGCCTTGAGGACTTCCCCAATACCACCTCGGGTAGCTGGGAACCAGGGCTCAAAACAAAGCCTTCACCCGGAGAATCAGCTCCAATGTCTCATCTCATCTCGGGTTGCAGGTCATGGGTGCCACCTTGGTTTGGCACCCGTGTGATCACAAGTGGAACATAATGAAGAACGTGGCTCACCTGTCACAACTCTGTCCAATAGAAAACCCCTATTAAATCCAGCTTATCTCACAAACTGAAAAAGTATTGTATTGGAACAATTACGGATATATATTATCAAGTTGTCACAAAAACCACCATCAAAAATTGCCAACACTTGTCTATGAACACCTTCTGCTCTTACAGACATGACTTATTCTTTATAATCTGCACCATTAGTCACCAAAAACAGTCCAAATAGAAATCTCAAGACAAACTCTCAGATTTGAGACGTGAAGTATTTCTGCTTCAACTGTCAAGCAATCGTTCTGGATATGACCTTTGAAAGGGTTCTTGAGATCCTGCAGCAATGTTAAATCCTTGGTTTTTCTTAGGTGGGTTTGGGTTGAGCCACCACTTTACACATGCATGCATGCGCACCACGCCGGGCCAGATCATGCACGCGTGGGGCACTGTTAAGGCTCAATGGCCAGAGGCCAGATCAGGCAACAGTGGTAAGTATCTAAACTGAAAGTTAGAAAAAAAACTTCCTAGTTTCTAAACTGGCTATTTGTTACCTCAATTGGTATTTGTAATTCCGTTCCAAATTTATTACTATATTTTAGTGGGTTAATTGCACATTTGGTCACCAAAAAATGACTCATGTTTCAATTTGCACATCAAAAGATAATTTGTGTCAATTTAATACATCAAAGTTTGAATTTGTGCCAAATTGCACACTTAGTCAAATTTACCTAGTTTAAAGCAGTCAACCTTCTCAAGTAGCAGGTTATCATTAAGTTTTGTTGGAGGGGAGGTTTGGACCTGCAAGTCCGACAAGGATGGAGCAAATCGTATACCAAGCTTGACTGATTTGGTGGATCAAGTTTACTTCGGTTGGATTGGATTTAAATTAGGTGGAGCCTTCTCAGCAAATATTATAACTCAAGAATGTCGCAATGTCAAGGACGAGACAGAGTTTACGATGCTTTTTATTTATTACAGACTCAAAGAATGCTTTTTATATTATTCAAATGGTCAACATGTCATATGGATAGGTTGACTGATTTAAATTTGACAAATTTGATCGAGTGTGTAATTTGACACAAATTCAAATTTTGGAGTATCAAATTGGCACAGATTATCTGTCAGTGTGCAAATTGAATACGGGTTATCTTTCGATGACCACATGTTCTATTAACTCATATTTTAGTATTAAAATATATAAACTGTTCGTGTTTATTTTCGTTTGAAACCATATTAGTAGTAAATCAATACTCCTATATTTAATTTTTTTTTATTTGTATATTTGTTAGTAGACAAGATTTTTTTGTAATACTAATTCAATACCATTTGTAATTTATTTATTTGTTAGGAGTTTAGATCGGGGTGAGCGCAGATTATATGGGGTTAACACATGGGTTTACTTGGCATGGAAGAAAACTCATCTTTACTCAACCACTTAAACTATTGAGTTGGACCTCCTCATGCCTTACAAATCACACAACTTCTTTATACTTTTTCAATGTAGGACTTTGTTTGCGTTCCAACACTGCCCTCACACACATATCCATAAAATCTCATCCCATTTATTACATCAAACCCATGCTCCATGCTCCATGCTCAGGTGTTCATCCACTTGTCACGTTTTTGCATGCTGAAAAATAGTGATACACATTGTTATGGTCGTGTACTCAGAGGTGGGATGCCTCGAAATTCTAATAAATACTCGCAGCGCAACGCAACTTCTGAATCCATTAATTGTCTCCAACTGCTATCTCCCCTCATCTGGTTATATATACAGTGCTTAAAAAATGTTACCAAAATACATGTAACTATGCATAATAGTTGTTTAGAAATTCTTTTACATCTACAATAAAGAATGATTTGAATGTTAAGATAGTGATTGGACAAACTCCCATTAATGTCCAGTCTGAACTTCTGTCCTTTTTCATCTATATCTATTTCAGTTGGGTTAATGTAAGAGGCCTTAGTTGCAACACAAGTCCTTAGACCAGAAATGGAGGTCATCTGTTGGAGACGACCCTTGTTGGGTTTGTTCTTTGCATTTGCACTATCATGTCTAAGAATAGGGAAAGGACAAGAATCAACAGCTCTTGTACCAGCAATCATGACATTTGGTGATTCTTCTGTAGATGTTGGCAACAATAACTACCTACCAACTCTTTTCAAGGCCAATTACCCTCCTTACGGGAGAGACTTCACCACTCACAGACCCACTGGAAGGTTTTCCAATGGCAAATTAGCCACTGATTTCACTGGTAAGTATAGATTAGCTACTGCTCTTTCTGAATCTTCTCCACTATGTAGAGTTTGGCTATATATCTCTCCTCTTCTGACCCACCTTATGAACTGGTTTTTCACTTTTATTTTAGAGTATGGCGTCTGTTTCAACCCACTAGAGTCCTTTCCTTCTCCCAGTTATTTAAAAACAAGAAAATAAGGAAAGTGCTTGTATCTTGTTATTGTGAGCTTCAAACTATGACTATTTACTTGAATTTCTCATTGCAGCTGAAACTCTGGGTTTTACTAGTTTTGCACCTGCATATCTTAGCCCAGAGGCATCAGGGAAGAACCTTTTGATAGGAGCTAATTTTGCTTCTGCTGCAGCTGGTTTTGATGAGAAAGCAGCCTTAGCAAAAGTAAGAACTTTGTGTCAATTGACTAGACCATCATATGGAGTTATGGACATTAACATTTCACCTTTCTTTTCCAGCATGCGATCCCACTGTCAAAGCAACTACAGTACTTCAGGGAGTACAAGGGCAAGCTAGGTAGAGTAGCTGGTGCTAACAAATCAGCATCCATAATCAAAGATTCAATATATCTCTTGGGTGCTGGAACTGCTGACTTTCTTCAGAACTACTATGTTAATCCTCGGCTTAACAAGGTCTACACTGCTGACCAGTATGGCTTGTCCCTTGTCGGTTCATTTACACGCTTTGTTAAGGTACATTATTATAGATAATTTAGTTAAATACATTCATTGACATTCAAATTTTAAAGACGTTAACATGATTTGCTTGTCTATATAAACAGGATTTGTATGGTTTGGGGGCCAGGAAACTTGGGGTAACTTCACTGCCCCCATTAGGTTGCCTTCCTGCAGCAATCACTTTGTTTGGATTTCACAAGCCAGGATGTGTGTCCGGGATCAACGCTGATGTGCAAAAATTTAATAAGAGGATCGATTCTGCATCTAAAGCTCTTCAAAAGCAACTACCTGGTCTTAAGATTGTCATATTTGACATTTACAAACCTTTGTATGACATTGTCAACTCTACCTCAAACTATGGTATATATCCTTAACAGACCTTTTTTAAACCTTAGTGTGAATTCCTTTTAGATATAAAATTGAATTGTGATTGTCAATGATAATTGTTTTTTTTTTGTAGGGTTTAAGGAAGCAAGGAGAGGTTGCTGTAAGACTGGGAGAGTAGGGGCAACAGTGTTCTTGTGCAATCCAACGACACTTGCAGCAGGAACATGTTCAAATGCCACTGAGTATGTATTTTGGGATGGTGTCCATCCATCAGAGGCTGCTAATCAGGCTATTGCTGATGCCTTGATTTTTCAAGGGATCGGCCTCATTGGATGAAGTAAAGCGTATCTGCCATCTGGCTATGTTTTTCTCTGTCAAATAATTAGGTCAAGAGTTTGTTGTAGATCTTAAGTAATTAATGTAATTAAAGATAGGTCATCGTCATCTTTTTGGTTTGTAACTATGGTATTTTGTTCTTTTGTGATGTTGGTACTTTGGGATATTGGTCTGGTTTGCTTATGTTAGCAATGTTGGATATCATAATTAATTTGGTCTGCTCAGGTTTGACTTAGCTAGGGCGAGTATGTCTGTTTGACTTACTCTTTGGATTATATCTGCTTGTATTTGATACTTGCTAACCCTTTACGCAGGTTTTTGGTTTTTCACCGCTCAACTGTCAAGGGAAGATTGTTAGGGTTTTTACCCCTATTGGAAATGATAGTTTTAGTGTGTAGGCTTTATGGTTTGATTGATTATTATATATATTGTGGTTGTGTTTTTCTGCTTATCTTTATGGAGCGGTGTATTCTGAGACAGTCTACTTTACTGAACAGCTTCAAGTAACTTGATGTAGGCATGGATCAGTCAAGTATTCTAGCTCAGTAGACATGGATTAAAATATTTATGGGCAATTGCTACTTTTGTTAGAGTTATCTTTTATTATAAACACTCTGTCTAGGTTTTAATTAAAGGAATACTTGTATTATAAGTTTCCTAGTTTCGTTCTTAAAGGAAGTTCCGGTTAATTAGGTTGAGTGAATGAAGTCAACTTAGGAAACTAGAATCTCAGAAGATTTGAAGTTTAAAGCAATTAGGGTTCCCAGGAATCTATATATACTTGTCCTCTAAGACTTTCAAGAGTACCGAATTAGTGCACAAATATAAAGCAGTTTTTTTTCGGATTTATTTGTTTCATGTGTTCGTGATTGTTGGAGAACCCTGGCGTGAGACAACTCTTGGTGGAGTGTGTCACTTATTGATGGCGTACGAGACAACTTCTTCTCGACGTTGATACTTTGGTTGCGACCAGAGTTTGAATAGCTAACGTAATTGTTATATCATAAAAAACATACACTGGATAGTTGATGTTTCATGTACTAGGTATCTTATGTTAGATCCTTTGTAATATTTATTCATATAGTGGATTGTTTTTTAGGTGACTCGAGGTTTTTCCCTGTTGGGTTTTCCTCGATATTCTGGTGTGTTTGATTGTTATTTACTTATTCCGCAAGAACAAACTCTTATACACACATCAACAATGCATATACTATTTTCCTTACAAGAAAGCATTTAGTTCGGTTGCTCCATCACTAGGGGATGCAACTGCCCTATCTTAAAAAATAGTCCATTACGTCGATTGTTGTATCCTTTCCATCTGCATGATTCGAATATGGGTCTCAAACATTACAGCTACTGCACATCAATAAGAACTGAAATTGACCATCTCTTACGCAATGACAAACAAGCCACTTTCCCACCAGCATCTATCAAGGAGGAAAACTTGTTGAACCTTTTCATAAAAATCAAAACAAAAAATAGAAAAAACACTAATTTTCATTTTTGTTTTATATTTTTTTAAAAATCAAAACTAAAAACAACGATGATTCCAAACAAAGCCTAACTATTTTTTTTTTCTCTATTTTAATATGGATCTTTTTCCTTGCCGGAATAAATATCTTGCTGCAGACGATTATGAATTGGATGGACGTTTTGGTGACATTGAAATAGATAATTTTGTTTTCAAGTGATATTTTCTTCCTCTTGCAAGGTGACATGACCCTGATATTTTCGTTATAGGTTTGCTTATTTTCTTGCATATCTTCCTCTACATTCTCTGTTCAAAATCTACCACATAGGACATGTGTTTTGGGGCATGCATCGTCTAATATTTTTCAATCAGAGTGACCCCGTACTTTAAATACCTATGTGTTTGGTTGAGTAGTTACCTTATCATATCTATCTAATAAATACTCGCAGCCCAACACTTCTGCTTATCCATTAATTGTCTCCAACTGATATGTCCCCTCATCAAGTTATATATATATATACAGTTGCTTAAAAAAATGTTACCAAAATACATGTAACTCTGCACAATAGTTGTTTAGAAATTCTTTTACATCTCCAATAAATAATGATTTGAATGCTAAGATAGACACTGGACAGCCTCCCATTAATGTCTAGTTAGGCAATTCTCAACTTCTATCCTCCTTCATCAATACCTATTTCTGTTGTGTCAATGTAAGAGGCCTTAGTTGCAGGACAAGTCCTTAAGCACCAGAAATGGGGGTCATCTATTGGAGACGACCCATGTTGGGTTTGTTCTTTGCATTTGCACTATCATGTCCAAGAATAGGGAAAGCACAAGAGTCAACAACGATCATGTCGATTCGGTTTTTAATCAAAACTGAAATGTCCGAATTGATTCGGTTATGATATTTTAGAATCTATAACCAGACCATATATGTTCGGATAACCAAATCGAAATAATCATATTATTCGGATCAGATCGGATCGGTATTCGACTTTTGAAAAAAGTGAAGAAGTATGGATAAATCTCAAATAGAGAGAGAAAATAACCCATGATTGACTCGAACTCTATCTAACAAAATTTGATAAAAATTCATGATAATGATAATAAAATATATTATCTCGTCAAAGTTAAAAATAAAAAAAATGTACAAGACCGAGAGAAATAATATAATCGAGAAAAAAAAAACATATATGAAAATATCTCCCCACTTTTGCTTTAGCAACAATCAATCTTAATTTGTGTGAATTTTAAAATGATAAAGCCACCATGAGTTTCAATTAATCAATCTTAATTTATAATTTGTGTAATGATTAGGTTAATTGATGTCTTAATTTGTAATTTTTTATGGAGACATATATAATCAAAGTTTTGTAAATACTACTTGACTTCTCATTGACGTCTCAACAATCCCAATATGTAACTTATATGTATATAATATAATCTAACACTGAATAACCACGGTTCGGATCGGTCTCTCAGTTGTGGATTGGTTGTGGATACTCTAATTGTATCCTTTCCATCTACATGATTTAAATATGGGTCTCAAATGTTTTTAGCTACTGCGCATCAACTGAGAATTGAAATTAACCATCTCTTCCCACAACCATCCAGCAAGGATGAACAAAAATGACAACCCCTCATCTCAAATCATCAAAATCATGCAAGACGCTTACTTTTACAAGGGAGTGGGGTGAGATCCATGCATTTTGTGCCAAAACAACCTGCTTGAATGAATCCCATGATCTAAATATATCACCACTTTGAATACACGAATGCTACAGGAGAATCTAAGCAAGTAACATGATCAGCAAATCAACAAGCACTACCCATGATCTATCACTTGATGTCGTGTCAAGACCATTCCTAGAAGACAAGAGAAGCCAACCAATAGCATATATTGAAGGCCTATAAGAATAGGTAGAAGCAAAATTTAAGAAACACCAAGCGCAAAAACAGACTCCGCGTCTATAAACTTTATTACTTACTTAGCATTACTCCATTCAAACATTATTGCTTACTAAGTATGACTCCAATATCAAGTCTGCGCATAACTTTCTATGAATTCTCTAGACAACAAGTCTTGGTACGCTCAAACCCTGTAAAGTCGTTACATCCACGAACCCTGTAGAGTCGTTACATTCATCACTTATTCCCCAAAATGCCAGATTCCCCAAATGCCAGAAGCAATTGATATATTGACGCAGATGAGGCAAATACCGACACTAACATAAAATATAGATTATAATGAATATTTTTATATAGGCCTTACTGCTATTTTATCACAACCAACATATTTTTGGTTTATATAATTTTCAGATTTCTTCTAAATAATCTGAGAAATCCCCGACCCAATAGTCCCTTTGTGATTCCTAGGCCACATCCAACCCAAGACCACGCCCCACTCCGCGACAAGTTTGACTAAGCTGAAATCCTATCAAGAAATACTACTGAGAAATATACCTTTCATTGAAATCAAATAATGAACTCATATACTTTTCATTGAAATCAAATATTGAACACACATATATCTAACTTTGTCGATTACCAATCAAATCACCTATACCTATTCACCTTTACGTGCCACAGGTCCGGTGGGGATGATTACGAAAACAAACATACGGACACAACCTTCAGAGAGAGATCCCTTCAAGTTTTAAAATTCAGGTTAGGAGTTTATTCATGTACTTAATTACCAATTGAAATATACATAAAATTCAGATTTCAAACAAATCATTTACACTCATTAATGAATCTAGTAGCACTGTCTGAAACACTCCACTAAACTCTCAGTGAAAACTCATTTCAACAATAACAGAGAAGCCCAATTGTTCCAAATGAAACATTAACATTTGGAAACCCAAGACCAAACACTACATGCAAATCCATAAATTAAACATAAATTTTAAAAAAAACAAAAGAAAAGGAGCACAGGGTCATCCATTTAGACCCGGCCTAAATAAAGGGAAAAAAATGAAATGAAAATCAGAGGGAAAAAAATGAAAAATAGAAAGCATGAATCACTAGATGACTAATCAACAGAATCAATTCTGCAAATGTACACGACACCAACTATGCTGCTGATTCTGATGAAGCCTTTTACTGATCGCCATGAAGCACAGCGGAAACCCAATCTGATGCAGCGGCTCTGGTATTGGACTCGATATGGGGAGAAAGTGATAGAGGAGTTATTGTAACCTGTTCTCCAAGGTAAAAATTTCAACACTAACATACATCAGCCTGTTAAATTCCAAGTCAAAATATAAACTGTACAATACTTCAAAAACGGGTGAGCACACATGCTAATTCTAGAAACTAGAACTTCAAATTCCCAATGAGCTTTGACATATACAGAAACTAAAAGTGAAGATTTCTATATCAGCATTTTCTTACCGCTAGCCACCACAATGGAGATGAGGCTACTAATTATTACCGACAGCAAGAAAAAGTATCGTACCAGAGTCTATAATATGTACTTATAACATTTGTCATTACTGACTGGATCTCATGCTAACAATTGCCACTTTGAATGGATCTCTAATAATTTATTTTGGAAAACAGAAGGAACCACGAGACAGTTTCCACAGATAAGCTTACTTTCGCTGAATCTTAATTAAATAAACAATGATAAAATAACAACTCTTAAGATATTAATTAGGAAGAAATGCTTTCACTTACAAATCCCTTTTCAAGCGCTCTGAAATCCAAGTCATCATCTGCATCGTCCTGCTCCTTATCCACAAACTGCAAGAATATGCATCATCACGGCTCATTTACTTTACCATTATGTAGAATTGCATTAATTTGTTTCACGAAAAAGGAACGGAGTGCATGGATGGGGCTACAACAAAATAACCAAGCCAAACACTTTCTTTTTTTAGGTGGGGTTGTCAATGGTGAAAAAGGCATGAGGTAGCAAGGGAAGCATGCAAGTTGTTTAGACAAACACCATGCAAAAATAGGTAAAAAAATTTATGAGAGAAATGATGTTGCAAAGAACTAGATATGGCAATAGAAATAATTAGAGACGGCATACTTTTTTTTTTCTAATAGAAAGAGAATAATATTAAACTGGGCAAAATCTGGGGTGGGATACCCCTACAATATCATCCCGTAAAAAGGGAATAGTTACAGTAGGAGGATAAGAAAATGAATGAACTCCCTGGGCCAAATCAAACTCAAGGTTGGCTAAACTATCCGCATAGAAATTAGCCTCACGATAATTAGAGACAGCACACTTTTAATGCAACAAGCTCTAACCCACTATAGGGCATAAAACTTCCTACTTAAAAACACAAGAACAAAGTTCTACTTCACCCTTGATTTCAGAAACCAAAAGGAAGCATTAGAAACAATTCTCATAACTGAAAGTCTCAAATTTAAAAAACAGCTCCCATACCTCTAAGCGGAAATATTTTTTCAGCCGACCAGCAGCAAGCTTCCCTGCAGCCCCAACTGATTCAATCTCTACATTAGGTCTTTGTTTTGTCAAACGACGAGCTGCACCCTGATAAATCAAAGAGAGAATATACTCTGGATGAGCACCGAAAAGCTTCCCACGATTCTTTATAGCATATAATTATTAAAACTCACGGCAGCAGATGCATCTCGGCTAAGTTGTGCTAGCTGGATGCCAAGGCTTTGTTGATTAGACATGAAATGTCCACCAGAAGGATGACGGTTAGCTGAAACAGTGTGCCAGCTAGGCATAGATCTCCACATACTTTGCTTGGTCAACTTGAAACCCTGTAAAGGAATAGATTATATTATAGATGACAGATGACTACGTAACCAAGAAAAATATAGGAGGGAAAAAGCATGACATTGCCATGTCTAGGAAAGATCATTGCATGGCCACAAATCCTTGATGTCACATGGATAGACAAGCTAGCACTATAGCAAAGTAGAAAACTGTCGTACACTTTACACAAGAACGAAACAGGTTAAATGGAAATACATCCCTAATCACTTCTGATTTTTCTAGAGTGTAACTGGTAATGCTTCCATGATCACAGCAACAATAGTGTCACCAATTTGAGTATCAGTGATCCGGGCAGTTATCACAGCTATGGGTTCGGTATAACTTTAAATCAACACATTGTTGGTAGAGGAAGGCGCCGTTTTGTGGCATTTCCTCAAACTTTCTATCATTTAAAGAGGGGGTGAGGAAGGAGGGATGGAAAAAACCACAAAAGCATCAAAATAGTATCAAATTTTACTCAGGTTAATTGACACAAACATGCTAAGGAAGCAGAAAACAAAACCCTAGGACACCCAACCTAAAGTAAGAAGAATCCTAGTTCCCAAGGACACGGATAAAGATATACTTTCATAAATCAAAAAGACTTTCACATATGGGTTGCAACTAGTTTCTTTTATGGATTCACAGTGTATTCCATACATTTTTCTTATGTTTTTATGTAGCCAACCCCAAACTATTTGTGATCACAGATTTGACATGATAGTCATGATGGTGACAGACTGGCAGGCCTTGCATATGTTAAATGCAGATAACAGGGTACACAGTTTGGAAGACCTACAAAAGTCAATAACACGTTTCTCCATGTATAATGGCTAATTTAATTTTTTAGAATAACTAGAACAAGTCAAAAGCTAAACTAGACCTTACCAAGTTGTCCAAGACTTTTCAGTATTAAATTAGTTCCATTAAACTGTAGGCTGAAAGCAAGAACTCTAGTTTCCACCCAAGTGCCATGGACAAGATGGAATAAATATGTAAATGTTAAGACAAGAAAATCAATATCTTAAGTTAATTGAAATTGCCAATCTTATAAGAGCCTCCCTCAAAGTATGCAATACAGTAGCAATAGGCAAGTACTCCAAGTTTCCAGCTGACTGAAACATCAAGTCCCACCATTGAAATTTTAATACCCAATGTGAGTACCCTACATACACAGCAGAATTGATGGAAGTTCGCACAGGCCTCAGCAGATGAATGCAAACCTAGAATTACTTGCCCATAGTGCTCAGAGTTTTACCCGGTTGCCCAAATAAGTTATCTTGTTCCACAACAAAATAAATTCTCATTATAGAATTTTGTAGCTGACTCCAAATAATTAAGAATAAGGCTTTGATGATGATAAGGATGACCCCAAATTCAATCCACACCCAGACACAAGAATATGATTATACAAAGTATTGCACAAGAGATAATACTAATACGAACCATCAAATCTTATTATAGACATTGGCAAATGATTATTGTCTGCAAATACATAGCACAAGATACATCTTTCTTAATATTTTCCACATAATGTAACTTAACTTACATCTTCCAGATACTTATCTATACCAGGAGCCCAATCTACCCATGGGAGCTTAGGATACTAAAATATTGTGTAAAGTGTCGGTGCTGCTTGTAAAGAAACTATTGCACACCCTTGCAAACATTGACCTTTATTCACCCTAAGTTCTCAATTCCAAAGTGAAAGCGTGCTATTTTCATACTACATCATGCAATGCATCTTTCATACCCACAATTAAAGATGCCAACCAAGTCTCAAGCAGACCATTTCCTCATTGAAAAGTTACCCAACACACTCATGTCAACCTTCTTCCATGTCCATCTAAAAAGATGAAGCTCCAAACTCATCCTACATAGATATTGGATGCGGTAAGAATCTAAAGATATTTCCCTACCCTATTAACTTGAAAGAGGGGGAAATACATTTTTGCTTCCACCAAAAAGTATTCGGTAATATTTTCATGATCATATAAAAATTTAATGTGGATCAATATCATGATTGAGTTGAGTGGCAGGCCCTCAGCCAAGATTTCGATAAACAACCTCCTTCACAACCACCATGGGTAGACAGTGGCGGCATGTAGGAAAGGCCAAAGCTGTGGCATGACCACAGGCTCAGCCCAAGCCATCTCCAATTCACCATGGACCAGCCTTAGCTAGATTCTTGAAAAAGCAAATTGGTCCTGTCTATCTCAAATCAGGCTACATAAATTTCTTTTTTCACCTTTTAGAAAGTGAATATCCTCCTCAAAAGCTTGTCAGAATGAGCTGATATAATTTCAGGAAATATCCTCTCAATGCTACTCAAACAATTTCCCGTCAACACTTACTCAAACAAGCCCATGATTGGCATTTGGCACTGCGATGGTGAAATCGCAGTAGGGACAAACTAAATTGTGGAAGAGTCTATTATCACCCCAAAAAAATATTGTGAACACACAACAGTCTGTGATTTTTCCCTATTAGATGAGGTGAAAGTCAGATTCCATCAAAAATATTGCAAAAAAAACATGTAAATAGAAGACATATATAGAAAGAATAAAAACATACCTTGTTTGTCGAGGGACATGTGGGAATTTCTATGTTCAGCAAGCAACTTTCCGGGAAGAGTCCCTTCTCTATGTCTCTAAGTGCGGCATTTATCAAAGGCAAACAGATGGAAACAGCATCCTTGAAATCACTCTCCTGGCTTTCATCCTTCTTCCTACAATGAATTATAGTACCAAAGAATAAATTTCAAGAGTGCTCAGCAAATAGAATTTCATTGAATACAGTGAAGTATCATCAACTCACCAGTTCAGCGAAATAGACAAAGATGGTACATTACACATTAATGCCTCTCGAGCACCAGCAACAACACCAGAGTAGAACCTAGCACATATAAAGTCATGAAATGTTTTTTGGATACTAAAATAAAATAAAAATTATATAGAGATTAGAGGTCTACCATTAAAATAATAATAATAATAATAATAAATGCACGTTCAAAAAATAATCCTTAGTATAGAATAATTTGAATGGTCATCCAAAGTTCCAAAGAATTAATTTATTGAAGCACACAATAAAAAAATTAGAATGTAATCGAACAACTTACGTGTGATGTCCACAGCTTGATCCACGGTTAATTCCACTGATAACCTGGAAGAAGATCAAAATAAACTCAGGAAATGCATAAAATCGAGATATATGTATAATAATATTGAGGACATGTAAACTCTAACCAGCAGAGGCTTTGACCAAGAAAATAGTGAGCCAGATAGTGCTAAAGAGACACAGTCCACAGGAGTCCCTGTGTAGCAAGAACCACCACCAAAGCCTCTTACTAAAATTGATCACAATTCACAACAAATATGCATATGCAGATTTCATTAAGCATTCTTGCAGTCATATATATTAACAAGAATACCGCACAGAGAGAGAGAGAGAGATGGGGGAAGGGGTTAAAAAAAGCTACTAGAAGAATCGGCTGATTTTATCACAAGTACAATGGTTCTACCACGAATATAAAGTGCGAAAATACAAAACCTACCAGAATAAATGTCTACAATATCTTCCAAACATAATCAAAAAGAATTCAACAAACAATAAAAAAAACTAGAAAAAAAAATCCAAACATATATATCATACATTAATAGGCCAAACTAATTCAAAACCAAAATAATAAATGTACCTGAAACTTCATATGCTGTGGCGCCACCAAGTTCAGTAGAAGTCACAGTAACTGTTTCCTGCAGAGTCACAGAATGACCTGACACTGATTTATCCCTGAAATCAGCAAATTAACAAGTCAAGTTCCAAGCCAACTTAAACAATAAAATAAGAGGAAAACCCAAATAGAAACTGAATACATAAAATAATCCAAAAATTAAACCTTCGAGAACAAGAAAAAGAACCAATCAAATACAAAATTAACTAGAAAACATTCAGAAAATGAAGCAAAAAAGCGTAAACAGGCAGAACAATTAATAGAAACAAAGAAATGCATCACACAAACAAAAACCCGCATGCAGAATTTTTTTCTTTTTCGATAGTTAACCAGTATAACACAACCGATTAAAACAAAAATGACAGCATGCCTAAGGAAGAGTAAGAAAGACAAACTGTCCCGTAGAGCATAATTAGGGGTAACAAACAACAAAAGCACTTCAGATTATAGAAATGACTCAGATTACCGCAGAACGAAATCTAGAGGAGCAGAAACAAACAAACAAACTAGAGTAGTAAGAAATGGAGAGACAAGTCAATGAAAACGCACGATTGCGGCGCACAAACATTGACATTGTAAAGGCCTTCACCCACTAACGCTTCAACTAGATAAACAAGGCCGGGGGACTCAATCCCGTCACCATTTGTGACCAAAACAATCGGTTTAGAGCTATTATCATCGGCAGTGCTATCTTCAACCGAAGTGGAAGTACAGGACTCCGCTGATTCATCTGCGTCCTTCGATGGATCCCCGTTTTCCTCCCCGGCCTTTCTTCTGAGTAGTACATCTTGCAAATTCGAGACAAGAGCAGGAGGAAGCGAGTGATTGTTCCTAGCGGAAGTCATTCCACCGAAGTACTGAAGAATTGAAATATGCGAGAGCCTTGAAGAATCAAAAATCAAAACCCTAGAGAGAGATGCGGATAAGAAAAAAAGGAGGTAGAGGTAACAAAGAGCTGAAAAGAGAGAGGGCTGAGCGGGTCTGACGGAGTAATATTGGAGACGGATAGTAGAGAGAGAGGTCGTGAGGGCTTGTTAGATTAGATGATAGGGAGACGATGATGTCACAAATTGGATACAAGTGTTGGCAGCGGAGGATCACACCGCACTTTTTATTAGTTTACACCATAGTTTTTAAATCCTAGCCACACATCGAATTGTCAAAATTAAAGGATCCACGGTTCGAGGTTCAATCTTTATCATAGAGGTTGAATCGTGGATTTTTAATAAATAATAAAATAACTTTTATTATGGAGGTTGAATCCTAGATTTTTAATAAATAATATAATAATAAATATTTATATTATAATATTTATATCCAATATAACTATATACTATATAGCAAGTTAGAGGAGCATACCTATATAATTCAACCTTAATTTTTCTGTAAAAAAATTATCAAATTATATAGCAATAAGCAAATCAAATAAACAATTCATAAACCAAACACAAAATCCAAATACATTAACAAAAAAAAAAAAATTCTTTGTTTTTAAATCATTTTACAACACATGTAGGTTTTATTTTAACCCGTCAGGTCACGGGTTGCTTGACTTTTCGGGTTAACCTACAGCTCGACATGGGTTAATGCACAAACGATCTTTTTCAAGAAAAACCGTGGAAGCCATCGGTTCGTGGGTTTCACGGTCTGACCAATGGGTTGGTCCGGGTTTAAAAACTATGGTTTATACTTCACATTTTCAAATATGAGAGATCAATGTAGTTTTTTCGGCCTAAAGGATAAAGCCTCCATTTTGATTTTCTTTTCAGTAGCGATAGGTAGACCAATGTAACACAAATCTATGTGACATAGCCATGTTAACAATCTAGTTGGTAAAATTTTAAAATTTCAAAATTTTCACTCTTATCTTTCAACAAACTCACTCATACCCACACACTCTCTCTATTTCTCCCTCTTTCTCTCTATCATATCCCTTTCTATCTCTTTCTTTCTCTCCTATCCCTCTCTCTTCTCTTCACGGTGAAAACAAAAATCGATTGTCCAGTCAACGTTAATGACCGCCAACTCCCCGAATTGAATCGCCGGAGTGCCATGACCCATTGTATTAATCAGTGGAATGACTAAAAATCCATTATTTTAAGTTCACGAATCAATCTCAGAACATTATTCCATTGTATTAATCAGTGGAATGGCTAAAAATCCATTATTTTAAACTCAATAATCAATCTCAAAACGTTATTCCATTATATTAATCAGCGGAATGGCTAAAAAATCATTATTTTAAGTTCATGAATCAAACTCATAACATTATTCCATTGTATTAAGAAGAGGAATGACTAAAAATCCATTATTTTAGTTCGAGAATTGTGGCTCACGTCATCAACAAGAATCAATCTCATAACATTATTCCATTGTATTAATCAGTGGAATGGCTAAAAAACCATTATTTTAAGTTTAAGAATCGATCTCAGAACGTTATTCCATTGTTTTAATAAATGGAATAGATAAAAAAAATCATTATTTTAAGTTCAAGAATCAATCTCAAAACGTTGTTCAATTGTTTTACTCAATGGAATAGGTAAAAAAACAATTATTTTAACTTCAATAATCAATCTCAAAAACGTTAATCTATTATTTTAATAAGTGGAATAGGTAAGAAAATCATTATTTTAAGTTCAAGAATCTATCTCAGAACATTACGCCATTATTTTAATAAGTAGAATAGCTAAAAATTCATTGTTTTAAATTCAAGAATCAATCTCATGAATTTTAAACTCAATAATCAATCTCATAACAACAAAAATCACAAAAAATTTATAGAATAAACAAGTACAATCTGAAGATATTAATCCACCTCAAAACCCACCAAATTTGCAACAACTTTTGTACAAAAATAGTTCAACAACAACCCTAATATAACCCACTTGAGCAAAATGTCTCAACATTCAAAGCATACCCACTTGAAATTATGTTCAAAAATCCGTGGAATGACATAAAAAGATTAGGGGATAAATATTTCGACGACTATTCTAGCTGTTCAAGTGCTGCGACATGTAGAGCTCATCAAGGAAATTTCAATAGTGGTGGTGATTCACTGAGCGGTGGCCTATGGTGGTCGGATCGGGCTCCGAAACTTTATGTTGGCCTTGACTTAGAGACAAGATTCTGGCGAAATAGACAGATGTTGGCGGCAAATGAAGATTGAGGATGAATCAAGGCACTTCGCCGCTTCAGTTCAGTGCGTCGCCTGCTTGATTGGTGGCTGGACGATCAACCTTGAGCTCTGGTAGTGATGGGAAGAGGGGGGATAGAAGAGAGGAAATAGAGAGAGTGATTGTGATAAGGGAGAGGAGTAAACGAGGAGAAAGGGGCTTTTAAATTTGGAATTTTAAAAATTATCCAACTTGAGATTACATGGATATGCCATGTAGACTTTGATTGCTTTGGGCTACCAAATGTTTGGGCTCTATATCATTTTTGCTTTGTTTTTCCTGATAGAAGCTTCGAATTTGTAGATATATCTGTTGGATCATGTAGTAAACTACAAGTTTCCCATGCTAGACAAGCTCTCGGGTAATAAATTACGATCAGATTCCATAAAAATAAAACTAGTTGTATAAACACTATTTTTAGTAGATGATTGGAGATAAACAAAGTGAAGCAATAATTTTACCTTCTCGGGCCCTAATGCAATATGGGCCTTAGAGTTTGAATCATTCAATCAAAGCTTCGCTTGGTAGAGTGGTTATATTGATTTTTAACGTTAGTTGTTAAGCTGTGAAAAACAATTATGTGATATAAGTTGTAAGGTGTTTGGTAAAGCTGTTGACTATTATTAGCAGTTAAGTTATGCAAAATACGTTTTGTTTGTATCCTTTTAATTTTCATTAATTTGCTGCAATATAATTATTAATTGGAAATATTCATGATTTAGTTAATTTAGGGATAATTTATTATTGATTATCTTATTTCATTAGTTTATAAATTATAATACTAGAACTAATATTATAATTAATAAAAAAATGAGTTAAAGTAAAATAAAATTAATAAAAAATAAAATAAAAATTCAAAGGTTGACCCACCTCATTTTTAAAAAAATAAAAATTTACAATATATTCTAAGCCACAAAAGTGGATCCCAGCTTATTTTTATAAAAAAATTCATAAAGTTTGCAATGATTAAAACGTGGGACCCGTCACTTTTTCTAAAAAAATAAAATAATTAGATAAGCCTTGAACCAATCAGTAAAATGCTCATCCCTGCATTCCTGGAGTTTTTTTTGAGCGGTAAAGCTGGCGGTAGTAAAGTGATGTCGCCAGCTTGATCGACCCATTTAGTAGAGCTTGTATCGCTAGCGGTACCGCTAGCTCTTAAGCTTGCATACACGTCTTGCCAAACACACACCAAATAAAATAGCCTCTCACCAAATCTTGATCATCTACAACAAGAACAGGTCAGTAGGTCTGACGACCACGATGGTGACCGAGAACGCTCCGATACTCAAGTCAAACTCCAATTGTAAGTGTATGCTTTTTTGTAATCCAAGAATTCTTCACTACCTTGAGTTTCTTTCTCCTATTTATAGTCGGGTTCTTCTTCTTCAATTAAGGGATTTATTATCCTGTAATAACTACCCACTGGAATTACTCCATGGTTTTGGGGATGGCAACAATCATGAGATCAGCTTTTCATCCCATCGCTTATTTTCTCATTGCATGACATGTGTCCAATTCTTATTGGTGATTGGGTTGACTTTGCATCATTGTATTTTATTCTTCTACAATTGCCCCCAGGGTCGGTCTACACTTGTTTAGGGCGAGCCTGCTTCTTGGTTGCTTAGTTGATCTATTATCTCTTCAACTGAGTTCGGTTTATCTAACAACATTCGTGGCCATTATTGCTTGTCTCAGGAAATTACGCCGCCATATGGATCTTCGTTTTAAGCGTTCCATGTGCGACGGTCCAAATCAACCAGAGCTAGTTGCGCCTCCCATATAAATAAGACAAGATAATTTTGTTTCATTCTCACTTTCCCTTCCCTTTGTCATCCGTCCGTCAATAGCTCTTGCCGCCATGGCCTTGCACTTTCTATTTACTCAAGCCACCATCCTGTCCCAGGTTTGGTCAACAACCTTTCAAGTTTCCTTCCCTTCACGTGATATAGGGTTGTATTCTGGGATAGTTAGAGACATTGATTCGCTCCAGGATATGGTGAATTCAACGATGGTTAGGTAAAGTTCTCAATTGTTTATGTGTCAAAGGAGGTGTTCGATTTTCCCTTTTCGAATTCTTCAAAGGTGTACTGAGATCTTTCCAACTTGCCCCTCACTAGTGTAACTCCAATCTATTCTGAATTGTGAATGGTGTGATATATTAAATAGACCTATGGGTTTGGCCTCAGACCAATTGATCTTGACCTGGTTTATTTCCCCAAACGAGAGAGTGCGGAGTTGAATCGAATATGTCATCAATCGAAAAAAATCTTTGGTTCACGGTTCAACCGCGGCTCGAACTGAGTTTTGTAATGAATTGTTGAATATATTAAAAATATTTTATATTTTACAATACTCACAATATGTGAGTGTTTGTACCAGAAATAAATCCTACAAGTCAGCTGACACGTAGCGAGGTGGGACCCACAATGCACAAAAAGTAATCAATCTCCTAATGACACGTGGTGGAGGCAAGGAGAACTTTATACTAACCGGTGTTCATTTTATAAGTTTCTAATTGGTTGCTGGCCTGAAATCCAGGAATTAGTTCCCAAAAGTCAGAACTATCCAAGATTTGCTATCCAAATGGCTACAATTCGGGGAGTCTTGGTCCAAACAAATAGATTCTTTTGAAACGTGGGTTGTCCGATTATTATCGAAATTTTAGCATGATTACATCAAAAAGGGTCCTGGAGAAACAGAATTTTGTTAGCTGAAAAACTGAATTTTCTCTCAAACATGTTTCCAGCTAAAGCACGACTCCACAAGGCTCAACCCACGTTTGTTCTGCACAACTTAGAAGTTCATATTTTTACACGATCTTTCGTGCAAAAGCATAAACGAAATGATCATCATGAGTCATGTTTCCATATTTTCGACCATGAACCCTGAAGACTTGCAAAGCAAAAGCAGAGAACTGCTCTATGTCATAACGACACGTCAAATGAACAAGTTTTATCCTTGAAGACTTAGTTCTAAGGAAGATTGAAGCACTTGAAAAACATCCTAAAAAATTAGGAGAAAATTAGAAAGGCCCATAACTTGTTTGGTTACACCGTGACCAAACATTACTTAATCTCCTAAAGAGTCCTTATGCTTGTCAAATAGTTCAACTATGTGTATTCGCAATGTTGTCCTACTAGACATCATTGTTTGACGCCAGTGAATACAAGCAACTAGTGTAATCCACAATAGTTTTTCTTTGAACCCTCATATCATTTAGATGTGAAAAAAATCACTCTCCTAACTATGATCTATTAGGTCGCATCATTACATGACCTTAGATACATGTTAAAGTAGCGATCACTGTTTCATAGCTTCATGACATAGCTAGTCAGAAGTCAACTAAGGGTACAGTTACATATTTCTTTAGAGTAAGAAATCTTGGAACTCATATGATGAGGAAACAGAGATTAATTCACTCATCTTTCAATTGATCACTAGCACATGTAGTATGAAATGCATGTTATGGCGGAGTTTCTCTTGTTCGTTTTAACTAAGAGTGTATGTCAACTCTCAAATTACACCATACATGTCTAAGTTTAGTTGCATACTTCATTTGGCGCTCAACTTGAAATTTAAAATGTTTCTCGCCATTACCAACGCCAACATAATTTCATACTTGGCTATATTTACAGGCTCATTATAGATTGTGAATCTATCATGTCAATCATTTTTTAAAAAAATTCTCATTTTAGCATTTACTAAGGCAATCTACATTTGAATCTTGATCATTCTATAGCACATTAGCCTCTTCTAGTTTCAAGGTTCAAATTTATCTCATCTTTACTTGCTCTCACTACGATGAAGGTGATTGCTCGTGAGTGAGCCAATCTTGTATGTTGACATACTAACAATATTATACTTACTTTTTCACAAATTCATAGAGTGATAAATTTGAATAACATTCTTAAAATAAATAATCATACTCATGAGTCTGTGAAAAATAATGGGCCATCATAATAAACAATCACATCCTACATAATCTCAGGGACTTAACATGAGACATAAAAGAGTCCTTAGCTATAGTTTTAGTTAATGGATCGTCTATCATCTGACTAGTAAAGATGTATTTTAGGACCACCTCCTTTTGTGCAATCATTTCTTTGACATAGTGATATTTTATTTGAGTGTATTTGATCTTTCCATGGTACTTAGGATCCTTAGCATATGCCAGTGCAACCATATTGTCACACTAAATTTTGATAAGTTCTAATGTAGACTTAATAACTAACAAATGTTGTAGAAACCTTCATAGCCAAACAACCTCTTGGGATAAACCCAAATACCTTGTCGAACAATCCCCCACGATTTTCATGCCTAACACATAACTGGCCTCACCCATATATTTCATTTTGAAGTTTGATGCCAACCATCATTTGGTAGTTGTTATAAACTCTTTGTCGTTTCCAGCAACAAAACATCTTCCACATACAAGGATAGAATGACGATGCCATTCTTGAATGTCTTGACATACACACAATGATCCTCCTCCATCATGGTGAATCCATCTTTTAAGATGGCTCGATGAAGTTTGAGATTCCATTGCCTAAATGCTTGTTTTAGGCCATAAATGAACCTTTTGAGCTTGCATACCTTGCGCTCTTGGCCCTTGACCTCAAAACCAGAGGGTTGATCCATATAGATCTCCTCATCTAGTTCTCCATTTAGAAATGTAGATTTTACATCCAGTTGGAACAAGTCCAAATCCATATGTGCGACAATTGTCAGGATAAGGCGAATCGAGGCGATCCTCACAACTAGTGAGAAGTCTCTTTATAGTCGATTCCCTCTTTTTGATTGTAGCCCTTGACTACCAATCTAGTCTTATATCGATATATAGTCCTATCAGCCTTACGCTTGATTTTGAAAACTCATTTATTACCAATAGCTTTTCGATTCGGTGGAAGATTAACCAAGTCCCAAATACGATTTTCTTCTATCGACTCCATCTCCTCTTTCATTGCATCCATCCATTTCTTAGATTTAGCACTGTAGAAAGTGTCTTTAATAGACTGTAGCTCATCCTCAATATCTAGTGGAGCTATCATGAAGTCTCCCCTTCAATCTCAAACCCCTTCATCTCCTCTTTCATTGCATCCATCCATTTCTTAGATCTAGCACTAGAGAAAGTGTCTTTAATAGACTTTAGCTCATCCTCAATATCTAGTGGAGCTATCATGAAGTCTCCCCTTCAATCTCAAACCGACGACGAGGGACATGTTCACGCATAGTCCTATGAGGTTGATATTTAACCTGATTATTCTCCACTTGAATATCTTCAGGTATAATGTTGCTCCCACTGTCCCCAAGAGGTTGAGGCATTTCCTTATTTTCCTCAATTGGGCTACTACTTGTGCCATTGTTAGTATCTTCAATTTCATAGAACTAAAAAACCTTCTCAACCTCCCCTTGAGAATGAAATTCATTTTCTAAGAATGTGACATCTCGTGACTCAATTTTGATCACCCTACCATCATTGTCTTCACCAATGAAAACATAAGCCTTGGAATTTTCACATACCTTCTAAAGATACATTTTTTTTTCTCATGCCCTTAACTTTCACCTGTCCATAATTCATAAGGTGTTGATAAGATAGATTTGATGGCACACAGGTTAAGTACATAGGCCACAATTAACAATGCATCTCCCTAATACGAAATTGATAGATTTTATTGTACCATCATTGATCTAACCATGTACAAAAGGGTTTTGTTCCTCCTTTCAGAAACACCATTTTG